>NW_024425563.1:45690604-45771744 GCF_017311325.1 Ursus maritimus | reverse complement strand
GAAGATCATTTTTAAAAATTTATTTATTTGAGAGAGAGAGAGAGCAGAGCGAGGGGCAGAGGGAGAGAGAGACTTTCAAACAGACTCTGAGCTGAGCACGGAGTCCAACACCAGGCTCAATCTCAGGACCCTGAGATCATGACCTGAGCCGAAACTAAGAATCTGACACTTAACCAATTAGCCACCCTAGCGCCCCATGGAAGGCTATTTTAGCAGCTTTTGAAACAAAAAATACAGAGACCCTTTACCCAGCTTTTAACATATCATTGCAGCTTTGTGTTTAGGAATGGAAAATTCAGTAGCCTAAATGTTCATCAGTTGGAAGCTATTATAAAGTAATCAGATACATGTGAGTATACTCATGGAGTGGAAGAACAGGCCACAAGTAAAAAAAAAATAATGCCAATGTAGATCTCTGTGTACTGACATGAAAAGATGCCTGAGGAATATCATGAAATTCAAAAGCAAATTGCAGAACAGTCCATGTGATAGGAGACCATTAAAAAAAATTTTTATTCCAGCCAGTTATAGGACAAAATCTAGGCAGAGTCGCATAAATTGATTAATGGTACTTTTTCTGAGGTAGGCGGCTTTCTAAGATATACATTTTTCAATTGTTACAATTTTTCTGTTTTTCCGCAGTAGGTGTGTGTTCCTTTTAAGTTCAGTAAAAACAGTAGAGATCATAAATTGTTTTTGTGATGCTTTTGATCTAGAAAGATGACTTTTTATGACAAGTGCTCTCTATGGCCCCTGTTGTCCTCTCCTTGGGTCTTAGCCACGGAGGAGAGCTTTCCATGCCCTGACACCAGAATTCTTCGTCCTTCCCCCAAAGCTCAGAATGGCTGTGCTTCTCGTCAGGATTACTCACTTTAGCACAGAAGGTTTTCTTGATAACTGCCAAATTGTAGCACGCACCTCCAGGCCCCTTTAACCAGCTTGACTTTGCTTTGCTTTTTGTTTAATATGTTTGGATTGTTTATAGATTATTTCATGCGAGTGGTCTTATGACCTATTTTTGTAAGATTTTGATCATTTTCTAAGCATTATATCTTTTTTTCTCTCTCTCCACCCCCTCTTTAATGAGAGGAGGTATCTGCTTCCCAGCCTGCTTAGAACTGCTCATTAATGTTTATTTCACAAAATTTTTAAAAGAGGGCCAAGGGGATTGGGCACGGCCTTTTGCTACAGAAGCCCTCGTCTCGTTTCTTTTGCCTTCACTCTTAGCTCTTCCTGAACTAAAACTGTACACGCTACCTCTGTTATTGTAATAATTATTTTCGTTGGGTCTTTTTACTTCTGCTTTATTTTCAGGGTGGTGATTGATTGATTGGTTGATTTGAGAGAGAGAGTGTGCACGCAAGTGGGGCGAGAGGCAAAGGGAGAGAATCTCAAGCAGACTCCCGGCCCAGCGGGGAGCCCGACATGGGGCTTGATCTCAGGACCCATGAGATCACAACCTGAGCCAAAACCAAGAGTCCGACACTTAGCCAACTGAGCCACCCAGGTGCCCCTAAAAATAAAACCTTAAAAAAGAGAGAGAGAGAGAGAAACCACTTAGCACTCCAGTGAATTTATTTCTCATTTATTTAAATTTTTACACCAGCAATATGATCAGAAAATTAGAAAATGCAGGTGACCAAATGAAGAGAAAAATAAAAATCACCTATATTTTCACTATCAGGTATAGCTACTGTTAATAATTGGGTTTATAGCCTTATAGATCATTTCTATGTGTGTGTAGATAGATAGATAGATAGATATTTTCTAAAAATGGGATTATATTTAATAAATTGTTTTATAACCTGATGTAATAATACTTAATGTAGCATAAATATTTGTCTATGTCATTAAAGAGAGGTAATAATAGCAAGCATGGGGTTTACTAATGCCAGGCACCAGACTAAGTATTTCATACATGTTAGCCCATCCTCTCCTCACAACATGCTATCTGCTGGGTAGTATTATTACTCCCATTTTATAGATAAGAAAAACTGAGGCAGAGAGATGAGATAAATTGGTTAAGGTCAAACAGCTAGTAAGTGACAAAGCTAGGTTTTGAACCAAGACAGTCTAGCTCCAAAGGCCATGCTGTTGACCACAAAGCTGTGACCCACACCATCCTTTTCATGGCTATATTATAGGATGATTTATTTAACCACTTCCTTTTTCTGGGCTGTTAGATCCACTGCTGTTCACAAAACAGCGATGAACACCTTGTACATATATTTACCTGTACACATTTCATTTACTACCTTAGGCTGAATTCCCATGGATAGAATTGCCGAGTCCGAGAGTTTACACACTTTTTAAAAGTTTGGATGCCAATTAGTCATCTTTTTAAACAATATATTTTCTAAGCTTCTTTGACCCTCTTTGTTTCTTTCCAAAAGTGTATAACTGTCTTCTGGGTTCAGTGATAGTTTTTTTTTCTTACAACATGGAGCTTCTTCCCTCCTACTTCCTCTCCCTTATTTCTGCATCATACCCATTTCTCTAAGATGTTTAACAAAATAACACAGTTTCCACAAGCATTAAGCTTTCTGCTATCGTAGTTCCGGTACCTTACACCTCCCTCACTGTAACTCTTTGGTGGGGTTCTGTACACAGATGGAAAGCTGCCCACCCTTTGACTTGATGTCAATCTTTCCTACAGCTCTTTTTTTCCTTTCCTTTATTTTGTCTTTCAAGCTTTACAAGATCGAAGTAACAAACCTGCTATGCAATATATATATATATATATGTTTTTATTCAGTACATGTAAACGGGGGTGGGTGCCTGCCAAGAATGACTGATGTGTCGGAAGCTTGGAAGACAGCTTCCTGCTCTCATCCCACTTTCTCCTCGCTTTCATTTTATGACCTCGAGAAAGCCACTTGATCGGTGCCGTGTTTCATTTCCTCATTTGCCAGATGAGGAAGGTGAACTAAATGACCTAAAGAACCTATTCCCGGTTTGGGGGGGGTGGAGGTTAGGCTATCCAGGTGTAAAGTAGAGCTTTGAAAAGTATTGTGGGAACTTGGGGCAAATGTGCACATGGGTGGGGCAGGGCTGCAGGCAGCTAAAGATGTATTTCAACAGATTACAAATATTTTGTGCCTTGTCTCTTGACCAAGGCCTCCTAACAGTGTGCTTTAGTGGTTTGTGAGACACGTCTCTAAGACCAAGGTAATTATAGTTGTCCCACGGAAGCATGACAAACGGCCTCTTACTTTGAATTCTTTAATGGGAAAGAAAAACCTTCCATGACAACAGCATTGGCACTTAATTACAGGTTCCAGATCTGGGGTAAGAAGAGAGAGGGTTGAGGCTGTGGTCTGGAGACAGACAACAACCTGGGGAGAACGAGGACAGGGTGATGGAACACTGACAACAACACAAAGACAACATCAGTGGGGCTACATCTAGAACTTGCTATTTGCCAGGCGCCGTCCCAAGAACTTGAAAGCCTATGGTATCTCGTTTAATTCCCACGGTGACCCTAAGAGATAGGTTAGGAGGTAGGCACTTTTATTTCTTCTGTTTTACAAAGATGAGTATTGAGAGGCTTTTAAAGAAATTAAGTAACCTGCTTCAAGTTATTCAGCCAGTCATTGTCAGAGGTAAAATTTGAACTTGGAGAGCTCTCATACTTAACACAGGCTTTTTGAATGTCTTTACATGCCAGGCACCCTTCTCGGGGCTGGAGATGCACAAGTGAATGAGGCAAAATGCCTGTTTATATGGAGTTTGGCTAATAGTGGGATGAGCCCAGTAATAACAAGCCAACAAATCAATAAATAATTTCAGATGGCAATAAATGCTATGAAGGAGAGTGCCCAGAGTTGGGGGAAGGCTTCTTTACACAAGACTGTCAGGGAAGGCCCCTGGGAGGTGACATGTGAGCTGAGCCCTACGTAATGGAGCAAGTCAGCCATGCAAAGATGTATTGGACCCTCTACAAGAGCAATGGCCAGGGGCTTGTAAGAGCTTGGCTTGCTCTAGGAACAGAGAGAAAGTTAGCATTTCTGGGTAAGTGTAAAAGGGCAGAGTGTCTGCAAAGAAGTCAAAGAGGCAGGCAGGGATCAGATGACACAGGACCTTGTAGGCCACAGTAAGAGGTTTGTGTAGCTTATTCCAAATGCAGAAGGAAGACATTGCAGAATGTTAAGCAGGGAAGGATTATGATCTCCAGTCTCTATAAGCAGCCTTCTTCACCTCTGGGTAGTATTGCTAACAAGGAACAACTAAAAAGGGATAAATCGTTTCTGTAGCATGCAGGGCAGCCTAAATGAAAGTTATAAAGTTAGGAGCCAGTGTTTCAGATGAAACAATTTTCTTGGTTTTTCACAAAACAGCAAGACTGTAATGGACAGGGAGGGAGAGATCCTTTCATCTAAACTTCTGACTTCAGTTAAGAAGACCTTTTGGGCACATCGGTGGCTCAGTCAGTTAAGCAACCAGCTCTTGATTTCGGCTCAGGTCATGATCTCAGGGTTACGGGAACGAGCCCTGCGTCCTCAGGCTCCGTGCTCGGCGGGGAGTCTGCTCAAGATTCTCTGGCTCCCTCTCCTTTTGCCCCTCCCCCTGCTCTCTCTCTCTCTCTCTCTCTCTCATACATAAATAAATCTTTTAAAAAATGACAGAAGACCATAGGAGATCCAAGAGGAGCATCTGAGCTCTATTTAAAACCTGCATAAAGAAGACTACTTCTCTTTGGGGACCTTCCCTCAACATGCAGGGAGGTGCGCTCTAGGTACTGAACATTCTTGACCGCATCTTGGTCTGGGAATTATGCTCACCTCACAGAACAAATCTCATCCCAAATAATAAGACATTAGAGCATTGTGTAGATGACATCTCAGGGATTTACATTTCTATGCAGTCTGGTGCGTGTGTGTGTGTGTGTATCTTTCTCTGAAAAATATTTTTGAAAGTGCCATCAACATTTTTAACATACAGGACCTGACTTTTCTGATAAGGTGGTATTATACGGATGTTCCTATTTTATTTGTAAACTTGTCAACTTGATTTATTTTACTTGAATGCTTTCTATCAACAAATACTCGTGTTAATTCATTAAAACTGGTTTATGTCCTATATAGGGTGAAATTTGTGGCTTGTTTGGGTTAAAAGCTCACTGTTAAAAGATACTGTTCTACTTTGACAAAACTATGAAGACTCTCACTTTTATCAGCAAACTAAGTTTGAATAGCAACATAAACCTTTATTAACGCACTGCATCTGTGTGTGCACTTACACGGTGCTTATCGGTACGTTCCTGACAATACAGACCTAACAGTATGGATTTATTTGAATGAAACTACATTTGGAGGCATGTAGTTGCCTCTGTGATCTGGTGGGCGCCAGAGAGCAAGACATTACTTGTGAAAGCATTTAATTTAAGCTACACAGCTGTAATTAAGTAGGATTTGGGGAAGTTCACTATTCTTGTGTTAGTTTTTATACAAATAACATATTTGTTTCTCGGGAGGGAAAACATTTTCGAACTATCTCGGTGCAAGAGGTCAGAGAAGATCTAGTCCTTGGCACGAAAGTAGTATGCGACAGTAGCATCAGGACACGGGCGGTGGGAGGATGGCTGTGTGATGCCTGGGGGTGCAGAGTGACAAAGACAGTTCCCTCATATAAAGGTGCTGAATTAGAGAACTCTTACGGTTCCCCCCAGCTCAGCGTTCTGTGATTTGACGGAAAGGATTCTACCCTCTGGCTGTTTAAGCTACAGTACGTTTTACCAAGGCCTTGTGCTACAAGCTCAGGAGGGCTCTAATAACTCCGTCAGAATTATAAATTCAGCTGTCAGCACTGGGATTGTTGAATCGACTGAACAAGCAGATTTTCTCCCATTGTCTGTTTTCTAGATTGATGAATAACAATTTCATCCCTCCATTTTGTTATAACTCTTCCACTCTGACACTTCTGATGGCTGGGAGTTGTTCTAGAAATTTCCTAAGTCACACACTAGAGTAAATTCAAGGAGATAATGCGATTCCAATTGAATCATCAGTGTCTCTGCTGTCAGACCCAGTCATTTTAGGAGTTCAGTTGGTTGAGTTGCACAACTTCCCAGATTTAATATTACATACTTGCCACTTTACGTCTTGCCCTCAAGTCTTAATAAATGGGCTAAAGGTCTGATGGGAAACTGTGAGATAAATTGTATGTTTATTATGCCAAGTTAAGTAAATACTGTTTGAAAGGATTACTAGAGGGTACAATCAAGTTAATTGCTTTAAAAATCTTTTTTGATTTACTGAGCTCTATGAAAATGGTTAAGCAATTGATTTCTGTCGTGGTAAGTGATCTGAAGAGAGCGGTGTTGGGTCCACGAGGGTTGCCATGCACATTTCCTCCCTCATGGCTGGAACTGTCCCATAAATGAGCAGAGAGGGCCCCCTGGGACCAGAATGCAAGTACTGCTGACAGACTGTTGTTCCTCCAAAGAAGACACATGTTGACAGTTTGACGTTCAGGCTGACAGACTGATTTCTTTTCTTTCTTATTCTAGATGCTGAAGAATACCAGCCTCCGATATGGAAATCATACTGTGAGTATTTGAAATGAGAATCTCCTCAGAAGTCTCCAGTAGGCCTGCCTTTTGAACAGTTCTTGCCGTTGATTTAATGCGCACAAGCAGTCCCACATCACGGCACTGCAAACCCAAATCTTTCTTTTTAACTAAGGAGGGATTTTAGTCAGAGTAGGCTGCACAGCATTCTCCCCTGGCCAGGACCCTGAGGAGCAGGCTGCCTGTGACCCATTTCAGGAATGCTTAGGGAAAAAAAGAGACATTCGGACTCCCTGGTTTTTGGTTTGGAGTTTTCCTTTTCTTTTTCGCAGAGTTGGTCAGCAAGGGTGAATGTGTTGACTTCCATGAATTACATTCTTAGCTGATCATCCTGTAGCTGTAATATCATATGACATTGACCACAGAAAATATTAACAGATAGCAAAGAATAATGTTTGGTCACTACGGGTGACGTCTTAGATACAGATCATAACCGGTCATCAGTCAGCAATTCAACTCCCTTCCCGAAGGCAGGCAGTTGTCATCATGTCAAGCTCATTTTCTCTTTCTTTAGTAACATCTGCCTGACTAAGTCATTCTCCAGCAAGAGAGGGAAGGAGTGTGGTAGGTGGGAAACCCGCTGTGCTGACAGCCAGGGGACACATGTTCCTTTTCAGGCTTGAGTCTGGACAGCAATAATAAGAATAATTAGTACCATCGTTACTGATGTTACCGTTGTCTCTCCCACCCATGAGACCTCCCCCATGCCAGCCGCTGTGCCAGCTGTGTGCCGGAGCTCTCAAATTCTCACCACAGCCCTAAGCGACGACGGCCACATACAAGGAAACCACAGCTCAGGGAGGTTCAGCAACTTGGCATATGGTCTGCATCTCTGAGTGCACTGGACTGGCATGCAGAGTGGAACCCAGAAGGCAGCCTGACCCACAGCCTGCAAGTTCTCAAGACATTTTTCCTTCCACTTAAATTTTTTAAAAGATTTATTTATTTATTTATTTGAGAGAGAGGGAGAAAGAGGGCGTACGCACGTGCACCCTTGGGAGTGGGGAGAGGGACAGAGGGAGAGAATCCCCAAGTAGACTCCCCACTGAGTGTAGAGCCCTACATGGGGCTCAGTCCCATGACCTGTGGAAACCAAGAGTGGAATGCTTAACTGACTGAGCCACCCAGGCACCCCTCCGCTTTAAATTTTATGCATAAATACATATACACGCACGCACACACACACACACACACACACATATATACATACGCTCATGTATATATCTTTTACAAAAGCAATACGAAGCTGCATACAAGACAAACATTACAAAATACATAAAGCTGAGAGTGAAATGTTTCATGATTGACAAACCAGCCTCTGCCCCATATTCCACGTCTCTTTCCTGCTTCCTGGTAGCTGACCTCTCAATTTTGGAAGGCACATCCTTCCAACTGTTCAGAACACACTGGCCTAATATGATGGCATTTTTGCGGTTGCTCCCTTTTGAAAAAAATGGGCTTATGCTGTACTTGGTGTCCTTCAACTTGCTTGTTTCACTTCACAAATACCTCGCTTTCATCTTTCCGTGTCAGCATATATAGAGGCCCCTCATTCTTATTACATGAGTCTGTTCTTCCATCTGTGAAATAAAGGGGTTGTGCTGGGTCTCTAAGGGCCCTTACAATCTAATGTTCTGCATTCTGATCTTCTATTTTAAAAGGCAGTGCTAATGACTTAGTAATTGGGTGTTTTTGTTTGTTTGCTTCCTAATGGAGTGTGAAGAGCTCTGACAGTAAATCAACAAAATATCTGTAGTGACAGGCACGGGGTGTTCCATGACTTACTGTGCTTTGCACACCTCTTTGCACATAGCCTTGCATACATTAAGTAGCCAATAAATATTTGTTGAATGAATGCCACCTCAGAGAGCTCTACTGAAGCAAAAAGATGGCGTTGGCTCAAATTCATTTCGCCTTTTGCTGCGAGGCCTTGGACCACCTAATATATCTCTTAAAAGGGCTTCTGTGTCCTAAGGAAGGTAGAAAACGCATTGCTAATTACATGTTTACAATATCAATTTCACCCTCGTGTATTGGTTTTAAGTTTGGTTTGGGGGGGTCTAACCAAGTTGGTTTTTTTTTTTTAATTTGCTCAAAAATCATAAAACATTAGACACAGAAGGGATAGGTGAGGCCATTTAATACAAACTGAAGGGCATTTATGAAATTACTCTTTATTACATCCGACTAATAGTCATCCTGGCTGCATTTGAGGACCTCTAGTGATGCATAACTCCCAAACTGAGGGGAGTGTGCCACCAGATGAACCATTCATGGCATCAAAACCACATCGCCTTAAAGTATACAGAGCATTGCTGAAAAAGAACTCTCTTTTGGCTGTCCTGGATCCATAAGCCATTTGAGTTTGGATGTTGGGCCACTTACAAACTCACCTGACCATATCATTCCCAAGCTCATGCTGCTCTATCTGATTCCCAAGACTATCATCTATTCATTTGGTCTTTCAGCGCACATACAGGGAGTACCTCCTGCATGCTAGAGCATAACTATTAGGAATCAAAAATGACTAACTTGCGATCCGTATTTTTCTCCAGTTTACAGTCTTGTAAAGGAGACAGATATAAACCAATTAACTTAAAATGCAAATGGCTTTAGTAATAATATACTCCTCCTCCACCTCCTGGGATTAGAGAAGACTTTATAGAAGAGGTTACATTTGTATATGGGTCTTAAAGGATGAATAGGAGAAGGAATCTTAGGGCCCTGCAGAGCTTCACGAGATACTTTTTAAAATCCAAATATACTAAAACTGTAGCATTTTCCTGATCTGAAAGCCCAGAAAATTTTAGAGTATAAAATGTGCTTTATTTTAAATAACCTGTTGTTAAACCCATTTTGAACCTTAGGACTCACCAAGCTCTTGTCTTTGAAATGTTCACAAATCATCCTTTGAAAGATAATTTTAGATATTGATGTCAAACTCATTAGCATATCATTTGTGGAATCCACATTTTTCCATCACACACTTTTTTTTTCAAACTCTAGTGATTATTTGGTACTTTGAAATCTCATATTTACTGGAGGCAGTACAGTTTTGCCATATTATAGGGCTTGATTCTAAAAATTATGATTTTCAATTGTTACAAAAGCATATAGGTATGTCTTAGCTTTTATTGCCTGTCATTGGACATAACTTTGACTTACTTGATATCAGATTCTTATCATGAGGCACGAGTCCCAATTCTGACATTATTCCTAAGAGAAAATTAGTCTACTTGATGATAATCCACTTGAGAAAGTGGTTTCTCAGGTTTAATGCTAATTGCGATGTTCTTGGTTGCAAGTGTCTACATGGCTTACTTTCCTGATACTTTAAGCGAAGTCTTAGAACTGAGTCTCAGCGCTGACTGACCTGCGTCACCCATTCCTAACTCCAGCACTGTGGTCAGAGAGTTGGGATATGCTGCTGCCCTGATCCAGTCAGAGACCAACCCTATGTAATCCACAGAACTGGAAACTTTTGAGTGCTGTTGCAACAGGGAAGATGGAAATGGATGTTGGGAGGGCAACCACAAATGTCTGGCTTAGAAATGTAGAGGAATAGGAACCTTAAAAACCAACTCTCTCTGTATTTTATTTAAAGTAGATCGTTCATTCATTTACTCACCACTCATTCAGAAAATACATATTAAGTTTTTGCCTTAAGCCAAACACAGTGCTTAGAGTTGTGCGGCCAAAGGGATGGATAAGCCCGGGTCTTGACTCTGAGCACCACGATGTCACATGATGTCCTTTAACCCCCTGCGTTCTCTGCTCCACTCCCTTTCTTAGAACCTAATGCTATCACTTACTGGGCTGTTTCCATAAGAATAATCTTGTCCCAAAGTATCATATATCTGTAGCTAGTCCTTAGTATACCAGACCAAACCCCAAAACATTGATGAAGTCACTGAGAAAGTTTTGGTTTCAATTTTCTAAAAGAAAAAGTTGTCTTCAAGTTCACTTAAAAAAAAGAAAAAAAAAGCCACATTTGAAACTTTAAACCAGAACTGTATGAACTGTATGCCCTAAGCAGAGAAGTTCACAAGTCAGCCACCCTGGGTATACTCTGGAAAGTTTTATTTTCTAAGAGGCCAAGTGCCAATTAGACAGCAGATGCTGGGGCCGACAGCTCTCCCGGGAGACACTCCCAGGCAGGAGGTCAAGCAGTCATAGCTTGTGCCTGTTTTCCTAAAGAGGAATTTAGAACCTCAAAACCCTGCTCCACTGACCCCCTGAATCAGAATAGCCTAGGAGGAATATTTATAATAACAAATCCTCAGCCCTACCCCCAGATTTCTGAATCAGAAGAGTGGGGAAATCTGCAACTTATCACATCCCACAGGTTTTTCTTCTGCACACTTAACCCGAGACCCCTCATCCTCGGGTTCTTCACAGTGCCATTAGACAAGAGGAGAACTCAGTCCCCGTTAAGACTGGACATTCTGTTAGCGAGGAGGTAGGAGGTGGGGTTAAGGCAAGAAGACCTCCAAAGCCCCTACTATTTCTCACTCACACCCAAGAGTTTTTCCGGTGAAGACTGGGAAGCCTGGGCGGTGAGCAGGGTGGTACTGGGCTCAGTGTCACAACCAAATGCCTGGGTTGGGCTCCTGGGTCTGCATGCCCTCTTTAGAAAGAAGGGGCTGTAAGAGGCCATTCGTGAAGGGTCTTTAAGGAACTGATGGGTGTGGACTGGGCTTTAGCACCACCCAGGCTACGGGCTCTGGATTGGCATCCACAGGAAGTGGGGTGATTATTGTTAGAGGAGAGTGCTTCCAGTTCTCTTATTGAAGACAAAATAAAACATTCTTCCAGTGAGCTCTGCATTTTTCAATGTGCTTCAGGTTGCTTGGGGAGCAAGGACTCCCCCACCTCCACATTCCCCAGTGACCACACCCCCTGCCAAACGGCTCCTTCCAGTGCTAAGAATGAATCGCGTGCTATAGAGTGCCCAGGGCAGGGGAGTGCCTGGAACATATTTGGAACATTGCTACAGCAGCAAATTCCATCGTATCACCTCTTAGCCCACAGAACCACCCAAGAAGTGACATACGTTACTGCATTTTGCTTGTGAAATGTGTTTGTTGAACAACAACAAAATTCAAGAAGTGACAGTTTCAGATTATGTGACACATTCCAGTTTGTATTAAATGTGCCTCAGAGGTTTTTTTCACGGACGGTGGTTTTGTTATAGCTAACCTTGAAAAGGAGGGACTGAGACTCTCACTCGAAGCTAAGATAGGCCCATTTTTTATATGGCTACCATCGCAGTTGGTTGCCATCTCATTATCTTTATAGAGACACATAATCCAGATGGTCAACAGGCTTCTGTGCCTATTTGCCAACTTCTCTTGCTTAGAGCGGCACCGAACAGATCGGTTCCTGAGACCTGCTCACTGAGAAATGGCAATCAATCAATGATGGGTGCTGCCCAGGGACCAGGAAGGAGACCTGGTGTCTCTGGCTTGAGAGGTTTGCAAGGGCCCCCTCAAAGTTGCTCCTGGCTCAGACTGTTTCTGAGACTAGTGAACGATGGCATTTCTCTTTACTAAGCCCCAGAAGGTCCTCAGAGGACACAGTGATGGACTTTAGCCTGTCCAGAATGTTCCTTCACCTGTATCCTCTGGGATTGTTAATGGCCTCTCAGTCGTTTGCTGTTTCAAGGTTCTTCCCTCCATTCAATCCGTCATTAAGCCCTGTCTGTTCTCCTCTGCAATCACTCACCTTCTTATCTGTGTTTCCACCAGTGTTGTCTTAACACACATTTTCACAATGATCTTGATGTACAACTGAAATGCTGTTCTCTCTTGATTCCCTGCCTTCAAGGCTCCTCCTCTGATCCTTCAGGGCGGCAAAGGGAAGTGGCCCCACTCCTGGCTGCTGAACATTAGAATCTCCAAAGAGCTTCAAAAACAAAACAAAACAAAACAAAAACAAATTTGGGGGCTTTTCACCAGACTGTCAGAGTGAGCGTTGCCAGCGAGCAGCCCCAGTCCCACATAGGACCTCTCCACCATCTGCTTTAGGGAACCACTGGCAAGGCTGAAAAACACAGACCTTGGGATCTGGAAATCAGGCTTTATATCTCGATTTCCTCATACTATCTGTGTGACCTTGAGCTTCTTCAAAGCTTAGCATCTCTACTGCTTTATTAGTAAGGTGGGAGGCCCCACCTCCCACCTCCTCACTAACAGAATGTTCGGTCCAAACTTTATTAGTTTAATAATAAACTTACTATTTATAAGTTTGCAAACTTCCTGGAAGTTAGTTGGAAAGATTAAATGAGAAGGTGTAGGTAAGCTGTCTGGCCCATAGTAGGTGCCCACAACGTGGCAGCTTCTGTTATTCTGAATAGTCTTCTCCTTATCATTATTCTGAAACAGACCACATCATGTCATTTTCCTGCTCAAACAATGTCACTGCCTCCGCCCTGCAGACACAAGAACATCCATGCTCCTTGGCATGACCTTCAAGATTTAGCTTTATGTGACCTCCTCCTACATCTGCCCATCTTGGTGGAACAGGCACGCTGGACTCTTACTGATCCAAAAACATGCCATCCCCTTTCCCTGTTGAGGCTCTTTCTTTACCTGGAACTGCCCTTCTCTTCTTTATGTGCAGAAACCCCTCTAATCCTTCAAGAAGAGCTCCATGCTTCTCCCCTTGGGAAGCCATCTGGTCACCTGCGTAGAAAGAACCACTTTCTCCTCTCCCCCCCATTAAAGCATTTGGTCCACCCTGGTTTTGTTTCTCCACATGTCTCTCTCATTGGATCAGAGTCTCTTTGAAGACATGGGTTGTGACCCATGAGTCACTGGATATGGTCCGTTTGTGCACTAGATACGGCGTCAAGCATCTACCATGTGCCAAGCACTGTTCTAGTTGTTGAAAGTACCACAGTGGACAGAACAAAGTCCCTGTCCTCCAAGAGCTTACACTTTGGTCAA
The DNA here is from genome assembly GCF_017311325.1 of Ursus maritimus. NCBI lineage: Eukaryota > Metazoa > Chordata > Mammalia > Carnivora > Ursidae > Ursus > Ursus maritimus. The sequence goes on along the minus strand of NW_024425563.1, from coordinate 45,758,229 downwards.
GAGAGACCGAACACAAAATAAACAAACAAAACGTGATAATAGTGATGAGTGCAGTGGAAGGGAGTGTAAGGGAGCAGAGTGATGGGATGTAATTTTGTACCAAGTCAGTCAAGTCAAGGAAGACCTGAATAAAGGGAGAGAGGGAGCCATATGGCTATCTTAGGAAAGAGCAATCCAAGTGGAGGGAATAGCAAGTGCAAAGGCCCTGAGGCATAGAAAAATAAAGAAGGCTCTGGACTCAAAAGGATTAGCTGGATGCCCTAGGGCAAATTTTAACTTTCCTGCACTTGTCTTCTCATATAATAAATAAGAATGATATTATAATACAACATTCTTTTTTCTGAGTTCTGACGATTCAATAAAATATTGTTCCTGGCACATGACAAGCACTCAATATGCTGGTTTCCTTCTCTTCTCCCTTTCTCTCCATTCATCATAGAATCATAATGCTGAGTGTGGTATCTGGTCTATAGTAGATGTTCAAATATTTGCTGATACTCATTGCAAAGACGCATTTAGCAAAAAAACGCTTCTGTCTTATAACACATGTACTTCCTTTGTCACTTCCAAAGGAGGCATTAAAAATGGTGTCCAGCCTACCCCCACATATAACTGTTGGCTTCAAGAAGCATTGGCAATGGGAAGCGAAGAGGGGTAGGATTCTCTGGGTGTGGGTTCTGCAATTCCCCTTGCCTGGAACACTCTGTGATTTTAGGAGCTGGTCCTTTTGGGTCTTAAGACAGTCATTAATAGCAACACTATTGAAAAGCCATTAGTAGGTGTTGGGGCTGATTCAAGAGGTAGAAAGGATTCCGTGGAGCCTCTCTCATGATTTAAGGAGAGCATGGGCACTCCTGGGATGGTCAGTGGAATGTCCACAATTATTTCTCTATCTTTGGCCAATTCACCCTCATGTTTCCTCTTCCACAAGAAGCCTTCTCTGTCTCTATCTGCCGTATATGGGTACAGTTGTCCTTAAGTGACACAGGCATTGTCATTAGTGTGGGCAACCCGGCTTAGAAATGTGACACATTAAAACATCTACAAGAGGGTTAGATGTTTTCCTCCTCTGTGTGAAAGCTGGGCAGTCTACACCTAATTAGCTAAGAAAATAACCATGTTGAGCTAAAGGCATTGAGAAGCCATAATTACAAAATACATCCCATCATTTCCAGCCCTGTTTCCAAATGACCATCTGCATTTCAGTTTAAATTTCTTTTTTTTTATTTTTAGACCTAAGAATAAATCAGAAAATTTTCCTTAACTTATTCCTTTTCTAGAAATATTTTATATGATTGAACTTTAACTGTTCATAGATTTATGCCATCTAAAGTGAATTCTTCCTTCTTCAAGATGTTGAAGATAACATCAACTTGGTTTTCAAAGAGGTAGAGCTCACAGGTACCAGCACAGGGTGGCTTACCTCTAAAAGAAATAACCAGACTAGCTGAGAAGCAGAAAATCACTTGTTATAGTCCAAAAAAAAATCACAGATAAATAGGCTGGTAAACTTTATTTTTATATACAATTACCTCCATGTCCAGGCCTGAAAGTCTGTATTTAAAGCAGAATATAAGGGGCGCCTGGGTGGCTCAGTTGGTTGTGTCTGCCTTCCACTAGGGTCATGATCCCAGGGTCCTGGGATCAAGCCCCGTATCGCACTCCCTGCTCAGGGGGGAGCCTGCTTCTCCCTCTCTCTCTGCTGCTCCCTCTGGTGGTGCGTGCTTTCTTTCTCTCTCTCTCTTAAATAAATAAAATCTTTTTAAAAATTTTTTTAAAAAGCAGGATGTAAGAGAGTTATTATTTCTTAAGATATTAAGGGGCCCAAGAAAGAGGAATGCCAATGGGTGGGAACCAGTCACGTAGATGAGAATGCATGGTGACAGGCAGGCCAAAAAATGGAACTCATGAAAAGAGAAAGGGCTTGGAGTTTCACTCACTCACAAAATCAGTGGTGTCTTGGTACATAACTGTAATGTTTCAGAGAATAGCTCTCTTCTGCTAATGCCAGTCTTTTCCTGGTATGTCAGGAGACATCAGCATTTCAGTTCAAGAATCCTCTTATATGATCTTACTGCTTTGGTACTCACAGGTAGAGTTCCAAAATAGTCAGAAGGATTTTATTCATACCTTCCAAGAAAACCATAAAATGAACAATGCCAGTAACAATTATGAAACTAAATTGGCCTTGTAAAAGAATAAAAAAATCAATTTTGCCAGTTTACATGCATGGTAACTAATTTCCATATAAATGAGCCGACTTTATTCAGTCTAAAGATGTGCTTGTATCCTCTTTGGTTTTTTGTTTGAAATATTTGCAGTTCTTCAGAGGCACTTAGTGGGACTATTTGAAGACATTTTGGTATGTGTTGTAGTTTTCTAATCATAATTATCTTTTTTTTTTTTTTTGGCAGTATATCAGTTACAGCAAGAGGCCCCTCGTCCCAAGAGGATCATTTGTCCTGGGGAGGTCAGTACTCAGCTATTTCTGACATACCTTGTTACATATGATGAACTGTCAGTGCTACGTTGATATCGGAGGGCTTTCGCGTTTCCTGGGAGTTGACTGGTATTAACGTTTGTTAGAGTGTCACCAAGTTTAACACCTGAATAATCTATATTATGAAATCAGGTGTTATTTTAAAAAATATTTACAAACTTACTTGAAATCAGAGGTCTCGTGTTTTTAACCATTGCGGAGGCAAATTAAGCCTTTTGTTAACCCCTTCCCCCCAAAACATGTATTTTGGTTGTTTTTTCCTTGTTTTTGCTGTTTTGATTCTGTTATCATTTTTTTCTTATGGAATGCTTCCAACAGAGAAAACACAGAGAATAATAAATATCTGGGTACTCTCAACACTCATATTTAACAAACCTTTATGGACTGTCACATTTACTTGACATAAAAAAAAAAATACAAGAAAAGTGACTGTTTTTTTATTCTTGGAGATAAGCTTAAAAATATATCGATTCATAAAAATGCTTACCAGCCAGAGAACTTTCCCCAGTCATCCCTCGCTAATCAGTTCTCTTATCATTTGGGATGCCCGCAAGATTGGCACTATTTTCTATTTTTATACTGATCAGTTTCTATAATAGTCAAATTAATATCCTTCACACAAAGGTCCATGGGTCCTTGCTTATTTTTGATATTATGACTTAAATACAGAATAGCAGATGCCTTTTAAAGTGTCACATGTGCCTCATGAGGAGGAAAAGCCTCCAACTCCAGCACTCTTGAGATTTATCCTTGAACATCAGTATTTTCTGGCTACCAGATGGACTGGATCTGGTTTTGAACCTGTGTCCTCAAAGACTTAGGTACATATATCCCTACACCCAGAGGCGACTTATCGCTGTGTTACAAATGTTTCTACAGAAAATTTTACTTCTGTTGAAGGACACTGAAATTCACAAAGTAATCTGAATATTGACACAGAGTAAACATTCCTATCCCAGGAATATGGCTTAAGAAGAGAAACTATCTGATCCTTAAAGAAAAATCCTAGACGAGGTCCACTCTTTCTCTGGTAGTCTGATCTTGTCTTGCCACCAACTCTGATGACTTTCGTCCTTTGGTTATTCAAGAATATCTAAACAAGGGAAGAATAGGATAAATAGAAAATGTTTAATAAGATGTTTGGGATAAAGTGTTTGAGGGGATAAGTAAGAAGCAAATTGTTAAACATTCCTTTAATCCTCGGGTGCCTGGGTGTCTCAGTCAGTTCAGCATCTGACTCTCTGTTTCAGCTCAGGCCATATCTCAGGGTCGTGAGTTCTAGCCCTGTGTCAGGCTCCGCACTCAGTGCAGAGTCTGCTTGAGATTCTCTCCCTCTGTCCTCCCTCTCCCCTCGTGTTCTCTCTCTCTTAAATACATCTTTTTGAAAAAATTCCTTTAATCCTATTTTACATCTCGTACTTCTCCAGGAGAGAAAATAGAACCCATGCAGGGAGCTAGGGGAATTCAAATGTCTCCGTGAAAAGAATGTTTTGTAAAATTAGAACACCACTAAGGGCTTTTCCTAGGGCTATTAATAAAAAGTCTCCAGGCAAAGTTGGGTACCAGAATTTAAAACCCAAGGGGACAGTAAATAGTCATTTGTTCATTTATTCACCAAGTATGTACGGAGAGCCTGCTGTGTTCTGACTTTGATCTCGGGGTTAGGAATGTAGCAAAGCACTGGGCTGTTGATACTTGAAGCATCGAATCAATAGAGAACAAGATCACGACATATGTAATCAGAGATAGATCTATTTTACCTCTGCGTGTGTGCACACACATGCATGTGTGAGTGTGCGTGTGAGAGAGGGAGAGAGTGCACTTTTGTGCTTCTCAAAATCCTTGCGACCGTGTCCCTTGTCCCCTAAGCCAGGTGGAGTATTAGCAGTGGAGACGGATAGATGCAGATTAGCTTCACAGAAGCTCTTCCTAGGGTTCAGCTGAAACCCTTCAGACATCCAGTGGGATCTGAAGGGACCACAGATCTCTTTACCGCTGCCCTTGCATTGGAAGACAATGCCACAGACATCTTAGCAAAGCAGAGCTGTGTGCCACAAGCCACCACCATCTGCTGTAACTAAAGAACATAGTGCACGGATAGCTTTGTTTCCCACTTGTCTGTCTTTTTAACCAGCTTTTCACCTTCTGACTTTTATCAGCTTGATTCGTTAGTAAGTGATCCGGTTGATGCTGGACTCACAGGTTGCTTGCCTCTAGAAATTCCACATCCCATTTCTACTATGAAACGTCACTCGAAATGGGTATTCATCAGGTCCATTTCCTCAGCAGGCTGCACGGGGCCCAGCCAGCCAGGCAGGTGTCAGGTGATAAAGGGTCACGTGCGTTGGCAGAACAGGTGCTGCTTAGATGGGTGCCAGCAGGCGCAGCTTCAGCTCCCCTTGTCCTCCGGTGCCATGTTAACTGCAAGGCATTCCTGCCCACGTTGCTTGGCCTCCCAGGACTTGGCCTCCTTTGAGTGAAGGCACGGCCTCCTCTTGGCCACGATGAAACCACTGTTTCTGCTACAGGCGATGTTTGAGCGAATGTCTCTTTGCCTTGCACCGCACCTGTGTGCTCAGAGGGCGTGCCTAATGAAGTCGGAAAGCCTCCGGTTTGAGTATATGGCCAGAGAGACCGAAGCTTTATTAACACATTTACGTAACACCGTATGGGTGATTTCTTTTGAACAATGAGTTCATGAATTTTTTTTGTCTTTGTCATCTCACCACTCAGCCAGCTTTTAAGAGTCCATGTTTTCCTTCTATTCACAGTCCTGCTGTCCTCCTTCTTAGTCTTCAGCCTCTTTGCTCCCAGCCACTATGTTCCTGGCAAGCCTGCCGAGCTGTGTTACTCTGACATACTCCAACTGCTTTGTTTCTCTGGTGACTAATAACCTCCCAGGCTAGGGGCCCCTCTCCAGTTAGGATCTTCCCATTGAATGTGCTAAGCCCTCACAAGAGGACACCAAGTGAGTGTAGTCACCAAGATATGGAACACTGTTGCCCAAAGGTAAAGACACAGGCCAACATGACTTGAATGCTTGCTAGCTGTCAACAGATACCAACCACCTAATAGACTTTCCTGGGAAACTAGGTGGGTCGAGGGGACAGCCTGATTCAGCAGGCAAAATCCAATGAGCTTTGTAAACCCAGACAGGGGAGCCCAGCTACAGAGTCAGCTGGACTGGTTTTGAATTCATGCTCTTATCACTTTCTAACTACGTAACATAGAGCCAAGCACTTACTTTCTCAGGGAGATGAAGGTCTCCTCTACTCCAAGGGCCAGTATCTACTTGACGGGGTGCTAAAAATGGCGTATATGTGTCAAGTGTGTACAATAGTGCTTGGCCCATGATAGGTACTCAGTGTTCTGATTCAAGACAGATTCAGAAACCTGCAAAGAGGAGGCTCTGAGATACTCATTAGGGACAGAGTCAGAACAATGACAGTGTTCTCTGAATGCGAGAGCCGAAAAGACAATGATCGAGAACAAAGCAAGATGGCTGGATCAGGAATTAAACCACCAGGAAAAAAGACGTTGAGGAGGAGGAACAGAGCGTACAAGCAGCTGAACAACAGCTCTGGCGCCAATTAAGCCAGGCATGGTCAGTTAGTGAAATAACCGTTCATTGCTTTCTTGAGATTCATTGCTGTAAATTAATATTTATCGAGCAGCAACAGCACCTGGCACTCTACTAGCATTTCCTGTGTGCTCCTTGCCAAGAGATTCAAAACATCTTCCAGGATGCAAAATTCTCTCTTGCCCTTTCCGACAATTATCGATCAGTCATTCTGTAAGCAATTCATTAATTACCGAATGTGCGCCTGGGTGGTCTGAGGGGAACTGTGACTGTTGACTCCCAAATGTGTACCTCTAGCTAAGCCCTCTCCCCTGGTCCCCAGACACCCTGCTCCGTCTGTCTACTTGACCTCCTCAAGTAGACGTCGCACACCACCTGTAGCCTAACATTCAAAATAGAACTGAGCCCCCCATTCCGTTAAATGGCACCTAACTTCAGAGACCTGGACTCCTCTCTTCCCACCCTCACCCTTTTCTCTAGCGATTGTCAAATTTACCTCCAACTGTATCTGGCACTTGCCTACTTTCTCCTTCTCCACGACTGCCGCGTGGTTTAGGGTGATGGTTGTTTCTTGCCTGGATTATTGCTGGCGAGCAGCCTCCTGCCTGGTCTCCCTACTTCCACGGCTGGCCCTCTCCCTGAAGCCCACATTCACACACACACACACACACACACACACACCATTCACCAAACGGGAGCCATTCTTCTGAGTGCACCGCCCTGCAGCCCCACTAGCCTCCACTCCCATTCGTCAAACAAACTACAACATTGCTACGATAGGATCTGCAGATCTGCTCTCTGCCTGGAATTCTCCAGTGTTCTCTGCATGTCCAGGTTTCAGATTAAAGTTCACCTGATAGCAGAAGCCTTCCCTGAACCCCATAAAAATTAGCATCTCCATGGTGCAGTGCTCTCTTCTGAGCGTGAAGCTGGCTCTAGGTGTCGTTTCCACAACTGGCTGTTTCCATTGATGATCGTTCTTCTCCTCCTTTGCCGAGAGTAAGGGGAGAAGGACACAGTCTGACTGGTAAAAAAAAAAAAAAAAAAAAAGATAGCACCTCCCAACCATCAGATCTTTGTTGTATCATCCTGTTTATTTTGTTTGCGGTACCTAATACACTCTCTAATATAATTTCTATCACATTTAATTGTTTGCTTGTTGCTTATACATCTCTCTCCAGGAGAATACAGGCTCCAGAAACTTCATCGGTCATAATTGCATGGACTTGCCTAGCATTGAACCTAGTGCCAAGCAGCAGAGGGCAATCAGTGAATATATGGTAAAACGATGAAGAAAAAAATAGAGACTGCTAACATAAGGAATTTAGAATTCTCAAACTATTACTAATAGCGTATCGGATTTACCCAATGCTGTTATTAGGGTAGTGACTTGGACTTTTGGCAGTGGCTAAGGTTCTTACTTAAATACAGACTAATATTTTTTCCTGGAATATTCTATATTTCTTTTGGCCTTTCCAAAAGGCCAAAATTTCAAGATTTACTTGCATGACTAATTTAAAGTCAAGTTCCACTAGAATTACCTAAAGAATACACAATAAGTAGAAATTCTTTTGTGACTAAATGATTTGGTGTCATTTGTCTTTTTTGAAATTGCTGGAGTGAGTTTCATTTCAAAAACCCAATTTCAAAAAGGGAAATAAAACTACATACTGTTATTTCAAATTGTTCTCCCTTTCATGCAGCTTCACTTCCTCTCTCTCTTGCTGTAGAATAATGTATTTTGGAAAGTTTTGGGTTTTTTTTTTTTTAATGCAAAAGTGAACTGTAGGACTGAGATTTCCAGCATTCTCCAGAACCAGCTTTTTGTTCTTGATCATCAGAAATTAAGCCAAGTATACATGACAGTGGCCTATCTTAAATTACAGTAACACTTTATTTTACCTCCTAGCAAATTGTATTCACTTTTTAAATATCACTTTAAATACCCCATTTTCTGCGTTTTGTTTTTGTTTTTTTTTGGTGTCCTTAAATATCTGCCCATTTCACTTTCTTCTACCTTTATTTGTAAAAACTGTTCTTTTAAGCCTACAAAAGCATTTCACTTTATGATTACGCTTTTAAATTTCTGATTTACCGTACTTAGGTTTCGCAGTCTTATAATCTTGTAGCTTGAGGTGTTTATCTCGTCTTAGGCATATCTGGAAGATCTTAACAAGCCACATTGATTGACCATGTCATTCTCAACTAACTCAGTACATTTCAAATCAGATTTAAAGTAAACTCAGAGGGGTTTTCTACTATTCTATAATCCTCCCTCTTTTCTTATTTTATTCATTGAAAATAAACGTTTTTAAACCTATGTGCATTTGGGGGAGCATGGAAACTCTACTGATTCAAGACGTTTGGACAAGGTATGTCTCTAAAGTAATGAGATTGATTTTGCAAGCCACACACAAAAATCAATCCCATTACCTTTTAATTGGCTTTATGTGTAGTAATCAGAAGGCTAGCTCTTCCTGGTAAGAAATATTTCTGTTCTTTTTATCCTAGACTTTCTCCACTCGTCTTCTTTTTTCCCTTGCATATTGACACAACCTAGAATAAAAGCCTTTTTCCATCATACTTCTAGGCTTTCAGCTAACTCCGTAATGCAGTCAGGCTTTCTTCTTGATGTGATTTCATGTGAGCTTGACGTGCTTTGGTTGTAGACCTACTATAGTCAAGGGGGAAAGTCTTCTAATAAAACGAATGTTAGGAAAAAATTTTAGACAGATGAATTATATTTTTTCCAAATATAGAACCAAGAATTTTGTGCTTCCTTAAATAAAAACTTTCTTATGGATAAGTACTGCCAAAATACATAGCCCTTCAAAAAAGAAGTCACTCTCTTGAGAGTACTTTGAACTTCTTCTAATGTAATGTAGACCCTGCATGTTTGCACCTGTAAATATTTAGTCGTTTCCAAGTGATACCATGAACAGAGGATAAGGGGTTCCTGAGGACAAGCTGCTACAGAATTCAGAGACTCAGGGGCTCTGAGCCAAGGGGACAGGTGGGCTGAACTGGAAGGAGTCAACAAAGAATAGTATATATGCTGAAGCACAAATTGAGGCAAAAATGGAAGGTTTCTGCTTAAAACCGAATAAGGAAAATGAAGGGGGAGATTAAACAGTGATTGACAATAAGTAAAAGTTCTTGAGAAGCTTCCTTGATCTCCTTGGGTGATTTTTATTTCTGAAAATCAAATTTGAAACTGTGTATTCCTTTATAGAATTACTTGAGGTGAAATACTACATTGTGTAGTTAGTTGTTTTAGGAAGAAAAGAACAACCGAGAGCATCAGGGATTACAACACAAGCTGTCTTACCCTTACCTCACCTGTGACAGCCATAACCCAAGATACATCACTCCCTGATGAGGGGCAGGAGTGGGTGGTCCAGACTGCAACACAGCGGTCATGAGGAGGTGCTGGCTTTCGTAGGGCCAACCAATGCCTCACTTCCACAGCAGCTGCTGTCCAGAACAGCCCACAGTATGTCTGCTCTGTGACTCAGAGGTCAGGTCCAGCAAAACTTCAGGTGTGGCCAGGGTTATCCAGAAAGGGGAGCCAGTTACAAAGCACTGGGTGCCCTAGTGAAGTTTTAAAGACATGCTTCACGTTTACTCACCCGGTTAAACGTTAACTGAGAAATAATGCTGATAAAGTTTAAGCCACACTTGGCCCTGGGCAAGCTTCGTCTCCCAGGCTAGTATGGTCTGGCTAACCAAGCAGTGAGATGTTTGAAAACAGATTTGTAATCTTGACTCTACTTTCCATCAGAAAAGCGTAGATGGTATAATCTCTGACCATCCTAATTCTAATCGGACTACCCTAAATGATACTGCCGAATTACTTGTCAGTCTTTTCACGGTAATGAGAATTAACAGACTTAGAGTGCTTGCTGTGCCCTGAGTGCTGGGTTAGAGTTTTACACATGTCATTCTTCATGGGAATTCCAAGAGGAGATGAGACAAGCAGCACAAGGATGGCAGACTCTGAGTCAAACCCAGACCGAACCTCGGACTGGCCTTCTAACCCAGTGCTTCTCAGCTGTGGTCCCAGGACCAGTGGCTACAGCATCATCTGGGAACTTGTCAGAAATACAGATTCCCTGGCTCACCCCAGGCCTTCTGAATCACAAACCTGAAGATGGGGCCCAGAAATCTGGGTTTTAACAAGTCCTGTAGGTCATCCTTATGCTCGCTCAAGTGTGAGCACCACTGTTGTAACAGTGTTCTCGTGCCCTCTGTTTTCTATGTCCTGCTCCCTTCCCTGTACTCTAGGATAGAAGACGCAAGATGCTTTGTCCCCGATGACGCTTCCTGTTTGCTTAGCACTGTGCTAGACTCTTCGTGAACTTCAAAGTGGATGCCAAGTCACCCCATAGCCTTCTTTTGTTGTCTAGATATACTTCCTCCTGAATGTTATTTTCCACCCTTTAAAAATATTTTGCTTTTGCCTTTCTTTGCTATGTCTAGCTTTCCCGTACCCTGGAATGTTGCAGAGGCCCAATATGAATCCTTATAGGAGTATGGTCAGTACTTAATTTAGCCTGGTTTCCTAAACCCACCCCATCCCCCGGTTTGTTATACATTTTAGTGTGACACTATGTTTGCAATTAAAAAATATTTAAATTCCATTCTAATATGATTCATACTCATGTTTGTTCATATTCAGTACATACTGTTATGAACTCCAGCTCTTTTTAGATGTTTTCCTTATCTCATGACTATGCACAAATCCTTGATAATTTACTCTTGCTTTTAATGGACATTTCCTTGGGGCGCCTGGGTGGCGCAGTCGTTGAGCGTCTGCCTTTGGCTCAGGGCATGATCCCAGCGTTCGGGGATCGAGCCCCACATCAGGCTTCTCCTCTGGGAGCCTGCTTCTTCCTCTCCCACTCCCCCTGCTTGTGTTCCCTCTCTCGCTGGCTGTCTCTCTCTCTGTCAAATAAATAAATAAAATCTTTAAAAAAAAAAAAGAAATGGACATTTCCATGAATGAAAATACCAAATCCGTTATCGTTACGTCAGGAATACTTTGAACACATGTCTATATCCCAGGGTGGTAGTCTCTTTACTCAGTAGATCCTCTGTGTGCTTCACGAGCGTTTCTCAGTTCAGGATTGTAGGTGGCTAATTGGCTAATAAAAGTCAGTCCAGCACCGCTACTCTCCTGGCCCCACCTCTGTGCCTCAATCTACCACTCCCCTCATCGTCTCCAGGCTGACACTGAGCCATTGGTAATCCATCACCTTTGGCTGTGTCCTTTAACAAACCACAGTGTCACTTGACATTAGCTCTAAGTACACTGCATCTCCCTGTCTTGTTGGACAGAATAGCAAGCTTTACTTTAGCGATGGTATCTCTTTCTTCCTCCTTATTTACATAGCCAGTGTCATCTCCCCATCCACTTGGAAGGAAATTGAACAGCCTTGGCACAGCCGAACAAAGGCCTATTGGTTGCCATCCAGCACCTTGTGTCCTTCTAGGTAATTACACATTGATTGTTTGATGAATCGTTCTCCTATCTTCCTGGGTATTTCTACCAAGCCTGTAATTACACTTTTCTGGTTTGTCCCTTTGCTCTTGTTGTGGTCCTCAGGGTTCCATGACGTCTCAAAGACCATGCTTAACGATGCTTCCACAGTACCTTTCATTTCGAGGATGCAGGTCAGATCCCTTAAGGTTTCAGTCTTAGTCTGTTTAACAGTATACTTCAACCATTTTCTGCCTTAGTTCTGTTCGATTTTTAAGTTGGCACCAGTATCTCGTAGATTAAAAATTAATGATTCTCTCTTCGCAGTACAGTAAGAGATGGAAGGGCACGAATACAAAGAGACGATTTGACCCACCATTAAACAAAAAGGCCTTGGAGGCATTGACAGGCTCTAAGTTTTGAGCTAACAATAAGATGTCCTGACACCGATCGTAAAGAATGGACTCTAACATTTGTTAGTCTAGCAGAGGCGTTGGCAGACTATAGCCCGTCGTCGATTTTGGTAAATCAAGTTTTAACGGAACACAGCAATGCTCACTCCTTTACATATTGTCTGTGGCTGCTTTCATGCTCCCACGGCAAGTGGAGCACTTGAAATAGACTGTTTCAAGTACTGTGGTCCTTAAAGGATGAAGTATTTACTATCTAGGCCTTGCCAGAAAAAGTTTGCCCTTAGTCCTACACTGTAAGTAACTTGGAAGAATGAGTTAATATATTTAAAGCACTTAACCGTGCCTGTCATTTACATATGGGAACCACTGGTCTTTAATTTCTACCATCTCCCAAGAACTATATAGATGTTAGCAAAAGAGAGGGAATCTTAGGCCTGTTATTCAGGATGAATTTGATCCCAAGCCATTTTAAGAAACATTTTGGCCTTCATGTCTAACATGTGTAAATTGATGGACAAGGCCAAGGCAGTGACAACAAGCAGGTACTCTTCTACCAGCTTTCTTGTGGCCACTTTTCTCCCATCAAGAAATGGTGGCCTGTTAGAAAAGGTGACCCACCCCATAAGCAGGAAATTAAAGAGGGGTGTAGAGTCTGTTGATCCAGAAATGCCACCCGAACATGTAAACAAACTCGCATTCTTTGATCTCAAGAACAAAGCTGGTACTACCCCCCCCATGAAAAGTCTATATGTTATTGAATTCTGATGAATGATTTGCATGCTGACGCATTTGGGAGAAAGAGGGCTATGTCTGCCCCTGACTATGAAATACATCCCCTTAAAAAAAGTTGAATTAATGAATGGATAGAGGGATGAATAAATAGGTATGTCATAAAGCAAGTACAGCAAATATTATAGGATCTAAGTGGTGTGTATGAATGTTTGCTATAAAAGTCTTTCAGTTTTTCGGTATGTATGAGCATTTTCATAAGAAAAGGTCAAGAAGAGAAAACAGAGATTGTTTGTGCAAGAAGAGTGATGGCAGGATATGCCCTGGCCCAGGGGACAAAAACAACCTCTTGGATGCGTGACCCTGAACAGCAGGGGTGTGTCTTATGTCAGGGCTGCTGGAAGCACCATAAAGCGATAGCTCAAGGATGTGTAACGCGGACTAATTCGCCAGAAAAAGAATTCAAAAGCAAGACATTTATTAATAAGGCACTTTCAGTCTTATTTATTACCATACAGGGAATAATTTTAGGGGGGAATGCCTCTTCCAGAAATGCTAAATTAGGTAATTTTTAAAAATAATGGAGAACAGGCTTCCAAATTTTATGGCATCATCACCATATAGAGGAATGAGTATTGGACCTGAAATCAGGGACTGCGTTTCCTAAATCTGTCAGCCCTGGGTAGGGCTGTGAGCAGGCTCATTTACCACTCTGAACTGCGGCTTTCTTGTCTATAAGAAGGAGGCAGAGATACATATCTCACCTTCCTTTGGGGAGAACAAGTGTTGAAAACATTCTGAAGGCCCCACTGATCTCATCAGACAATGAGTTCTCAATCGGAGTGATATTAACCCCAAGGGTGAGGGGGCAACATCAGTCCTTAAGGGAGCACACTCTTCTAATGTGTAAAGCACAGGTACACATACAGAACATAAACAGATACACAGTCTGTCTGTAGTATTAAAATTCCATTTGGGAGAGATGACAAGGAAAAAAGCATGTAAAATGGTTCCAAAGAGAGATTATAATGCAAAAAAGATTGAGGACATTTCGGTAGACAGTCTTTCATTTCTACCACCTCCCTAGTTCTGTCTGCCATTCTTTTTTTTTTCAGGTGGATTAATTTTATTCATCGGTTGGAACACATACATTTGAATACTTACACTGAATACTTACATTTAAATACTGTTACTCTAGAAGGAGGGAGAAAAAAACTGAGGAGAAGAAAGAGAATGATGGGCATTCTTTGCCTTTTCCAAAGCACATACAGGACCACTTAACCCAAACACTATTAAGTTCTGAGGGAAGGAATTTACTAACAAGAATGAGGAATTAAATGAATATACTCACCCAATCTTTTTTCCCCTAGAAATTTAATGGCAGCATTAAGTTTTCCTTGATTTGATTCAATTCTGTTGGGTACTTCAAGCTTTTTGAACCTAAGAGGTATTTGGAGAATTTAAAAAGAGTTCCAAGGAGAATAACAAAGATGAATTAAGGATTGAAAATAAGATCTATTTTAAAAAATTAAAAGAACAAGAATTACTTAGTGGGAGGAGGAACAAGCAATTAGGTGACAAGGAGATGGCTTTTGAAAGTGGAAACCTTATCCTATGGAGAGTAGTCTCAGATTTTCATCTGCACCAAAGACCAAAGGAAGAAGGAAAATGTATTTTGAAGCAAGAAGAATATGAGATTAGTTGTTAACCTAAAATTTCTATGCATGATTAAGTCCTGAATTTTGATTCTTCTTTATGGGATTTTTAAAAATACGGTGTTGGTCTGTAGGAAGTATCAGGAAGATGGACAGATGGACCCATCATGTTTGATTTTCCTGCCCTGGTGGGAGGCCAGCCAGCCAGTCTGGCCAGTATGGCTGACCTCCATCGGATTTGGCTTGATGGGAGGAAAGCGCCATTTTATGTGGAGCTGTGGCCTCAGGATGCCAGAGGATGAATACGAAGCCCTAGCCAACAGTGCCAGGGCAGAGTCAGAGCAGTATACCTAACTGGGTTGTCCACACAAGGAAGACTCAAGGTGGGTGGTGGGAGCAACACAGGAAGCCAAAAAATGAGTGACAAGGAAGATGTGACAAGGAAGATGTAGCAAGGAAGACTGGGTCAAATGAACTGCTGGTAAGATGCACTGGGCCAGCTAGAGAGAGGAGTGCCACCCATGGGTAGGCTTTTGGGTGTTCTTGGAAGCCTACAGTGAGAGTAGGATCAAAATTCACATAGACTTGATCAAAATCCATGTAGACTGGGTCAAAATCAATATAGAAGTCTTAGGAAGATATCCCAAGGTTCCAGGAAGGTATTCATTCTCTCCATGTTTTGGAACTGCTGCCCAAATTTGTGCTTCCCAGTACTGATATGTGTGTCAGAATCCCCTGTAGAGCTTGGTAAACATTACAGCCACCCTGGCTCCAGCCTTGGAGATAGGGACTTAATGGGAATATCACTTAGGATTCTGTTGTGGGCAACAGAAATCAATTCTGGCTAAATTTAGAGAAAAAAAAAATGGGGGATGGAGGTTAGTTGGAAGGATATTAATAAATTACCTTAATGGAAAGAAAAGCTGAACAAAGGGCTTTGGGAAGGATATGTCAAGCAGGACATCTCCAGGGATCCAGGAAGCAGGACTGATGCAGTTCCAGGCAATAGAGTATGATGGCTAGTGGTCCAAGCTCCAGGATAATATAGTCTTCTTTTCTGCTCTGCTTCTCTCTATCTCAGTTCATCCTTTGGAAATGGGCATAATAGATCTTACCTACTAGATAGTCATGAGGATTGAATGGGTCAATATATGTAAAGAAAGTGCTTACAATAGTGCCTTGGCACAATAAAAGTTCTAAATAACTATTAGCAATTATTACTGTTGTTTTATTGTTGCCATGCATGCGAATCAACTCCAACAGAGCTGTCTTTCAGACAGGTACTTCCATTGAAGCAGAGTTCCGTGCAAGATACCTTGTTTGGTACCAGGACAACAGAAAAAGATGGGAGCCTTTCCCTCAATGAGCTCACTTCTAGAGGTCATAAAGACCAACAATCCCAGTTCCACTAAGGTTATGGCCCTAACTCAGGCCTTAAGTTCAGAGGGAAGGTAAAAAATAATACCTAAGCTGGTTTGAGGCAGCCAGGAAAGATTTTCCCAAGATGGCAGCATTTTACCTCTTATTTATTTATTTTTTTACATTTATTTATTTATTCATTCATTCATTCATTCATTCATTTTTATTGAAGTATAGTTAACATTCTATGTTACATTAGTTTCAGGTGTACAGCATAGTGATTCAACAAATTTATACATTATGCTATGCTCACCACAAGTGTGGCTACCATGTCTCGCCATACAATACTATTATAATACTATTGACTATATTCCCGGTGCTGTACCTTTTATCCCCATGAGTTATTCATTTCATAACCAGAAGCCTGTATCTCCCACTCCCCTTCAACCATTTTGTCCATCCTCCTCATCTCTGGCAACCATCAGCTTGCTCTCTGTATTTATGGATCAGTTTCTGCTCTTTGTTTGTTTATTCATATGTTTTGTTTTTTAGATTCCACGTGTAAGTGAAATCATACAGTATTTGTCTTTCTTTATCTGATTTATTTCACCTAGCAAAATACCCTCTATGTTTATTCCTATTGTCACAAATGGCAAGATCCCATTCTTTTTTTTAATGACTGAGTAATATTCTATTGTGTATGTATAATATATATATATATATATATATATACCACAGGAAATAACAAGCATTGGCAAGGATGTGAAGAAAAAGGAACCCTCGTCCACTATTGGTGGGAATGCAAGCTGGTGCAGGCAGCCACTGTGAAAAACAGAATGGAGGTTCCTCAAAAAATTAAAATTAGAATTACCACACAATCCAGGAATTCCACTACTGGACATTTGCCCCAAAAGTGCAAAAACACTGATTTGAAAAGATACATGTATCCCTATGTTTATTACAGCATTATTTACAATAGCCAAGACGGAAGCAGCCCAAGTGCCCACCAATAGATGAATGGATAAAGAAGAAGCGGTATATATATGCAATGGAATATTACTCAACCATAAAAAAAGAAAGAAATCTTGCCATTTGTAACCATGTGGTTGAATCAAGAGGGTGTAACGCTAAGTGAAATGTCAGTCAGAGAGACAAATACCATATGATTTCACTCATGTGGAATTTAAGAAACGAAACAAATAAACAAAAAACCACTCTTAAATATAGAGAACTGGTGGCTGCCAGAGGGGAGGTGAGTGGAGGAATGGGTGAAATAGATGAAGGAGATCAAGAGTAACTTATTGTGGTGAGCACTGAGTAATGTACAGAATTGTTGAATCATTATATTGTGCACCTGAAACTAATATAACACTGCATGTTAATTATACTTGAAACATAAATAAGTAAAAAGACAATTTCCCTCTTATTTTTCAGATCAGTGAGATTTGCCAGGTTAAGGCATAGATGGGTTGGAGAGCAAATATTAGAATTCCAGGCGTAGGAAATACCCTGTCCAAAGAATGATCGGAATGTATGACTAAACAGGATGTGTTTCAGAAACTACAAGGATCTCTGTGGCAGGAACATAAAGAATTGGGGAATAAGGATGTGGAGGGCAAGAGTGTGTGTACTGCTAGGGACGTATTCGGGATACACAAGCAAGACCATGCTAGGAAAAGCCTGTCTGCCATTCATTTATCCACTCAACAAATATTTATTGAGCACCTACCAGGTGCCAGCTCTGTTCTAGACTCTGGGGATAATAGCAATAAGCAAAACATAAAAGTTTCTATCCTTGCGTCGTTTCCATTTGAAAGAGAAAGATTGGCAATAAACACACAAGTAAAATATGCAGTATGTCAGATGATGACAAGTGTCACAGGAAAAAATAAGGCAGAAAAGGGAGAGGGGGTATGCCGAGGTGAAGAGGTACCACTTTTAAGTAGGGTGGTCTGGGACAGACTCACTGAGTTGTGTAGGTTTGACTACTTGGCAATGGGGAACCAGTGAAGAATTCTGAGCAGAGAACTTGATGAGATTGGCATTTTCTGACTTTAGTATGAAAGACAGATTGGAGGGTGATGAAAGTATAGACAGGAAAACCCATAAAAAGGCTATTTCAGTGGTTTGGGTGACTAGATAGCACAGTGGACATGGAAAGAAAGAGACCATTTCAAGAGTAAGGAATGACATACAATGGGCAGGATTTAGTGGCCGAGTACAGGTGGGATCGGGAGGGAGGAAGGAATCTGGGATGCCGGTTTGTGGCTTGGGCGCTAGGTGGATGATGCTCTGGTGGGACTATTCGGAGGGATGAAGAGGAAAGGAGATTGGCCATCACACGTGATAGAAGAGCTGCTGGTAAATGTCAGCTCACGCAGGTCTCCAGAATGGGCACTTTTAGGAGCCTAACAATTTGGGGGCAGCCCACCTATTTATTATAGCAAAATCAGTGTTTTTCCTGAGTGCGTCACCTCTGTTGTCCCGTGGACAGTTTCCCTTCTTTCTGGTATCAAAAAAGACTACGGACTTTGGCATCCATCAGATGTTGGTTTGGATCTCCTCTCCACGCCACTGCGTGATCTTCAAATAATCCAATCATATGGGCTTGTCTCAGGTGCCGTGTGACTTGCTTTTTGGGAGAACCGTGGCACACATACTGAAGAGGCCTGTTAAGCGTTGATCCTCCTCCGCTCCTCCCAAGCCCGACCCTCCAGGGTTCTAAGTCAGTGTCCGTAGGTCTGAACCTGGAGAAAAACAGAGGCAGGAACAAAGGGCTGATGTGCGAGGTGGGGTATTTGCATGTGTGTGTCTGGGAGTAGTTGCCCCGCTATTATTTTTCAAATCCAAACACAGCTCATTTGGGTAATTCACCTTCCTCTTTTATGATGAATATCTTGTATGGTTGCTTATATAATGAAACCTCAAGACATCACTGAGGTATTGGACAGCCAGCCATTCAGCTCCCCGGGTGGAGCGGTTCCTCTGTGACTTGGGGAGCCATGTGTGGTGGAAGTTTTGTTTCCAAGCCAGTGATCAGGGCAGAGTTTCAAAGGAACATGCTGTGAGGCATGAAATCCCATAGCAGTAAGGGATTTAAACATTAGTTTCCATGTATGCATAGCATGGATGGTTACTCCCAAGTAATACATTTTTTCTTAATGTTTTTTATATTTCAGGTTGTTTACAGTTTTTTCAAGGGGGAGCTGGAAGGAGGGTTTCCTTCTTTATCTTCAGTTTGGTATTTACCTAGGCTATTTCCCTGAGTAGTTGGAAGTGTCAGTCTTTTCTTAAAAGCTACTTTTGTAAATTATTAGTGTTCTCATAAATAAATATTTCCTCTTATCTTCCTTTTACTCCACTTGGTGTATTTAAAGTATTTACTGCTTGTTTATATTTTGGTCCAACAAATTATTTTGAATAACCTTTCTTGGGAATGCTCAAGAGTCCAAAGTTCCTTTTTGTCTCAAACAGGGTCTCTCAGGCTCGGCACCATCGATATTTTGGCTGGAGTAATTCCTTGTTGTAGAAGGGGCTGTCCTGTACTTTGCAGGATTTTCCCAACATCCCTGGACTCTACCCACCACATGCTAGTAGCACCCTTCCCTCATGACAATCAAAACTATCTCCAGACATTGCCAAATATCCGCTGGGGAACAAAAACACCACCCACCCTCCCAGTTGAGAACCGCTGGTCTAAAATTCTTTTACTTCTTATTTGTTCTAATATTATCACTGATTTTTACATCACAATTCCTGGAAAAATCTGAAGAAAAAAAAAGGAGACAGAAAACAAACCAAGTGAATGGGAACTGCTCTGGTCCTGAGCACCCCTAATCTGATATACTGTGTATGTCTATAAGTTCGCAGAATATTTACACCAGGTTATTAAAGTGCCCGACTTGTATCTACTTACAGAACTTTGGAAAACTATTGGTAACCTTTTAAGGAGATTTATTACAGAAAGACCGGCCAGTAGATATTTTTATAATACATTGCAATCAAGACAGGAAGGAATTTACCCCATCAGTGCCCCATCAGAACTCTAGAAGCCTTAAAGTAATGCTGTAAGGAAAAAGGCTTTCAATTCTAGATGAAAAGAAACCGGAGTTTTTAAGTTTGCTCGACTTTCATTCTAAACCATGCACTTTGACTACAAGAATATAAATCTCAGTACTTGCATTTTCTTTCTGTCCTTTTCAATAGAGAACTTTGATTTTTAATTAGAAGGGAATTATCCATACTTATTTTTTTCTGGATAAAATTACCCAGTATCACCAATATAAATCCCCCCATCAAAGCCTTTTCTCCTGAACTTGATCTGTATCTCAGAAAATTCAGTAGTCTAACTGCCCTGTGTAGGAGGTTGCTAAATTGGGTTTTAAAATTATTTCTATTAAGTAAAAACTTAGCATATACCAGCTGCTGAGGGATTATAAAAGCTTTGTTTTTTCAATAATTGGAAACCTTGTTTACAGAGGACTCACAATATTCTTCAAATGTCTTTGTGTTGAATATAAAAGAACTTGTGTTTATCTAGGCAATGATAATCTGACTATAAAGCAAACTCATTTAAGGATTATGCTTCCTGTCTCTCACTATGCAGCTGTCACCCTACTGTTCTCTCAAGCTTTGCAAAATGCTGAGAATTATTCCTTGAAATCAGAAGAATAAATTGGAAAATAAACCAGGTAGCTGGGAATACATGAAATTTTAAATTACAGGGAAATAGTGGAGAGACCCAAAGTATCACTACAGGTAGGCAAATTTATGACAAATTCTCATTTGTTAACTCGTTGGCAGAATTCAGTTCATTCCAAAGAGATTTTAGAGTGTTCAATCCTGGCAAAGAAAAGTTAAGGACAATTCAGATAATCTAATATTTAACCGAAGTGGAGAATTGTGAGCCTGCCAACGAAGGCCTCCGCATTGGTTGGTACATACTCGGAAGAAGCTGGGAATTACGGTCATTCAAGGTGGCTGTGCTGGGTCTGAAGCCCCTTACTAGTTCCGCGACCTAAGGCTGGTTACTTAGCGGCTGTCTGCAAATAATAGCCCTCACTTACCTCATAGGGTTGTTTGGGGACTTCAATGAGATACACATGTGAAAGCCTAAGGACAGTTGCTGGCACAGGGTAGGCACTGCGTAAATGTGAACCTATCACCGCAATGTTCCCAGCCCTACGGTTCTTTACGTGCATTATCTCATCTGAGCTTTATTAAAATAGTACACTTTTATAACTCCACTTTTATTGGAAATTGAGGAAAATGAGATGCAAAACTGTTTCATAACCTACTCAGGGTCACACAGCCATTGAATCGACACCAGGGCTCTGCCTTCACAATCTTTGCCTCATTCTGCAAACATGCAATGAGCACAGGCATCCTTTGCTCTCCAAACACTCGCTCTCAGAATATCTGCAGCAACAACTCGATAGAACATTTTAGCCAAAATCATCCTCCCGGCTAAAAACCTGCTGTAACAAGTTCTCACCTGCTATGGTAAGTTCTCAGGAGCAGGGCAGCTTCTCCAACTTTCATGTGCACGTGACTCCCCTTCCAAGTGCAGATGCTGCATTTCTATCCAGCTCCCCGGTGAGGCCCGTGCGGCTGGTCCCAGGAGCACGCTTTGAGGAGCAGGGAGCTAGGAGACGGAAGGGGGCTGCTCGAGTATCTCACTGTTCCCCTGATCGACCTGGTTTTGTGTTGAAGCACATCGCACATGATAGCCATAAGTCTCTCCACTTTTTCCCTGAGGGATTAGCCCTTTGGTATTTGTTTAGGCCACATACCAGGGGGCACTACCCCTGCAGGTCTAACCCAGATAGTATTTCTTTATGGTACCTGTTCGGGATAGGATAATGAGGTTCCCATTCTCTTCAGCAGTGGACTGCACACCAAATACCTGTTAATTACTCCGTTAAGTGTTAAACAATTATGTAATTGGGCTTTAAATATTTTATGGTAGGCAGAAATCCTTATCAGATTGTTATATAGTTATTTAAAGGCATTTTAGTAATATTTGGGAAATCCATATTTTTGCATAAATTACTTTTTTCTATTTAAGATAATGGGATATAGGCTCTTGCTGTTTGACACTTTGCTGCCTGACACATTTTTAAGAGTGGATTAGATTCAGAGAACTACACTCATTCTGTGCCAGACCAGAGGCAAAATCCTGGGAATGTAATGATGATAAAGACCAAAATTGCTGCTTCGGAAAACTCGTAAAGTAGTTAGAGAAGAAATAGGCAAGTATATATTTAAAATATAAAAAGAGCTGTGAGAGCACAGAAAAGAATGAGCCTAATATAACACTGTTATGTTAATTATACTTGAATTAAAAATTTAAATATAAATAATTAAAATAAAAGAATGGCCTAACTTTTCTTCCTGTGCAGGGAGGCCTTTTCTGGTTACCAGTGATAGCTAATAATCATTGAATTGCTCTGTGTCCCAACCACTGCTACAAGCACGCTGCATGTATTTATTCATTTAATTATTACAACGACTCAGTGAGGCAGGTGTACTTTTATTATCATGTCCATTTTAAAGATGAGGGAACAGAGGAACGGAGAGATTAGTAACTTGCTTATGGATGCACCGACTGGGCGTCAAAGCCAGACAGTGAGGGTCTAGAGCCTGCCCTTTCAACCATCGTGTGATCTGCCCCTAGTTTACTAAAAGGACGTTCAGGATCTTAAAATAAGAACATGTGAAAAGCAGTGGACATGTTGGAGAGAGCAAATTATGGAGCTGCAAGTAACTCTGGTTGGTTGGAGCGTAGGACGAATGTGGGGTGATGAGACCCTCTGCGGGAAGCCATAACATTTGCATTGGCACACGGTGTGTGGAGGGTATGAACAGGACTAGATGGGACTAAAACCATTTTCAGTAGTCAGAGTACTGGCAATAATTATATTTGAGGTGTGACTATGAAGTCATGAAATAAACTTGAACACGTGTATTATGTGAGTGTGGTCCGTTTCCCATCATCGTCTTGGGTAGCTGTGTTTTATTTCTGCTGAGGTCCCATTGCTCAGTGCATGTTGGGAATGTCTCTTCTAAAATACCTTCAGAACAGGACACAGTACAGATTTCATTATCTTGGATCATGCCTCGTTTTTGTCTCAAATGTATTTCCTGCTTGGATCACTTCCCTTTTTACCGAATTTGGCTCTGAATAACTTCTGCCTGTTTGCTGAAATAACAGCCACTCTCAACTCAAAACAAATATATTGTTCCCATATACTAGTGATTCTGACTTTAGTGTATGCTTAAACATTATCTAGGGCTTTATCAAAGAACACATTGCAGTACGCCCCTCAGTAATTCTGCTTCATTTGGTCTGAAGGAGGGAGGAGGAGTAGATTCCTAATCTGTAATCTTTAAGAAACATCCTGAAGTTTTTGTTTTGAATGACCAGACCACACTTTGAGAAAGGCAGCTGTAAGGATATTCAAGAAAAAGTGTGTTAAGTCTTCAGAAAGTTCCGAAAGAGGAATTCCAAAATGTTATGATCAACGCTGACATCAATGGCAAGTGTTACCCACCTCGGGGGACTAGTCTCCCATAGATGATGCTTTTGTAGAATAAAGTCTTCAATTCTATTTTTTAGAAGAATCTGCATAGTTACACCACATAGACCGAATTCACCTGTGCTTCGGGGAGACCCATTTCATGCATGTGTTTGCTCACTGATAATCTGCTCAGTGTTCTTCCGTAAAGAGAGGTGTTCCTTTCTGAACAAGATGGTAGACCATCTAAGGATCCAGGATTTTAGGGTTCAGCAATATATCTACAAATTATTAGATTTTTTTTGTTTTGTTTGCTTAAAATGGTGGGCTTCCTTCACTTCTTGGAGATCCAATTTCTGTTAGTCATCTCCACGGTGACCAGGTTCGCCAAGGTGGTGGGTTGTCCAACTCCAGCTGTTGTCCCGAGATAATCAGCGGCAGGAATGCTCCAGAACCAGCCTTCTTTCATGATGGGATTTGTTACATTTTTGTCGCTTGCTGAATCCATGTGACTACCTAAATTAGCCCTCTATTTTTTGATCGAGTTCTTTATTTTAACAAACAATCTTCAATGAGAATGTGAGAAGAGCTTCTGAGCTGCCTTTCTTTTTATTTATCAACTGTCTTCTGTTTTGTTCACCGAAGAGAATCTTGTACAATTGGAAACAAATTCAGTGCTGTGTCTTCTTTAATCAATCTACATTTCACAGGTCGGTCCTGATTTTGCCAGTGGCTGACACAGAGCCGCACCCGGGGACTGAGTCAGGCTTCCTCCCGGCATTACTGGGTCACAGTGTGGAGGCTACTCGTCGGTCTCGGCAGGTCCTTTGTTCCACACCCAGCTGACTGAGTTTTGTCTGGATATGAGGATCCAGTATTATCCACCTTGAAAACATGTGGATGTTTTATGATTTTTCTAGGGCCATTTAACTTAAGCTCTTGACTGGTTAAAAGCTTGGTCAGGTGTGGAGAGAGAGACTATGTTTAGACCCCTGTGAGCAAAAAGTTTAGGAAAAGAATAGGTTTTTGTTTGTTTGTTGTTGTTTTAAACCCAGCCACTCTCTCTCTCATTTTAACAAAGACAGCTATATTATCTTCAAGAAAGGCAGAGACAACAAAGGGACCCAAGACTGAATCAGATTGCTATCAAAACAGCCCCAAGCAGGGGGGAGCAGTGACCTGATGAATGACTACATCCTCTCTCTTCACTGCCTCTGACTTCCACTTTTGCTCTCTTCCTAGGAAGGGTTTCCAGATTTAGGAAAAAAGAAATAAAAACCGATGCCTAGTTCAATTTGAATTTCAGATAAACAAAGAGTAGTATTTTAGTATACATCCATTAATATTTGGGACCTATTCCACGGCTCTATTTCATGTGTGGTCTGTCCCACACAATTCGGTGCCTTCGTATGTTCTCGTGGTTTTCATATGCAGATTTGTCCCTAGATCAAACTGTCCTCTAGACAGGATCTTACTTGGTATCCCCCAAGGCACCATAATATTGACTTTTCTATTTGGGGGCCTATGTTAGATTTCTCAAGTTGGTTTCCTCCTGCTGCAAATGCAGAACACCCCTGAGCTCCTCAGACCTTTCCTCTCCACACCTGTGAGGCTCTTGTTTCATGAGCGATGACAGGGCTGAACACAGAGCCCCGAGCGTAGTAAGCATGCCCTATATTTTTATGATTGATTAATGAACTGAAAGCAATCTGTTGTCTCTTGGGAGTCAAATTCAACATTCATGAGCTACTTACTTGCATGCCAAGAGTTAGTGGTAGGCTCTATCTTCCATGCTGTTCATCTGGGAAGTTGGATGAATTATTCTTCCCTTTGGGGTAGATTAGAGGAGCGAAGAGGGGAATGGTGCTAGGAGCTACACCCAGATTTGCAAACGGGTATTATGGCTCAGCCAAAAAGATGGAGATGAAGTTGTCCTTATATATATAGGGAATCATTTCCAAGGAATGGAATATTGATTCTCAAAGACTGGAGAGCTATCTTACCCATTGTGTATTATTTACTTCCACTGACTTTTCTAGTTTAAATTTCTTCTATGGCATGTTGGTGTTGCAGACACCTATCTACAGTATCATAAAAGAAAGAACTTTGAAAGCTAATAGAATGATGTAAATGGCAAAATATTCAACTCATATTAAAAAGCTTACCAGCATGTAGAGTAATGGTATACATCAGATAACGAGGTGTCTTTTATACACTTTGTGCTTCTATTAATGATATTATTTAGATCTTCCTTTGTAAATGACACTGAGCAGACTTCAGACCTTGAAGATTAAGAGTTATGAATGCCCCCTCTTGGTTCAGTGCTTTCCAAGTGTAAAATGCACAGAAGAGTGAACATATATTCAGACGTGTCTAGATGATGAGTTTTATGCCAGTGAGGCTTGTCCAAGGCAGGCTTGTGAATATGGTCCTTGACTCCCCCTTTCTGAGCCTTTTCCTCTGCTCCATGGCTCCTGACTGCCCTCTCAGATCTCCTGCATCCTTTAGAAGGTGGAAGGAGGCCAGGAAACTGCCCAGTACCTTGAAATCCCACCACTGTGCCTGTGAGCCCTGCTGAGAAAACTGCCCATTTGATTGTGGACAGAAATGACTACAAATGAAATGGCTGCCAGACTTCCATTCTACCCTAGTAAATAACCATAAACTTGCTGTCATAACCCTCAATGAGAATCCATAACTTAATGGGGCTATACTATATTTTCCATGTCCCTGCAGTTAGGTTAGCAGAACAAAAGCTGACCATGAGAACAAAAGCTGACCATGAGAATCCATGTTAATTTCTTACCAATTCTAACACCATGAACACAAGGAAACAAAGTTCTTACAAAAGTAGATTATCATATATATAAAAATCCAATGTGATAATCCCCAAGCTCAAAATGTGATTGAAAAATATTTTCTGGGGTGCTTATGATTTTTAGTCAAGCATAAATCTTGTCCTCTGTATCTTGTACTTCTGGTGTCAAGTGAATTTCAGACCCTTAGCCATTTGTTTAAAAATAAGAGTATCGATTTTATCTGGAAAGAGACCAAATGAAACTTTAAATCCAGGTGCACTTCTTATTTTTATTATAAATACATAATGAAACAGTTGGACGGTGATTGAAATGAATGCTTAAGTTTTATGCATTTTATTTTTCAGGATGATGTCTTATAATACCTTTAATTTCTTAGTATCTTCCTTTGTTTCCTTTGAAAGTTCTTTTATTGAGTGATTGGGTTTAGGTGGAGAATGAGCCTAATGATTAAAGAAATGTGATGCTTCTACATCATCCCATCCAAGACAGAGGAATGCACTGGCTGACTCTGTGGTTTCATAGATCTCTGATTTGGGGAATAAAAACTGTAATAAAATTACTACCAGGATTAGCTATGTTCATTTGAATAGCATTTTTATGTATCTGCTTTGAATTCAAATGCATTATTAATATTTTTCTTTTTTTTAATATAGGTGGAGAACAGACCAAAATATTATGGAAGAGAGTATGTATCATGCTATTCTTTGTTTTAATAATGTAATAAGTGTCATTTCATATGTCATTTAAATATTAAATATTAAAAATCTTCTAATATATAGTCTTCATCAAATGTCCATTGTGCAAGTGTTTAATAATAAGGATAAATGCAATCAGACCCCTTTGTACTGAATTTTCTTTATAAGACTCAGGTGCTTGGCTTCCATGAATGTGGGAGGGACGTATTTCCTGCTGTAGTTTTCTCCAATAAAGCGGCCACTGAGCGCCTGGCAAGTATTTGAAACGCAAGGCAGGCTTTTCCGTGACTGAGGCTCTGTTAGTATTTTATTTCACTTTCTACCTTGATACTATATAAACAGTTAGAGTGTCAAAGATTGTAAACAGCATGGCTGAATTCCTTACTTTCCAATACCTCAGTAAATGCAATACAGGGAAGTCACCCCATTTCCCTGCGGTCTCATAAAACCAAAATGCTGATTTCTCTTGACTTGGCTAGATTAGCCCAGTTGCCTCAATACCATAATGAGGATTTCCTCCCATTTTCCTCGGAATTTCAACTCTTGTTTTGTCCTGCTTTCTCAGAAGCCTACTGTAAAGCAAATATGCATCCCGTAGAAAGCGTCTTCAGTCTCAGGCTGTGGTGTGTTGTGATGTGTGGTGTCGCTTACAAAGCAAGGGCAGAACAACCCACGCTGGGGTCAGGTGCATGACTCCCTTTCTTCCCACGTCCAACCTGGAAGCCTTATGAGCCCCAGTCTCTTTCAAGTCCCAAGTCCCATGCTCTCCTGGCCAATCCAAACCTTCTTCCTCTATTCCCTCAGACCTCATCTTTGTGGTGAATGACCTCTCATGTGCCCCCAGCCCAGCAGTGACTTCATAATGGCCACGACTGCATTTCTGAACCTTCCTTCTGGCCTTGGGAATTCGTCCAGGACCCCTGGAGTAGCTGCTGAGGAGCGCTGGCCTCTGCTCTCAGCCATCCCCACATCCCTACCATCTAACCTACGTAGTTGTGGGCTGCTCTTTTTCCATCAGTATACTGATTTGGATTTTCGCTCACGGAGAGCACAATTAATAAAGAGCCTACCAAATGGGACACTTTTGCACGCAAATTCCAACAGGAACTCTATTATGCATTTTCTTTGTTGAGTCAAAGTTTTGTTGAATGTTTTGGTTGTCATTTTCCAACCCCCAATCCGCACAAACTACGTAGTGAGAGGACGGCAAAGAAGCATTTTCTTAACCACAGAAAAGGAACCGTTTTGCATTAGAGGGAAATTAGCTTAAAAACTTCAGATTCTATGTTTCCCTTTAAAAAAAAAAAAAGGGCTTTTTGTTCCATTTGAAAAGTAATAAATGCTCTCTTCAGGAAACATTGATGCATTTTTTTCCTACTAGGAATCACAAGAAACTGTTGACAATGGATACCTTTAGGGGAAGAGAGTCTTTACTCTGTAATGTTTACATTTTTACCTCTTATGTGCCTTTTAGCTCTTGAAATGCATCAGTATTACTTTTATTCTTAAAACATGAATAAATTAAAACCCACTAATTTGGGAAAATTAGAAAATATAGAGGTATAAAAAGTGGAGAACATCCTCAGCTGGGCATGAAAAAACTCATTGCTAACTTTTCCCCTTTATATTTCATCCCTTCTGGTGTTTTTCTATGCATGCTTGCTTTCTACAAAGAGGGGATCATAAGAAAAATTTCTTCTCTAGTTTATTCCCCCAAAGATCTTCAAATTCGGGTAATCTGGGGAAGAAGGTGTTGTTCCCTGTCCCAGGACCCTGGGGTCCCTCAGCACTGGCCTCACCCCCCAACCTAGCTCCCCCACCTTCCTATGAAACACCATCGATCAAATCTCTGGTAAGAGGTGGGGGGGTGGGGAGGAGCTGTCTTTGCTTCAAGACAAGAGGAGGTTCCCCAGGAGTCACTGTCCACTCTGTAGGCCTCAGACGTGTGCCTCCAGAACAAAGCAATCATTGGCCAAGCCTGCATTCTTCCTAGATAGCTAGCTGTGTTTTCTACATGCATGTGTATTATTTTAAAATTGCAGAAAAAAAAGAATAAACAAAAAAGAACAATAGGTACGTTTTTTTTCAAACATATCCCTAAGGGATTGCTCTAAACATTAGGAATGGAAGAATGTTGATTATAGCTGGCTATTGTTTCCAGAGAACAACCTCTAAAATTAACAACACCCTGCCCCTGAAGTAAGCAAGTTGCTAATCAATAGTGTTCATTAGCAATCCAAGCAATACATAGTTTCTGTGTTTGAGCTGAGAGCTAAATTGGTAATTGCTCTCTTGTTATTCCCCATGGTTAAAGAAGGAGCCATAACCTGGCCTTTTGTTTTGACTTCAGCTTTCAGCTTGAGAGCAAAGACAAGAGCAGAAAGACAGCTGGACCGGGTGTTCTTCCTGCTGTTTTCCCTACCTGAATACTTCTTAGATGTTTGGGGTTTGCTGAGAAGTGGTTCCAGCCGCATCTTTAAGACATATGGTAGTTACTCCCCCCTTCATCCAAGTGGGGGACAGTCGGTTCGGGGTGGCCCCGTCATCTTTTGTAGCCTATCTCTCCATGGTACATACTTTGTATGTGGTCTGCTGAGAACAAACACGGTCCGTCTCTCCTCAGGTTTCACGGGATCATCTCCCGGGAGCAGGCAGATGAGCTTCTCGGAGGCGTGGAGGGCGCCTACATTCTTAGAGAAAGCCAGCGCCAGCCAGGATGCTACACGTTAGCTCTAAGGTGAACTTGATTTCATCTGTTATTGCTACTGCTGTACAAGTGGCCTTACTTAACATTCTTCCCATTTTTTTTATTGCCGTAAAATATATGTAACATACAATTTACCATCTTAACCATTTTTAAGTGTGCAGTTTACTGGCATTAAGTACATTCTCAATGCTGTGCAACCATCTCCACTATGGGTTGGCAGGATTTTTTTGTCATCCCAACCAGAAACTCTACCCATTTCCCCCTACTTATTTCTTATTTTCACTTTGCTTACAGAGTACCAGTAGCATATCAGAGGCTTATACACTTCCTAGTGTTATCAGTAGGATGGACACTGAGGCTCTGTTTATGCACATACAGTAAACTGGAGAATTATCTGGAAAGTTAGTGCTCCAGTAGCCACTTCTGCCTAAAGCTGAGCCAGCTGAGGGAGCAACGCCTCTGCCTCAGTTAGTTCCCGGGAGCCCTTGTCAAAAGTCTTCCCCTCACGCTGTGTATATGTGCCTGGACTGATGCAGAGTTTTTCCATGGGTTCTCTCGGGGTTAACATGGACCCGAGAATCACGTGGACTCCCAACGGCAGTCATGGCGCTCCATGCCAGCAAGCCATCGGAGCAGAGTTCTCATGAGCCTTTTATCACAAAATCACAAGAACTGGAAATGCCAGGGCCAGAAAAGCAGCGCGTTTTCTGCACTTTCCTAAACTGGATCAGATATTTGATACCATTCGATCCTTACGGCAATCCCATAAGGTTTGGGGAAAGCGTCCAATTCCAGAATCGAATTGTCTTCTAAAAGTTCATGTATGAACTCTTTGGAATTAGGAGGCTCTTTCTCCATAGAAGGAAGGGTATCAATGGAAACACTTCCCAGGCCAGCCCACCATGGCGTATTCCATGTGACACCTCAATATTGTGGCTGTAGAAGGCTACTTCCCAAGTCGCACCTACGGATGGTTTGAACATTTCTTAGATGATGTCATTATAAGGAAGTACTTCAAAAGTTAGCGAGCGCTCTAGGTGTGCTATGTACTTTCCTATCCCCCAGCCCTCCAGCAGCAGGCACAGGCAGTCCCAGTGGGGAACCAAGCCGGACCAAGGCCAAGAGGGTGCAGCCAGTCAAAAGGGGGACCAAGGCCAAGAGGGTGCAGCCAGTCAAAAGGGGGACCAAGGCCAAGAGGGTGCAGCCAGTCAAAAGGGGGAGGACCTTATAGGTTAGATCCCCGGGACGCTGGCGGTGGCAGCTCCGCAGGGAGTCTCGCCCAGCTCCCCTCATCTCCCTTCTGTGGCACCAACTAGGGTGGGAGGCATGAGGTGCTCTACTGGTGGCGGTCAAAGATGTACTAATAAGGGGACATCAGGGCGATTGGTGGTAGCTTCCCCTGCAGAGGCAATCGCCAGGTATAGGGGTGGGGTAGAGAGCTGTGGCTGGTTTTCATCAAGGAAATTTCAAAGTAAAATATTTGTAAACTAGGCTCTACCCTCTCACGTTTACAAATGAGAATGATAAGGACTCAATGGCCTTAGTGATTTCTAGAATCCAGTGATGCCATGTGACTGCCTGGTGTTAAATCCCACCCCTGCCTCTTTCCACGGGTGTAACCTCAAGCAGGTACCCGATCCCTTCAAATATCAGTTTCCTTAGCCGTAGGACAGGGATAATAATTCTACCTGTCTCAGACTGTCTATGACAACTGAATGGGGGGAGGGTAAAAATGCCAAGTGCCTAGCTCAGTGCCTGACGTACATTACGCACTCAGAAAGTGTTAGCTGCTACCGTTCTTTCATGTTCTTACTTCTAACACTGTTGTGATTTCTCCTTCTCTTGGGGGCAGGTTTGGAAACCAGACTTTAAACTACAGGCTCTTCTATGATGGAAAACACTTCGTGGGCGAGAAGAGGTTTGAATCGATTCATGATCTGGTCACAGATGGCTTGATAACACTGTACATAGAAACAAAAGCTTCTGAATACATTTCCAAAATGACAACAAACCCCATTTATGAACACATTGGATATGCCACTCTACTGAGAGAAAAAGTATCCAGGAGGCTGAGCAGGTCTAAAAATGAATCCAGAAAAACAAGCGTTACAAACGAAGAACACACAGCAGTTGAAAAGGTAAGCTACACGTGTGACAGGAACAGTCTCTGCTTTTAATCTGCGCTGAACAACTGCATGATTAAGTATGTATGCGATTGGCCAGAATGTTGGAAGAGACCCACCCCCACCCAAAGAAATCTAGAATGTTCGGCTAGGAGGGACCTTTGAAATCTTCCGGTTCAACGGAGGCCCAGAAATGTGAATTGATTTGCCCAAACTCATACACTCAGAGCCAGGGCTTCACAAGTAATTATTTGTGGGTTTATTTGGAGTTTGAAGAAAAAAGAAAAGCTTTATTATTGTTTTATGGTGAAAATAGTCCTTGGTTTTAATTCCATTTGAGGCCTTACTGGCTGTCTCCAGGTCCACGTAGCTATGCAAATACGTGGCATTTGTGTCTGCCTCTCTTCGGACTGAGTGACCGTGCGTGACGCACAGGTCAGCCCGCTCCTGCAGGTGGTCTTCGCTAGATAACAGCTTTTACTGACAGATACGGGAGCATCACTGGGGAGGCTGGCCATCTCTGGGAGGCTTAAAAGACGGCTGTCCTTTGCCCCAAAGGAGGAGTTCTCCTGCCTCGCTGAGGACTAGAAACTCCCAAGTGGGCGGTGCGCAAGCTGCATGGGCGGTGGCAGGATGTGGCGGGCAAATCTGATTTTCCTCTCCAGTAAGTTGCTGTTTGTTTGAAAGACACCACCACAGTTTGCTAGCAGATTTTTTGGATGTGCCCCTTCAGGAGCCATCTGCTTTGCCTGGTCCTATATGTTTTCCGCTGAAAGAAAGTGACAGCCAGTCCTACCGGTCAGCCCCCACTGAGTCTGTGCTGAGCCCAGTGTCGAAGGCAAGCTTGGACTGGGGCACATATAAGTGAGGGTGGGGGCAGAATGGTGGGCAACGCTCCTTCTGGTGATCGCTAATCCTCAATTAAACCGGAACGGCGCCCCCAGGCTCCCCTGTTGTCCAGTGTAAGCATAAAGCAAAGGAACCTCAGGTTGACTGGCTCCCTTGGCTTAGGGACAGGGACACACCAAAAATCACTGGAATGGGGAGGAGGGCAGAGGAAGGCAGCGCGGTCCTGTTGGCAGAGACAGGCATGATCTTAATTGATTTGCTGATTGGATTTTAGAGCCTAGGAGAACCTTCCCCAAAATCACATCAGCGGAGCAGCTGGCCCATGAAAAAATTATTTGCCATTTTCTCTTTTATAACTCCAGTGTCTCCAAGGCACCTGTCATTCTTTTACAAATAATTGATTTGGGAAATGGTGCATTTTCTGATGGTTTACATTTTACCAAAAGGGAGGGAGGAGACATGAGCCCCAACTTTCAGAGTTTGTTCTGGTCCAGGCAAAAGCCATTCCTTAGTCTGTTTGTAAAAATCTTTTCGAAAGTAATTTAGAATAGAAAATCTGGAAGCTGACCTTCCCAGCCATGACAAATCCAAAGATGAATTGTAAAATAAATCTCTGAAGCGGCGTTTATATTTCCAAGTCAGAGAGTAATGCCACCAAAAAGGCAACCTGTTACAATGGCAGGCCACACACTAGAACGTTTCCAGGAACAGAGGTGAGTAGAAAGAGTGCCTCTGGTGTGTTTGGGATGAGAGTTTAGATTCAGGATACTGAACTGATATTTCTAGAGCCTTGTCCATCACCAAGAGGTAAGTTCGGTCACGAAAAACTAATATTTCTAGATGATATTCCCATAAGGAAACTTGCGGGACAAAATATGCCCTTCATTGTAGATCATTTTATATGTATTTATTAAATTTGGAGGAAATTAATATTCAGATTAATAATCACTTTAGATGAGCTTCCCAGGACACTTTCACCTTTCTAGAAAAAGGTAAATAAAACATTGAAAGAAGTCCACACACAGGGAAGGGTTTGATGGACAGGTGTTTGTGGTGTGGATTTTCTGGGACACTAATGATACAGTGTTTGGCTTTCCTGGGGGACATTCTGAACGCTGGGTCCGGTCATTTGCTGGAGGTCGCTCATTTTGTCAGCGAGTTTGTTAAGTAACTTGGTACAAATGCATCTCTTCCTCTCTGACCTGTATTGACAAGTGGAATTATTAATAGTCTCAGTCTTGCCAGAAAATCTGTTTCCCTTAAGGGCAGGTCAGTGGACTGTTGCCATGGAGACAGAGACTAGAAAAGAGGTAGTGGAAACTTGAGTGGATTGACTGAGAAGTGCCCGGGGCACCTGTCTGCTTCGATAATGGCGCATCTTGGAGGTTTTAATGAGTGAAATGGGTAGGTTTCCTAATAATTCTCAAACCCAGACAGCCCGGCATTTCATTTTCCAGAGTACTTAAACTTTGTTCACCCATTTATTTTATCGATCATTTCCAAATGAATCCAGGGAGATTGTGGTACCTGAAAATCCGAGAATATTATCAGTGTTAATTGGCATAAAGATATCACCTACCCCGTCAGATCTGAGTGGTTTCCAGATTTATCGCCTGTCAAGGTGGTTAGCAGTGAACTTGGTTTTAATAACTGTAGATGAGGCGGAGAGGTGGGGAGGGTGCAAAAAAAAAAAAAAGTTGTGATAGTTAACCAATAGCAATCTCTTTCCTTTCCGATTCTTTATTTAATTGATTTTTAAAACATTATGATATATAAGGGCCACCATTTGGTGCCTTTAATCAAAATGGTCCTGCCCGGTGTAATTTCTTTTATGAAATTTATTTCAGAATTGATTCCATAGATGGATTATCTACTGACCTCCCAAACCAGCACTCTAAGCAATAGGATAACACCAGGATTTAACATTGGTTCGGGCATTTACAGTTTACAGATTTCACACATGTGAGGTAATTTCCCATTTTATCCCTGGAGCAGCTTCGCCAGGTACATAGAGCAGGAATCATTGTCCCACTTCACTGAAAAAGTCACAGTGGCAGAGTAAGGAACCAAACCCAGATTTCTGAGCCCTAAGTTCAGAGCTGCCTAAACCTACAGAGCAGGGGGGCCCCATTCTGTTCTTAGTACCCTAATTGCTTTAAGCAAACACCTCTGGTTCTCCCCACGCTCAGTCAACGGACGCTAAGAATCTCTCAATATTTCTATCATCTGGGTGGTTTTTTTTTTTGTTTTTTTTTAAATACTTTATTTTTTTTCAAGATTTTATTTATTTATTTGACAGAGAGAGACAGCGAGAGAGGGAACACAAGCAAGGGGAGTGTGAGAGAGAGAAGCAGGCTTCCCACCGAGCAGGGAGCCCGACGCGGGGCTCGATCCCAGGACCCTGGGTTCATTCCATCATCTGTTTTTAAAAACACACTGCTCTTACTAGCTATAATAACTAAGTTTTTTAGGAAGGCTACTCTGCTGAATCGAATATATGTGACAATAGTGTTTTCCATGGCACATGTTTATTTGATAAATTTGGCTTGCCTGTATTAAATTGCATTTACGTTTTACTGGAGAAAAACAGAGTTTAGCATATATCTTAACAGTTTATTTATTTCAATATTTTTTCTAATAGCAAAAGTTAGAAAGTAGCCTTGAATGCCCATCGGTTAGGGGCTGTTTCGATGAATTAGGGCACACGCATGTGAAGAAATACCACGCAGCCACAGAAAAGAATAAGAATACTCGTACACACCGATATGGAAAGATTATCCAGAGTTACTAAATGCCAAAAACAACTTACAATATAGTGTGTCTACTACGTTTCATTTGTGTAAACCAGAAGAAAAACGGTTTTACGTTATGTTTGTTCCGCAGAATCATAAGCTGTCCCTTGCAGGATACAAGAGCGAGTATCATTCGTTGCCTGTGGGGAGGGGGAGCGGGTATCTGGGAGGTAAGGGTGGGAAGGAGATTCTCCCCTGCTACTATTTCGTACTCTTTGAATTTTGAACCACCACAAATGCAGCATTCTCTTCAAAAATTAAATAAGAAAAAAAGAATGCACAAGGTTTTAAATTCACATATGTTGGAGCAAACCCCGAGTAAAACCTCTTCTGTACTCAAGGCATCACACACACACATACAGAGAGGGGGCAAGCAGTTCCAGCCTCTGGACCCAGGCCGTTTTCCCCACCCCTTTGCACGGGTCGCCTTCCCCATCCTCATAGCTCCCCTTTGCCTTCATCTCTCCCTTGGATGCTTAACAAAGAGTCTGTGTGTAGCAGCCTTTAGGGTTGGGGCCACAAGAGGGTAAAGACCAAAATCACCACGTAAAGACTTTGACAAGACTGTCCCTGGAAATGGGTTGGCTGTCGCTTCCTCACTGGCGTTGCTCCCCTGGGATCCTGCCCAGCCCTCCCTGCCTTTTGCGTGCCCATCCCCCCACCCCACCTCTGCTTTCTCAAGGTGTGAAGACCAACTCCTAGATTCTTCTTGCTTTCCTGTGGCAGCAGGGAAACCCTCTTTGGTTTCTACTTGTCTTCTTGTGAAACCAAGAGAGTGACATTTTCCTGATTGAAGGGCTCTGAGCCTGGTTAGGACGTCCTCCTCTGAGATGAGTTGTTTCAGATAGGAACGCTCTCTCTCCGACCCTAACCTACCTTTTTCCCCCCTTTTTGAACTAATTCTCTTCTTCACATCCAGGGGGATCCTCTCACTGTTTATTTTGCTGTTTCCACCCTAAGAACCAGCTAGCCTGCCAGAGATCCTTGCCCAGCAATGACATTACATTTCCCTCCACTGCCCTGGAGCAGGAGGGCATAGCCACACCAGGGAATGGATATCCAGGCCTCGGTGACCGACAGAAGCCTCACAAGTCAGTTGAGCTGAGACAGAATGGTTCTCCCCCCCAGTCCTACAATGGTACCTAAGTGTTGGTGACCCTTGGTGACTTTTTTCATCAGAGTGTTGCTATTGCTTTTGTTGTTTTCATCTTGGGAAACGTGATTGGCTTTGTCTGCAGGACAAAGTCCAAATTCCTCAGCAGGACATTTGTAGCTTTTCTGAGCCTGGACTTCCCTGGAAGCAGAGCCTGGGACAAGGGTTTGGTACACTGATAATATGGGAAGGCATTCTAATGAGCAGGAAGGAGAGGTCAGGAGAATGAAAGAGACGAGAAGAGAAGCCAGTAGCAATGGATTTTAATCAGTTGGGCACCTTCTGAGAAGCCATGTAGAATTGCTCCTAAGAGGAATGGGGGGGGGGTGCTGTTTATCTACCACCTCCTGTCCTCTGTTGGCTGAGGGGTGCTGGTGAGCTGTTGAGTCCCTCGCACACCAGGCTGCGCATGTGGAGAGCCAGGTGGGTGGCCATGGGCATCTCAGACAGTCCTGTCAGAGAAGCCCCAGACAGAGAGCGAGAGGTGCGCGGTGAGGACAGCTGCTAACAGGCTGCACTGTCAGAAGTAAGCATGCAGCAAGGCCTGGGGTAGACGGTGGTGAGGGACACTCAAAAATGAATGCAAACGCCCACGACAGCCCGGCCCCACCTCTCCCAGCCTGTCTCCCACTGCTGGCCTCCCTCACTGACCTGCTGCCCTGCAGCCCACAGATGTTCCTGTCCCCTTGCTTCCCCTCCCCTCACGCCCCTGTCCGAAGGGCCTTCCCCTCCTGTGATCTGTGGGCTCCTGGCCATCCTCTAGCATCCAGCACAGCCTCTCTGGTAAAACCTGCTGGGGCTCACCCTCCTTTACGGACTCTCAAGGAATCACTCCCACCACAAAACCACCCCCGAGCTTTGCACATAATCTTCATGATAATTTAATGTGTTGCATCCTAAGTGGTTAATCAGACCAGTGGTTCTCAAAGTATGGCCCTCAGGGACCAGCAGCATCAGCAGCCCAGGAAACTGATGAGAAGCT
Organism: Ursus maritimus; assembly: GCF_017311325.1. Taxonomy (NCBI): domain Eukaryota; kingdom Metazoa; phylum Chordata; class Mammalia; order Carnivora; family Ursidae; genus Ursus; species Ursus maritimus. Next base: position 45,720,877 of record NW_024425563.1, on the reverse strand, counting down.
CCCCCACTCGGGCCCCGTACAGCACTGCTGGGTCAGGAACCCTGGGGGTGGCATCTTAGTCTGCGTGTGAGCAAGCCCCCGATGGCTCCAGCACGCACCCGCTGTTCGCTGTTCGGATGCCTCTGCTTCCTGAGCAGCTGACCTGTCGGAGGCCCAGGTTCCCCTGCGGCTCACTCCCCAGCTCGAAAGCTCAGCCCACAAAGGGCCCGGCAGAGGACACACCACCCAGTGAACAGCAGATGGCTAACTTAAGAATGGAACAGACCGTATCACATTCACCCTGAGGACCACATATCACAAATACACCAAGACGGTGTGGGTATCTCCCATTACCCGCCCCCCGCCCCCGCCCCGCTCCTGCCTCCCTGGGCTAATTTGACTCAGGGGGTGGCAGGAGCAGCGCCTGGGGGAGGAGTGCCTTAGAGACCATTTTGTGCAGCCCTTTTGTTTTACACGACAGGAAACTGAGGCACCCAGCTCATTAGTCTTCGAGTATTTCAAAGACATCCAGACTCCATGAAAGCTTGGATAGGCAAACAAACAAACAAACAAAAGGCTTGAAAGTACCCTGCAACTTAGAAGTTCTCTTAAAGTTAAGATCTTTGAGGAACACAAGGTATACCTGCAGGACTTCTACGTGAATGATTGAAAAGTGAAAAATGAATTCAGATTATAGTTAGTCTAGGAGGAATCCCAGCAATCAGAGCCCAGCAGGAAATGGAAGACATAGTCACTGGGATTTTAAGAATTTGATTAAGGGATTTTTCCAGGGGCTGGCAATGGCGGGAAGCTGTTACCTCCCTAGGGCCGAAGGGACCCAAAGAAGGCACTGGGGTGGCTGGTGTCCGACGAGAACTGGAATGGAGCCTTCCACAGGAGGGGGCTTTCCACAAGAAAAGGGCTCCCACAGAAGGGTGGGTCTTGCACAGAAGGGGGGCTTACATAATAGGAGGGTTCCCACAGAAGGAGGCTTCCCACAGGAGGGGACTCCCATGGGAAGGGGCTCCCACACAAAAGGGAGCTCCTACGGGAAGGGGGCTTGCACAGAAGGGAGATTCACATAGTGGGGGTCTGCACAGGAGGGGCTCCCACAGTCAATCAGGGGTATAGCCGTGCAGCCACTGAACTGCCATATTACCCAAAAGGGGGGGGGGAATAACCCAACTTCTGTCTCCTCTACCCTTTGATCTCCTGACTTTACCTTCCATTGGACAAATTCGACCAGAAGCCAGAGAGCAAAAGAGCTGGGGATACAGTCCGCATGAGTCAGTCTCCCCACCATGGGTAAAAGGGCAGAGAATGAATTGAGGGAGGGGAGTAGAATATGGCAGAGAATAACCAATGCAGCGAGTCAATGCAGACCAATTCCACTGCTCACTGTGTTAGCACTGTTCTAATTAGTGTCTAAAGTTCAGGTTCAGATGCCGTAATTGGCATTAATGCAAGATAACGAGGTAGCCCTTTTCCTGGATGGGCTCCTCAACTGTGCCCTTATGGAAAGGATCTTGGCTCTGGGCGGGGGGGGGGGGGGGCGGGCAGACAGGCTCTGTGACTTGATTAAGGACAGTCGATTCAAACATAGTATTGCTCCTAGCCCTTCACCAAGCAGAGGGACCGCTTTCATTTACCAAAGAAAGAGCCTGAATTGTTAATGTGGAAAGCATCAAGGAACTGAAAATGATCTGCTCATAGTTACAGGGTCTGGAAAACCTGTAGATCTGCCCCAACAGGAGGTCCCTTGGAAATAATATGTAACTGACATAACCAGTCTTTTTCTCGGGAGTCAAGGGTAAATGGAGATGAGCATGACTTAGCTAGTAAAAGTGACAGGTACAATAATGACTCTTCCTACCTCGCACACACAGAGTCATAAAATGGAATGGGATGTAATGCTGTAAGAATGGATTTGAACTTAGATTACATGTGCTCATGAAATCAGTTTTACGGAGCCTTACTTTACATCCGAATGCCCTAATGGGCTGGGATTTACCGTGCAGTCTGAGAAATAGGTGATTTGGCTAGGTCAGTGGTTCTCAAGCTGGCTGAGCTTAGAACCACCCTGGGAGCTTTAAAAACACCCATCTTTGGCCTCTGCTGACTTCTTGATCAAGGCCTCCCACCAGTGAAATTCAGGCATCTTTATTTTTAAGGTCCCCCAGGTGATCCTAAAGTTTTCATCCCTTGGTGAGATGAAAGGTGAGACAGAAAGTAAGTTACCAGATACTTGGAGCATTTTCTCTTAGGGACAACCTGTACCACCTGCTCTAATGCCTCTCCTATGCCCTAATTTAGACATTGGGGTTCATTCTCTACCTTCACCTACATATAAAAAGTCCTCTGTGAAAAATCTTAAGGCAGTAAACTCTGGTGGTTCCAAGGTTTGCTTTGCTCCTTTTTTCCTTGGCTCTTTTTCTCAGATCATTGGCTAAAATTTAAATGATGGGAAAAATCAACTAGAATACAATTAAAAGAATTAAATGAAGGGACAAGGAAAAATCAATGTCTCTCCTTATAGGTCAGCTGGTAGTTTCTTAATGGCAAAGTTTGTAAGACTATGATTCTCAACCTTGGCTGCCCACTAGAATTTACTGGGAAGTTTTCAAAATACCAATGCCTGGGCCACACCCCCAGAAAATCAGATTTAGCTACTGTCATAAGGCCTGGCATCTGGATTTTAGATGCTCCAGGTGATTCTGATCTGCAGCTAAAGCCGAGAACCCTTGCTGTAGAAGAATAACTAAGTCCACAGGATTTATCTTTTATCAGAAAGCTTCTTTTACCAATCCCTCATTATCAGTGATCTCAAAGTTAGAAATTTACAGAAGCAAAAAGGAAAGTTATCCTAATACACTCAGTATTTGTCAGAATAAGATGCACCAAACCCTCTTTATCCATCCCCACCAAAATCTAGGAAACAGCTCATTTAGAGATGCGGCCCTCGCTAAGTATTTTTATGTAAGCAGTGCCATCTAGTGGCTAAGAGGAGAGTTACCTGCTCGTGACCGTCTCGAAGGACTACGCTTACCAGATGTGGGAGTAATGAGCAAGAACAAATTTTCAGCAATGAATCCACTGAATCGTTCCCACTTCCTCAGGTTTTATAGCACAGATCAGGCTATGCAATGGCTAGGCAGTGTCCTTTTTGTAGTTCGTGCTCATTCTCTGTGTAAGCAGGTGGGCAGCTCTGCCAGCTTGGGACACTAAGATGTAGAAATGGTCCCAGTGATCTGATTCACTGGGATTCTGGTCCAGATGTGTCCACACTTTTTGGCTTTTTTATAGACTCTAAAATTTCTGAGAACCCCAAAAAGCTTTTATTTATTTGAGTTGTATCTATTGATCTTTACTGTATCTAAAACTAAAACTGAGAAAAATGTTAAATATTTATTCTTTTAAACATAACAGTAATAAATTCATTGCATGTTATATAAATAACATATTTTTTTGCGTGAAAATAACCCCATTTCCCATAACAAAACAAAATCTAGTAGGAATATTGGCATTATGTTCCATTTTTGTAAATCTCTTTAGTGTCTGGCGGAACAGACAACCCATGGATGCTCACATCTGCTTTTGTATTCAATCTGTGATGAAATATTGTTTTGTTTGAAATATAGGAAGAAATTCTGGCCTTACACAGATCTGTGTCATCAAGAAAAGGAAGAATGTGGGTTTTTTGTAGCCTTTTTAGGTAAATGTAATTAAAAAAAAACAAAACAGAACAAAACTTAACAAACAATAGTTTCTTAAAGGCTAGTTGCAATATCAATCAGTGGACAAGACCATTAATAAAAATAGTTTGACCACACAGATCTTCTGACAGTCTCTTGAGGTCCCTCACACTTTGAGAACTGCTGCTGTTAGCAGACACTGGTGGATGAAGAGCACACCTTTTAGAGAAGTTTATATTTGTAAGTCTCCAGACAGGTGTTTGAGGGAATCAGTATGCCATTTTCTTCACCTTTGACTGTGGGCGGTAAATGAGGCTGTCACCTAGGACCGCAGTCCACCGGCGATTACTGCAGTCTTTGCCCAGATTGTGACCTCAGAGCTCCTCCCTTTGGCTTTCACTGGGGCTGGGCAGCAGAACTGACCCTGGTCCTGTGTCATTTGAAACCTCCTTCTAGGTAATTCTGGTGTATTATCCCAATAAAGAACCATGGACCCAGTCTTACTCTCTTCCCTGCAGAGATGAGAAATGGGCCCAAAGCTCGAGGTGACATGGTGAAAGCTGGTGGGATCCCACTACTTTCTTTCTCTGGCCCCCCTCTTTCTTACTCCTCCAGTGCTTCTCCTTCCACCATCTTTGTGTCTCTCTAATCAAGATACATCAGTCTCCCCACCTGCACCCCCTTGATGAGTCGCTCTTATCTTGGCCACCTAGAACCTATGCACCCTCTTCGGGAAACCACCGTCTCCCCTCCCACTCTCAAGTTATGTGCCCCTGTCCCTGAGCTCACAGGTGGACTTGTCATTCAAGGCTGATCCAAGAGGTCACATTTCCTTGGCCACTGGGATTGGTTCAAGAGTGGGCAATGCAGAGCCACTGAAACGAGTAGACTTTCACTGTGAGTTTCAGAAAGAAGGCGGATTGCCCTTTTTCCTGCGTTGAGGTTAAATGTCTACTGTCTTTATAGCCAGAAGAACTCTAATTCATACCACCCCCTCCGTGCCCCCCACCCTCTTCTATCCAGCACTGACTGCCCACCTTATTGAGAAATCAAAAGCTCAAGTCTTCAAATTCAGGCCCATTTTAATTTTAAACAATCCACACTATTCTTCTTTAACATGATGATGTTACAGCGGAAAGGGAACATCTAGTGTTTACTGAAATGGGTGGGAAGGTAGTACTTGGATTACCAGGTGGACATGGGAAATAGCCCAAAACCCACTTCTGGAGTGCATCTCTCCATCACTTGCCCCCTGGCTCTGCCGTAAGTGTATCTGTAGACTTCTTAATACTTATATGCACCCAAATAAGATTAAGGCAAATTGTTAAAGATTCCTAGTGAATTCTGATAAGCCAGATTTTTATCTTATTCATGATTTTGCCGTGAACTTTTTTTTAACAAAGTGGAAAGAAACAGCTCTAGCTAGGGTGTCGGATCTGGCCAAAGAGAGCCTCTGTTGAACCTGAGATCCTACTCCCCCCTCCCCACGCAGGTTATCAGTAAAACAGATAATATAAGCTGGAAACCTACAGCAAAAAGTCAAAACATTATCTGTAGTATTTATGAATTAAAAGCTTGGTCTATAACAATTTGTGGGTTTTTTCCCAGCTGTGGGGAAGAGGAAGGATTTCATTTCCTGAATAATTTCCATTGACATTAATGGAAATGAAATGGTCAAGTCTCCATCTTGGGTTATTTGTTTTCATTGCCTTTTGGAGCAGGTTGCAGAACTGGCATTACTCATTTCTCAATAATGAAATGTCTGGCTGGGTTTTATGATGATAATTTATAAATGTCCCAGTTGGTTTTGTCTCTCCTCATACATAAGCACTTTGAAGTTTCCAGAAAGTTAATATTTCACTTTGTACCTAGTCTCTATTTATGAAGCTAATGAGGCCTGACCATCAGAAGAGTATGTTAAAGTTTCCTAATGTAACTTTTACAGTTCTCATGTGACTTGGTGGCTTTTAAAAAAATGAGTAAGAAGTCAGTTCACTGTCACTTGCAACCGATCCTTTGTTAACAGTCAAATTGAGAGTCGGAAATACGACACGTAATTATGAGCTGTGCATGTCCCAGCATACCTGTAACAGAGCAAGGGTAGTTCTGTTGTACCGCAGTGTATGTAAACTACACGTGACACCATTCACGATATGAGTGATTTCTATTGTTTTTAATCCTGAATGACTTTAGGAAAGTTACAACAACAACGACAACAACTCTACATTTATCAAGCATGGCATAGATTTTAATCCTGTATAAACCGAACTTGTTTCACTCAGCTTCCTAACAGTCTTTAAGTCTTGGGCTCCCTTCTTTTTATCAGCAAGACGCGAGAAAACTGAGGGCTGGAGGGATCCAGTGATTGCACCAGGGGCGAAAACTAGTCACTTGCAAGTCATAGAACTAGTTCCTAGTAACTACCACGTGGCTGGCTTGACTGCAAGGCTTCTGTCCTTTCCACGCCCCCACACTGACAAAGGACACCCATCTGCTTTGTGTCTAATTTTAAAGCTTCTAAACTAAGCATGGTAGTGGGAATTGTTTCCCTCCTCAAATAGAAGTTCTCCGTTCTCTCTGTGGGTGATTCTCTGCGTCTTCTGCTCTTGACTAACTTGTTCTGATGAAGAAATATGTGTGGCTGAGGGAGTTCCTTAAGAAGACAGGTGCTCATTACAGACAAGCGTGCCTACCTGGGGGATTTCTAAAAGAACACCCCTGTGTGCCTCTTTAGCCTGGAGCTCCGTGAGTTGAGGAGGTTTTGGCAATACTGAAAAGCTCGACCACCTTCACTAAATCCCAGAGTGACGACTGTGATATGCATGATTTCAGCTGCAAGCATCTCACTTCTTCCAATCATGATGGGAGAAATCGGGGTGAGAGGAAACTGCAGCCACAGGTACCATCATGAATGTCAGGAAGTAACGTGGGACCCAGGTCCCCCTCACGGTAGCTTTGAAACACCAGCTGAACTCTGGGACTGTAGAACGATACACATGGAGCTTATAATGAACTGGATGTGTTTTCCTCTGGTGAGTTAAATGTAGAAATCAACCGGGTCACAGGGAGAAGAAGAAACACCAGCATTCACGGAGCCTCTGCCAAGCCCCAGGGGCGGTGGGGGTGCTTCACAGCAGCCCTGGGAGGGAGGAACTGGGGTGGCTGGGGTAACTTATTCATGACCACTCAGTGAACGAGCTGGGACCCAAACCCTGCGGGTCCTGACTTGAAAGCTTCTTGAAGAGCTCCTGGGCACCTGAGAGTGAATTCCTCAGGCTGGCCTTTTATGACCTTGTCCCCTTGTCCCAGCACCCTGCCTGCCCGTGCACACATCTTGCCCTCATCTGCTCCCCCCCGACCCCACCCCCAAGCTGTGTCCAAGAGGCCAGCGCTGCTACATCATTATCGTTTTCTGAGCACACCAGCTGCTTTCACACCCTTCAGCATTCACCCGGCATCTTCCCCTCGGCAATGTTCCTCCTCTCCTCTCCCCCAGTCCCCTGCCTTGACTTAGGGAACGCTTACCTATCTTTCCTGACCAAGTTCAGGCATTTCCTGACCTGCAAGGTCTTCTCCAACCCCACTGAAGCCTTCCTGGACATGCTTTCTTTTGGCCGCCTCGCTGTGGCTTGGATAAGACTCTGATTGCGCCCCACTGGGGGAGGGGGGGTCATTCATTCAGTCACTCATTCTTAAACTGTGAATAATTACTGATGACAGTTAGATATTCATTGGGCCCCTAATCTGTGCCAAGCACTGTTCTTCTCGTAGCTGGCCAATCACCCTGACAAGGGCCAGCTCAGGACGGGCCAGTGCTGCAGGCACGGTCAGGGAGGCCCTAGGTCTCTCCGCTAGAGCAATTAGGGAAGAGGCGTGTTCCCCCTCTGAAGAGGGTCATTTGAACAGTTCCAGCCTTGGTCTGTGAGCCAATACATTTCCCTCTCTTTTTGTTTTAGTGCTAGTTTGGGTAGAGTTCCTGTTTCCTGCAGCCAAAATAGCTCTGATGGAGTCCCAAAGGAAGGCAGGCCTGTGCCGGGGAGAGAAGGACCTTCTAGAACAGGGTGTTGTGTGGCGTGGCGGATAAGAGGGTCAGGTAGTGGACGGGAGGGGAGGCTGATGAGATGGATGAGCTTGAGAAGGGACACAAGGGCAGGCTGAGAAGTGTGGCCGTCATGCCTGAAAGCTTGAGGAGCTGCCAGAGGCGGAGCTGTGGAAGAGGGCTTGATGTCGGTCAGCATGGCAGCTGGGTTGGAGGGGAGAGAGACCAGGGCCGTGGAGGAGCAGACGGGGCATTCTGGCACATCTGCCCCTTCCCTTTCAAAGGCCAGTAGCTTTTGGCAGTAGCTGTTGGCAAGTTTTTAAAGGCCAACCTTTTCCATTTTTAAATGGTGGCACTATGACCCAAGCTAATGGTCAGCGAGCCGAAGGCAGACGCTTAACCGCTGCGCTACCCAGGCGCCCCTACCTTTTCCATTTTTAAATGGTGGCACTATGACCCAAGCTAATGGTCAGCCTACTCTTCTGATTTCAGAAAGCCCAAGTGTGGTAAATGGTTTCTCACAAGTTTCTCCAGGTTTGGGGTGCAAGGGGACAGCTAGAAACCCATTACGACACTTTTGTACATAAATTGGGCCCCACAGAGCTGCATTGGCCCAAAGGGCTTATCTGTTCAAGACATGACCCTCTATTCTCCAAAGCCCTCTGCCAACGGCTCTTAAACACACACCGAATAAATGTTTGTTGAATGAATGAACGTGTTTGTATTCATCCCTCATTCCGTTGTCCCCTAGCAAAGAAAGAAAGAAGATGTGCGCCTTTCTTTAAATGCTGTGGACTTTTAAAATAATCAATATTGAATTTGGTAATAGAATAAAAATACTCGTTAACCTGGCCTTCACAAATCCTGACCTTTAATACCTATGAAAAATTTACCAACTAATTAAATAGTTTACAGGATATTAAAATGGAAATGGTTATTACTTAAGAGAGCAAAGGTTTTTCTTCCAGTTCAATGAGAGTATACAGCTAGAAATGGGGTAAAAAGAGGTCAGCAGTGTTCAGGCTGCTAATCACATTTTCTCTAATCCGGTGGTTCTCATATTTTAGTGTACATGAGAATCCCCTGGAAAGTTGGTTAATACACAGATTTCCAGGCCCTACCTCCGTCAGTGCAGATAACAGTAAGTCTGGGCTGGGATCCAGCTCCCCAGGAGGTGAGGGACCACACCTTGTCTGGTCTAATCAGTACAGCAGGACTGTCATTAACTAGATAAGGCAACTCTGGGATTAGGGCAACGTGATAGTTGATTAATAACATGTATAATTATTATACATACAATAATTATCTATTAAATATTATTAATTAGTTAACGTGTTGCCCTAGTCCCAGAGTTGCCTTATGTATTATATATTATTATTATATATTAATATATTTATATTATATATAATATATGCTTGTTGAATATTATCTGTATAATATAATGCGTGTCTGTCTGTGTGTGTATGTGTGTGTGCGGGTGAGTGCTCCGAGCACTGTTTATTCCTCCCATCCTAGAATATAAGCAGGAATCCTCCATTGCTCTCATGTGACCTGTCTCCTTCTGTTACAAGACTGTCTTTGGTGGCTTCTGAAGGGCATCTCCCTGCAGAGCAGGTGAAGCCCAGTGGCTGAGGAGCTTGGGCTCCAGACCAGTGGCCGGCCGTACGGCCCTTGGCAAGTCCCTTAAACTCCCTGTGTCCTCGTGTGAGGATGATCACACACTTGCCTCATGTTTCTTCCGTCATGGTGACCTCTGAACACCCCATGCATGTTCCAGCCACCGCGGCATTTCTCACCACGAGTGCCTCAGCCACAATGCTCTCCCCCTTCCGAACCCTGCCTATGCCCCCTACCATCCCTGTGATTTTCATCCCAGCCTGCCTTTTTCCCTTCTGACACTGCAACATGCTGGCACAGAGCCAGCCCTCAACCAAGGGAGGGCCTCTCCCGCTCTCCTTGGTGCTCTCCCCAACCCCCTTTCCTTCCTCGCACCCCTACATCTTCTAAGGAGCCCCAGCTGTATTCTGCTCTGAGTTGTTTCGTGTTTGTCTCCCCTGCTCTGTTAGGAGAGTTAAAAGGGCTGCACCTTATTCAGTTCGACCACTTTGCAGGACTTACTGCAGCGAATGGACTTTTGTACGTGCTGGGCACTGAGTGTTTATCGAGGGAAAGGAAGAGAAGGAAGGAAGGAAGAAGGATGGAGGAAAGCATTTTCCCACATTGTTCACTGCTCGTGTAACACTTTTACTGTAACTTTTGAAACTAGAGGAAAATCTATTAGGTAGAAAGCCTAGAAATGATTGAGGTCGAGCCATATGAAACTGTTGGTATTTGATCATTTTTCTCCTACAAATAAGGCAATTTCATGTGGCTCAAACTGGTATCTGTTTTTTTAAGATCTTATTTATTTATTTGAGAGCAAGAGAGCATGAGAGAATGAGCGGAGGGGAGGAGAGGAGCAGAAGGAGAGGGATAAGCAGACTCTGTGCTGAGCGTGGAGCCCGATGTGGGGCTCAATCCCATGACCCTGAGATCATGACCTGAGCAGAAATCAAGAGTTGGACACTTATCCGACTAAGCCACCTTGGCACCCCCGAACTGATATCTAATATGAGTGCTTTGATTCTAGTAAGTATAAAAAGTTACACTTACTCAGCACATACTCAACACACTGTGTAGTCATTCATAAGTCTACAAGAACGCTGATGGACTGAAATCCTGGGTTCTGAAGGACCAGACAGGATGATTGATCACAGTAATAGTATTCAGTTGGCAGTAGGTGGCAGATCTTTTTACATTTTCTAGGAACTGGTGACTGTTACACCATTCCTCTGTGTGTGTGCGTATGCGTGTGTGTGTGCACGTGTGTGTGTAAAACATCGGTAAAAAACCCCAAATCCACTCTCGGGGTCAGACGCCTTAAGGGTTGGTTTGTTAATTGGTTAGCTAGATAGCCTGAAACACTCACCCCCATTCTAGACCCAGCACAGTGTTCTGAGCCTCCTACCAGAGTCAGACTCAATCTACAGAAGCAGATGCGTCCAGTACCTTTCTCGTACTTTCAGTGAAGGTTGGCTGGGGTTCATTTCTCTCATGCAGTGATTGTTGTCCTGCCGTCATCACTGAAGGCTGACCCACAGCCAGCCTGAGACCTCCCTGCACAGGCAGCGCTGCTGGGCTCTTCAGAGACTCTCAGTCTATGCAGGGTAGACTCCCCCAGTTATAAATTACCCCCGCCTTCCTGCCTTTGGGCTGTTTACTGCCTCTTAGAGATGTCACCAGAGGAAAGGCTCTGGAAAGAAGTGAAATTCAAGGCAGAACTGGTAAAAAAAAAAAAAGGTTTTGTGCAAAGAGGAAGCTGAGGCCACTGGTTGAAAATCAGTGGGTTTCAAATAGCCGGGCTCCTGCCACCCTAACCACATGTCAGACGAGTGAGTGTTGGGGCAAGCAAAGTTCATCAGTAACCGGGCCTCCTCCAGCTCTGTTTCCTCAGCTCCAAAGTGGCTTGTTTTGACGAGAACATTCTAGCCCCGAGAAGGTGACCTAAAAATTAAAAATAGCAGTTTGTGGAGGAAGCTAAAGGGAAAAGTGCTGAGAAATGTGGATGAATAGAACGCGTGCGAGCGTCTATGAAGGCAGGTGCCTGTGCGGTTAAACCACCCGGAGGTGCTGGGAAAGGTCACCCCAGCGAGAGTGTCCCAATGGCAGGCCCACGATTTGTCCGGGAGCACCCCGTCCTTGCCACAACCACATGAAGAAGAAAGCAGCTCTTTGAAAACCGGCCAGTATTCTGATCTTTGCTTTCAGAAGAGAAGACCTGAAGGATGTCAAGAGAGTCGACAGACAGCTTTTCCAGCTAAAACGCTGTCAGACAAGCAGAACACAGAGCTTTCAGCCAAATGCTTGCTGACTGTTAACATGGAGACTGCTCAGTAGGGAAATATTTTTATGCCCCATATGGACATAGAATTCCCTACTGTTACAGAAAAATGTGTACAGTTCTCCTTTGAAGTATCTATACTCGGTTTTGTTTGACTCAACAAGTACTAAAGGTCAGGGTTCATATGCTATTTGTATTCATTTCGCAAGTGAAGATTTTTTAAGTGGCTTTTCCTTCAGGGGTAGGTTTGCTAATTTTTTTTTTATCATGATTTTAGCCCTTTCCTCATTATTGATCCATTTTTCGAAGGATGGTTTGACACGAAGGTGGAGGATGGAGCGGTGCAGTCAGGAGCCTGGGCTGAGGAACCACACGGCCCCAGTCAGGGTCGGATCTGCCCCTTGTGTCTGTATGGCCCCCGGGGCATGTCACTGAACCTCTCTCAGCCCGAGCGTCCCCTTCGGTGACATCATGTATGTGAAGCGTGTTCAGGTGCCCCCGCTGAACCTACCAGGGGTGCTATAAACTCCAGCCACTGTCCTGCTAGGGTAGACAGCAGTTCCAGAACCTGAGAAAAAAAAAAAATGAAGTCTCTGGGTAGTATTTCCTACATAGCTGAGCTCAAATTTTAAAGTCATTTTCATGTCTACGAGATGGCCTATCTCCACTGTTGCTAAATGTAACTGACTCTTCATTGTTAGAGAAATAGCCCCAGCGGAAACTGTCCTGCACAGATTCAAAAAGACCCGAGGACGGCAGGATACTTGACATAGTTACTGCTGTTTCCAAAAAGGATATTTACTTAGGAAAAAACAACACGTTAGTAGACTGCTTGCCTTACACACCTAAACTCTTTGGAATCGCGTAGCGTATCCCGGAGATGTTAAAGCTATTAGCTGCGGTCAAATATTTCTATTTCACAAAGATGAATAGGTGTCTTCTGTGCAGGATTGCTCCACAGGGTTGTGTAGGAATCCCCAAGAAGGATCAGAGTATGACTGGTTCCCGCCCTTATTTGCCCATAGAACCCTTTCAATGCCAAGCATCTCTCAAGACCCATGTCCCAAGAACAGTGTTCTGAGGAAAGTGCTCTGAGTGCTCTGGGAAAAGGAAATGAAAAATAGACACGATGTCCCCACGGTCATGGGTCTACTTTGTAACTCACAGCCATGGTTCCTTTCTACACGTCTGCCTTGTGAATTCCACTTCCTCCTTCAGTCCGCTGCAGGCAATGTTCCTGACACTGGCCTGTCCATACGAGGCTCCAGCTATCAAAATATTAAACAAAATGTTATGGACAAGATCTTGCTGTTGAAATAGAACACCAAGGGAATGTCCCCAGTTCCCAGAATCATAAAACTTTGGCACGCAGAAGGAAGAGAAGAAAGCAATAACCTGGCATTTATTTTATGCTGATCATATACCAACGCAGAGAGGGCCACACTGTACGAAGTTATCTCACTGGATAACTGGTGGGCGCTGTAATGCACGCCCATGTGCCCCATCGAGACGGAAGTGTTCATTCCCGTTGCAAGTGTGTTCCTGGCTGAAACCCTCTGCTGAAGAAAGGAGCTTTGCCCAAAGCCCTTCAGGGACAGCCCACACCCAGTGACCTGGCAACGTGGAGGGATAGACCTCAGTTTCCTTGCTTCAATTCAGGACAACCCCGAAGGACCAGCCGCACCTCAGAGCTCCCTGGGTCGGTGAAGGTCTTCCTGAGATTGCTTCATAGCAGCTAGCGTCTCCCCTGCCCAGTCCTGCTTCCTTCCCTTCCCCCAGTTGACCGTCTCCCAGTGCCACATCCTTGCCCCTTGCAGCTGCATGGGAACGGACGGTCTGTTGCCTCCCACCCACGCTGAGCTACTTGCAGACAGTGTGAGGTGGCTGAATTTGCTGCTATAGGGGGGAAAATGTGCCACGTGGTTAGTTCTATTTAGCGAGGAAGATTCCACTCAAAGTACGCAATTTAGATTTGGGCAGAATGTCCTAAAAACAAACAGTTTTTGTTCCTGGGTGAAAAAGGGCATCACGCATGTTCTCCTTCTGCAGAAATAGGCTTTAAATCAGTTCCATGCAACCTCCCACAATCCTTTAACATAATTTATTGAGCACCTTCCATTTGCCGGACCTCCTTCAAGATCGTGGAAACACAGTGGTAAAGAAATACGGGCAAGGCCCCTGGTGGAGTTTAGAGTCTCCTCCGCCTAGAGCGTGTGGGGTGGGCGTCTGGTTCCTGTAGAAGCAAGACGTCCTTAGCAGTGATTTCAGCACCGAGACCACCCGTGACGTGGCGTTTGCCCTTCACTTCCCCGGCGTGATTCGGTGAGATGTCAGTTTCGGGGGCCCTCGCCCTCCCTCCTGCTCAGTGGACGGTCGCAACCAATGGCTCTGCGAGTCGTCCGCAACATCGAATTTCTCCGCGAATTGGCAGCCCGCAGGCCACATCTGGCTGACAGACATGTTTTGACTGGTTTGCACATTGTTTTCAAAAATATCTTAATTTTGGGGATTTTACAAACGAACCGGATTTCCAGTTTTTCTTCTTGAAAAAGAAGAAAAATCAAAATATCTAGTAGTCCAAGGTTAACAGCCTCACAAGGCAATAAAATTGCTGAAAGTTACAAGCCCCTCCCCCCTCAGAGGAGGCTGATGTTTTGGGAGCTCCCTTGTCTCCTTTACCTCCCCGGCCACTGGAGCCCTATTCCTGGAGGATTTTACCTTCGGCCCCTCCTAGTTTCCTATTTACCTAACTATCCCTTGCATGATGCGAAGAGTGTATAAGAAATGGTCATAGGGCACTCACTATTCATTGTGATGTGGTGCACCGTGTCCCACACTTTATAAGGAGCCCTGTGGTAGTCGTTGGTACCTCTTTGAGAGCCTGCTTGTTCATGCCCCTCACAGGCAATGAAAGGATGTACAGCGTGGCCCCCTTTGGGGTAGGTGGGGTCATCTGGCTCTTCCGGCCAGTGACGTATACTGGGAAATGGTGGATATCATTTCCAGATCATGGCGTTATCTGCTGGCTCAAGACCCTCCAGAGTGCTTTCTCCCCCTGTTACAATAACCAGCAACATTTGAGACGGTGGCTGCTGCCAACCTCAGTCCCCAAAAAATGAGACATGGAGCAGAGCCTCCAGCTAAACTACAACACGACATGCAGCATGAATGAGAAATAGGTGATTGTTGATACAAGTAACTGAGGTTTGGGGATTTTTTTCTTGCTGTAGCAAACCCTAACCTACATTAAATGACATAGCCCATAAAAGAGATTTCTCCTGGAGAGCTGGGAAAATTCTTCTTCTTGTCAGAAGCTGGTTTTCTTTCAACTTACGGACCCTAAGAATCTTCTTTACCTTCTCGGAGTCTCAGATCCATCTCCTGTGCAAGTGTAGGACCTTGTGACCTTGTGATCTTATGACCTTATGACCTTCGTGGGTATTCTAACTTTTCCTCTAAGTTTAAGCTTATTTTTTCTACTTATCTTATGGTAAAGAAGCTATTTTTTTTTTAAGAAAGAGCAAGACATAAAACTAAACAAATAATTGTTTCTAAATAGTTTACTTTCTTTCTTTTTTTTTAAAGATTTTATTCATTTATGAGATACAGAGAGAGAGACAGAAAGAGCACAAGCAGGTGGCAGGAGCAGAGGGAGAGGGAGAAGCAGACTCCCCACTGAGCAGGGAGTCCAACACAGGCCTCCATCCCAGGACTCTGAGATCATGACCTAAGCTGAAGGCAGACGCTTAACTGACTGGGCCACCCAGGGGCCCCCAAATTGTTTCCTTTCAAATACATCTATATGTCTCCCTTAAAAAATCAGTATGTACTGAGGTAGAGAATAAAAGCCCTGAGAATTTGCTGCACACATTTTACAGGGTCTGTGCCTAAGTGTGGTGTTTAATTCTGTGATTTTCTAAGACTTCGTAAAAGTGGACCATGAGAGGGGTGCCATGAGAGGGACGCCGTATGCCTCTGCCCACCCCCACCCCCGCTTGTGCGCTATCTCTCTGACTCTCTATGTCAAATAAATTAATAAAATATATTTTTTTAAGGAGCGGACTATGAGAGAGGATAATGAATTATAGGACTTTAAAATTTTTACATCGGAAATGTTGCTTTAAAAAATGTCTTCGCTTTTCTGTGGCTTATAATAATAAACTACTATGGATTACAAGTTTTAAAGTTGCCAGTGGTAGACTGAAAATATTTATAAGGAAATATGTGGTTTGGGGTTTTTTTTTAATTCATTTTTATTTTTGTAGGAAGACTTGCTGGTATTTAGGATTATTTGTCACTCCTTGCTAGGAATAGAGACAAAAGAGCAACGGCTTTCTTGCTTACGCAAATACCTTGAGGCAGATACAATCTCCTTTGAGTTGCTCTCTCTATTACTTTTGTATTGCTTTGTAACAAATTACCATAAAATTAGCAGCTTAAAACATTCATCTATTCACTCACAATTCTGTGGGGCAGAAGTACAAACAGACTTATCCAGGTTCCCTACCAGAGTGTTGCAAAGCCCACCTGAGGTGTGGGTAACTGGGCTCTTCTCTGAAGGCCCTGGGGAAGAATTTGCTCCTAGTCTCATTCAAGTTGTTGGCTGAATTCAGTCCCTTGCAATTGTAGGTCTGAGGTTCTTATTTCCTTTGCTTGCTGTATGGTGGGGGGTGGTCTTTGCTCCTAGAGACCACCTTTATTCCTTCTCACAGGGCTCCTCCATCTTCAGATCCGTCAGTGAAGCATCACCTTTGCCCTCCTTCACATCTTTCTAACTTCTGCTGCTGTCAGAGAACATATTCTGCTTTTAAAGGGCCCATGAGGGGCGCCTGGGTAGCGCAGTCGTTAAGCGTCTGCCTTCGGCTCAGGGCGTGATCCCGGCGTCCCGGAATCGAGTCCCACATCGGGCTCCTCGGCTGGGAACCTGCTTCTTCCTCTCCCTCTCCCCTGCTGTGTTCCCTCTCTCGCTGGCTGTCTCTCTGTCACATAAATAAATAAAATCTTAAAAAAAAAAATAAAGGACCCATGATTATCCATCCAGATAAGTTCTCTATCTTAACGTTAATTAATTAGTGCCCTTAATTCTATCTGCAAAATCCCTTTTACCGTATAACATAATCATGCAACTCAACGCCATGTAACATCATCGGGGAAGTGATAGCAAGTGGCAAGGTCATGAGGCCATCTAGAATTCTGCCTACCACACCCCCTGACCATTGTACCATGTCTCTTCCGTAGTATTCAGGAACTCCTTTTCACTTTCTTATTTCCTACCTTCTCTCATCTTTTCTGAACAATCCAAGGCTAGCTGCTCTCCATATTCTGTTTCAAGCAAGCAAGTCATTAGTGCAAGTGCGTATTCGTTATGCATGTCTGTGTCGCTTGTCTGGAGTGTAAGTTGGAAGATGGTGCCAGGAATACTTAGGTGAGGGTAGCAGGCAGATTGGTGAGCTCTGGAGCCAGACTTGTTTATTAGCTGTAGGACTTTGTATAATTCCCTTTACCTCTTGGTGCCTCGGTATCCTCACCTCCAACATGTAGACTGTAAAAGCAGTCACTTCGTAGGACTGTTGGAGGATTGAATAAGTTCAGCAAAGCCCAGCACAGGGCTGCCACCACATGAATTAATGTTCTCATTAGAATAATTGCAAGCTGCTGTAACACATAAATCCCAAATCTTAGTGGCTTCATGAAATCAAAGCTCATTTCTCACTTGCATTATGGTTCAGTGGGGGTGTTTCTAGTTGGGTAGCCTTTCATGTGGTCAGTCAGGAGCCGAGACTCCTTATGTCCCGGGGCTCTGTCTTTCTCTAAATCATTGGGTCTACAATTCAAGGACCCTGTGGTCCCTGTGACCATTTCAGACTATTTCCACAAGGTCCCCCCTTTGCCAGCTGTTTATCTGGGAAGGTCTGGATTTTTTTTGTGTGTTCTCCAACCAAAACAACATAGCAGATGGAATATAGAAGCACATGTGAGAATCCAGCTGTCTTCTATTAAGTTAGATAGACTCTAAAGAGAGTTGTAAAAATGCCACTTTAGTCGCTAGATTTTTTTGGAGGGGGCCAATATGGTTAATTTTCATAAAAACATTATTCATACTAACATTTAAGGCATTTAGTATTTATATCGTTTATGTTTTTATTTTTTTAATGAATTAAGATTCTTAGAGTTTCTTGGTAAGTCTTAATAGGTGTAGCCTATGGAAATGAAAGATTTGGGGGCCCTAAATAAATGTTTGAGACCAAATGTTGGGATCCGGTGATGTAGATCATAGAAGAATCTTACATTTGGCTGGCACAAAGAGCTTAGAGGATCACGCCCGGAGGTGTCTACAGGCCAGTCCTGGAAGTAGCACGTTCTCTCCACTCATGTTTCATTAGCTGGAACTCAGGCACGTGACCACACCAAACTAAAGGGAGGCTGGGGAATGTAGCTGGCTGTTGCTCAAGAGAAGGCGGAAATGGGTTTGGTCACCACTGCAACAGTCTTTACCGTATTTGGTTGTTATCAAGAGCTTATTGAATCTTGCCCTACGTAATGTAGCATAAGCATCTTGTTTAGTGTTTTCCAAGAGCAACAGTATTTGGCTACACGTACTGAGATGACTTCAAAAAAATTCAGAATTGTAACATGAGCCTATTTTTTGCCTTAGCAGTGTAGAAGATGGCAGAGATTTCTCTGAAATAGCAATGCATGCCCTTAGCCAGAGAGGGAAAAAGAAGAGGTCTCAGTCTTTTCAGAACTAAACCCAATCAGGTGATTAAACAATAACAGTGAAATGTTCTATAAACACTTCTGATCTCTTTGGAAACCAACAGTGAGGGATAGCTGGAGCTAGACTGAGAGGTTCTTTTGGCCTGGTTTGGTTTTGTTTGTTTTCAGTTTGGTTGGTCTTTGCTTTGATATCTTACACCACTCACACGACATCTACTTTGTAAGTTGAGAAATTGATGACGTTTGACAGCCTACATCATGGATCAGCCATCTCACACTTTCTGGAACAAAGCAGGGGTTACACACAGGCACATGGCTATCTCAGGGTACAGTTGCCTGGAGTGTGTGGTTGAGTTCCGTGGCGCTGCTTCTTTAAGAGCAAGACTTGGGTGGGTCGTAGTATAGGCTTAGACAACATGGTAAGGTGGAAATTTGATTTTGAAATTTGTTGTGACTGGATGAAATTTAGGTGTTTATATTTCATATAAATTTAGAAATTCACATGTAACATTAAAGTATGCTATTGCGATATATGTGCACCTTATCATATATTAGAGCCCCTTATGTAATTAGCATGTTGCGTAACGACTTATAGACGCATCTTTGCTTTCATATGTTGTCTGTGCTGTAATTGATTGGAGGTATAAGACCTCGGTAAGGAACGTAAGCATGCTGTTCCTAGGAGAAAGTAAATCCACTTTAGGCTTCTCCCCTTTATGAAACCACTTCTGATGTGTTTAGAAAGAAGCAAGCATTGCATCAGACATATATTTTAATATTTTCTTAGTGTTTGAAGACAGCAATTCTTTGTTAGTAACAGAGTCCAGCTAACAGATTTAAACCTTTAAGACATTTGTTGTTTCCTTAGCAGAAAGGCCAACGTAGGCGGTTTTAGGATGGGTCGGGGCCGATGGTACCATCTTGGACCCAGGATCTTTTTCGTCCCCTCCTGCCAACCTCAGCACGTGGCTTTCCTTCTCGATTTTGTCAGCAAGTGCATAACAAGATCACTGTCCTGTCACAGGCATCACATGACAATGTCCAAAGCACAGGGCAGGGGAGGTGATAGCAAAAAGGAGCTTCTTCTTTCTTCCTCTCACAGGAGAAAACCTCTCCCTGGCATTCTTCTTGCCATCCCATCTCACTGACCAGTTCAGGTCCCAGGCACTCCTATAGACCAGTCATTGACAAAAGGAAACAAGATGCCGAAACTGGCTTAGACCAGTCTGATCAGTTCTCCGGGTCTGGACACATGGCTGTCCAAACCAATTCAGGGTCATGTTGGCAAGTTAGAAGTGGGGAAAACTGCTGTCAGGCAGAAAATCAGAAGATCCGACAGAGAGGATGCCAGCTGTCAGGCAAAGGGTTGCAATCAGCTTCCCTCCTGCACTCTTGTTCCCACATCACTAGGTAAGGGTGCGGAAAAGTGGGAGAGCTCTTACTCGATGGTACTATCATAAGAACCCTTCACACCCATGGAACCTGGTAGGCACATTTATGGGTTCTTAGGAGGTTGCCCTACTGGACCGTCCCTCCCCCAACTGAAGCTATTACAACATGAGTAATGCACAGGTGACCATGTAACTCATCTTCCAAACCAGACAGTTAAAGTGAGTGTAAACAGGGTGGGGACAGAGGAGTGTTCGTAGTTTTACCAGGCCAACCGTCAAGAACTAGGACCATTAACTCTGGGGCAATAAGAGGAAATGGTCAAAGGTCCACCTTAGCCACACACAAATGTCTCCAGTGGCCTCCCCCCCTCAGCCTCTGCTTTTCTAGCTGTCCCCTTCACCAGCAGCTCTCTCTTTAAGTTCCCTTAAACTTTCAGATGACGCTGATGGCCTGAATTTGAAAAACTCCTAGATAACCCTCTGCTGTGTGACCCACCTCTGGTCCACAGGTAACATTTACCTCTGGTTGCCCTCAGTTAGGTGGAAATGCTGTTTCTTCCCAGACACCTTCCTCTGATCTCACCCTGTGTGGGCCCACAGCCACAGGGTCTCACCTTGAGATGGCTCAGGTCGCATCAACACCAGTCAAATACCCTCCCAGGGGTGGGACTCACACCTGCATTAGCCAAAATATCTCTTCATGAATTCTTTCCTACTATCATCTTCTCCTGTTGGTGTGCATGTGGGGTGGAAGAGTTGTGCCTTGGTTTTCACTGATTCCTTTGACTCTCTGCCTCCAGGTGTGTGCCCTACTTGGAAATTCCATATTTATTCCTAAGGAGAAATGTCCAGTGCTAACATCTTTACCCAGAAGCATGAATTATATGTTTTGCTCCAATACTCTGATATCCCAAAGGCTACTAGAGTTCTGTAGGGCTGAAAGTTCCCTCAGCAAACAGCCTCAGGCTAGTGAGTGTTTGCTCTTCACCTCCTGTCGGCTGTGAGCTAACCACCACTGCCTTCTCCCCATAAATTCATTGTCTAGTCTACCCACCAGGGCAACCCAGAAAGAAATGAAGCTTTTCAGGTTAGCCAACTAAAAGATTGTAACTCAGAAATCTACATTTTACTCACCCTCTCAGTCAGAAGCATGGCTTATCTCATTCCTCAGAGTTGTTGTCTCCTGTTTTTCTTTTGTGTTCTGAGTATATGAAATTGTTTGAACTCTCACCACCACAGAACTGAGGCATAATTACAAGATACCTTACCCAAAACATAGATAGGTCGACAAGAATTTTGCTAAGATCCTTGTGTATGCAAATGTGATTGATAAATTCGTTCTGCTCTTAGTTGGGAAGTCTACCAGAAGAAATGAGGAGGGGGTTTGTTTGTGTGAATGTGGGTGTGAGAGTGTGGGTATGTATATGTACTGGAAGGAACCAACACTATTAGTAAATACATAGGGAAATATGATAGATTTATCTGTACCTGTCAATCATCCAGACCAATATTTAATTAATATTTTTAAATTGGAGAACAGAAGACAAAAAATATAAAATCATTTTATAATAGTCCTGGGAATATTTTGGATTAGCTTTGCATCATGGGTAATCCTCATTTATCTCTTGTTGTTGTTTTGTTCATAGTTAGGGTATTTTCAGCTGCTACCCCTGGCCTTTTGGAATATAATTATGTTTTTCTCGTGAGCTATAATTTGCCTGCTGCAACCAGAAAAAAAAGGCTTGTGTGGAATCAGAGCTGACAAGTGGGAGGCTGGAGCTCCGACATTCCTCCATTGGCTGACAGCTCTGTAACTCCTAGTATATAAAAAGACCTTCCAGAAAATGGTTACCGAAAAGAATTGCAGCTCTTGCACCGATATAGTTTTCCCATCAGAGAAACAACTCTTACTGGCAGACGTGTTTTATTTAGTACCATTTCTTCTATTTGGTGTTTGAGTCAGCAGATCTTCGTCATGCACCTCTAGTGCTGAACGCATGGTGCTGAGTCCCGTAGAGGTAGTTTTTTTTTTTTTTTTAAGTATACTTGGATTGGCAAAAGTGATGTGTACACAAAGAAGTAAAACTCAGGCGACAGTTGACTTATGCTCTATGGTTCATAGTAAAGTCTGGAAATCCCAGAAGGACCTTAAAAGCCTTGCAAGTGAAAGGAGATTAGGAAGATGGGTAGAATTTGGAAAGACAGGAACCAAAGTCATGGATGGGGGAAGCACCAAGTTATTTTCCTTGTGTCGACTGTGAATGATCATTTATACTAGGGTGATTACCCAGACTTTTCAGAGTGAAATGAGACATCATTTGTAGGAATAAACCAGAAGTGTCCTGGACGAACCTAGATGTAGTGTCTCTTGATTTAGAAGGAACCTTACAGCTCTCTGCTAACCCCAACAACTAGAAGAGATAAACTGAGTAGCCTGTCCTATGTGTGCGGCAGGCACTAATTCAACACAGAGAATGTTTCCTCTTACCTGTCCTTTCTCTTTTTTAAATCTGACACTCTTTTTTTTCTGGTAAAATGAGAAGTGTACTAAGGTAGATTAAGTGGTTAGAGTTTTGTGCCACACCAGAAAAGTATGTAGTTTAACCTTACTTTTTAAATGTCTATCTCCTTGGAGCGCCTGCGTGGCTCAGTTGATTAGGTGTCTGACTCTTGATTTTGACTCAGATCATGATCTTGGGGTCATGAGATCGAGCCCCACCTCTGGCTCCACACTCAGTGGGGAGTCTGCTTCCCTCGCTCTCTGTCTGCCCTCCTATCTTGCTCTCTCTCTCTCTTTCTCCCTCTCTCTTTCAAATAAATAAATCTTTTTTAAAAATAAGTAAATTAATGTCTACATCCTTTGCCCTCCATCACCACATCAGTCAGCTATGTGGTCCCAGTTATCCTGGTGACTTGTCTACATCTGAGAGTTACTGACCATCTGGAACTCATTCTTTGCCCTGGAAAATGCAAGGGCCTGTATCAGTTTCCTGGGGCTGCCATAACAAAGTTCCCTGAACCGAGTGGCTTAGAACAACAAAAATTTATTTTCTCAATTCTGAAGGTTAGAAGTCCAAGCCAAGGTGTTTGCAGGGTTATGCTCTCTCTGAAGGACCTAGGGGAGGATCTTGCCTTGCCTCTTACCAGCTTCTGGTGGTTTCCAGCAATCCTTAACTGACCTTCCTTGGCTTGTGGACACACCACTCCAATCTCTGCTTCCATCCTCACTGACTTTCTCTTGGTGTGGTGCTCTGTTCAACTTTTCCTCTTCTGGTAAGGACACCACAGTCATTACATTAGGACCCGGTGTAATCCAGCATGCCCTCATCTTAACTTCGTGACATCTGCAAAGACCCTATTTCCAAATAAAGTCACAATCACAAATAGAGGGGTGAACATATCTTTTGCAGGGGACACAATTCAACTACAACAGGCCTAAAGACATAGTCCTTGCCTTCAGGAAACTTGCCATTTACAGTACTTGGAAAAGGTATAAGCAAACTCTAATGAGAGAATGAACAATAGAAACCAGTACGAATATCTATCGGTTGGTCCATCTGGCCAATCAATTTTTTAAAGGACCACATGAGAGAAACCAAAAGTGAATGGTCTAGGAGAAGAAAACAATTTCCAATCTGTGGCCCAAGGACCTACAACATCAGCATTGCCTGTGAACAAGTTAGAAATGTAGATACTCTGCCCGCACCCCCCCGCCACGACCTACTAAATCAGTCCAGCCATCAGTATCTTCCATCCTCTAGGGAACTCTACTGCAGGCAAAGGTTAGGAACCACTGGACTAGGACTTCAGAGAATTCACCCTCCTCAAACCTGTATGATAAGACTTCATGTAACACCTAGGGAAGCCATTAAGGTGAGAGAGAATTCATGCACACTTCTCTAAATCCCACTGGAAGAGTCTACCACATATTTTCATGTTTGGGATCATGGTGAAGGCTAAACATTGGATTGTTTCATTCTAGGCTAGAGTTCATCAGTCCAGCATAGTAACTAAGATGTGGAATGAAGTGAGCCTCTCTCATTAGGTTCTGCTTGCCCCAAAAATGTAGCATCTGTATTGGAAGGGCAGCATGTGTGCCAAGCCATGGGGTGGGGCTTGAGTTGGAAACCACCTCCGCTTTCATATTCCTCCCAGTCCTAGGAATCTCCTGAAAGAACAGATTCTGACTTGGCGGGTCTGCTTTGAGGGCAAGATTCTACATCTCTTTCCAGCTCCCAGTAATGCTGAAGCGACTGGGTCCAAGGATGCCCCTGACCTTACTGTGTCTTTGAACAGGAAGTCTAAGCAGCATATGAAGGACCCCACTATTTATTCACACTTCTTAAAATGGGTAAATTAACTTTTATATGCCTGGACTTATATTTGAATATTATGTTTAAATATTGAATTTTATATATTATGTTTGAGCATTGATTAAAAAAAGCTATCAATTTTTAAAGACTCAATAAGATTTGTGGAGGTAGAGTTTGACCTCAGAGTTTCATTGCAGCCAATGCCAATCCCCCAGTTGGCTCTGAGAAGGGCAGCCTGACCCTAGGATAAGTAGAGACAACGCTGCCTTCTGACTGTGGATGGCGTTTGGTCTGATGTGCTCAGAAGGGTTGTGTGTGGTACATATCATGTCAGATACACCCAGAGGACACGTTCAAGTTCCCCAGAGAGAAACTACAGAGAATGGCATTTGTCCCCAAAGTTGTTAAACAATTGTATCTATACAAACCAGTAGCTTCTAAGGCTTATGATTCTCTCTTCAGTGGGTAGAGGGAGGGTATTTGAATCTACGTTATTTCAAGGGGATATGCATTGCATTAGGTTTCTATGTATTGGTCTCTCAATACACGCTCAGATTAAATTGCCAGGGTTTCAGATGCTTATGTCCCAATCCCAGGTTTTTTAAATCCGAAAAGTACTTCTAATCTAAATTTCAATTTCAGATCATTGTTTTTTGTTAAAATAAATAATAATAAGGCTTACTCTTTAATCCTATTGTTATGTAATATTTGCTCACTGAATAATAAGTAGGAAATACAGATAAGCAAAAAAGATGATAATAAACATTTTTATAATCCACCACATGGGAATACTATTTCTTTTCAGTGTTTATATAAATAGAAATAATGTATTTGCTCTATCCTTTAAAAATTAATTTAAATTTAAAAATAAATGTTATTTTTTTCCTTGCAAAAGAATTTAAATACTACATTTTCACACAAACTGGAAAATATAAATTTTAAAAACATTTGCTGGGCATCCATAACCTGACCTTACCCAGACATCTATTATTTTCTCCCACCCAGCACTTATACCATTTGAAACCATAGTAGATCACAGTGGCTTCTTCCTGCTAAGGAGCTTAACATGACTTCTCTCCTGAGTAGATAAACCTTTGTTTAGGAAAATACTTTGACAGGTCATTTATGAAAGAGAAAGTTCTCAGGAATGGTCAGAAAAAGAAAAAGGCAAAGTAGAAAGGTATCTTAAAGTTTTTTTTGATATATAATATAATTGTTTTGGATCATTATACATAGAGAAAGAGAGCTTGAGTGTCTGGATTGTTGGGGGTGGGGGGAAAGCAAGAGATAGAGCCTCATAGGAGTGTCAAGGCCAATGAGAATGACTCAGGACCTTCAAAGAACATAGATGTCTAATATATAGTTCTGAGTGGTTTGCAAGGTGGTGCTTTAAAAATGCTGCCTCCCTCCATCTCTCATCGCCCCCCGCCAATCTTGGTAAAATCGCTATGTATAGTTTTCAGACTAGAATATGTGGGGAATAAAGGTATTGTGGAAGTACTATAACATCATCTGGAAGCTTCTAAAAACCCTGATGCCATGTCATACCCCAACCAGTTACATCCGAATCTTTGGGTAAGGAACAGAAACAAGAGTAGTTTTTTAAGCTGTCAAGGTGATTTCGGTGTATACTAAAGGGTTAAGACTCACTATTCTAGACTAACTCTTCAGGCCAAGGTAAGAGTAGTAAGAATTGGATTTGCCTTCACACCTTAAACGGTCATAGATGGATAGATAGATTGGATAGATAGATATGGATGGATAGATTAGATAGATAGATAGATAGATAGATAGATAGATAGATACATAATCAGTGGTTTTTAAGACACTAGACATCAGAAAACGAAGGACAGTGTCTGCAAACAAACAAGGTGAACCCTACTATTGCCCCAGATAATTGCCTCAAGAGAGCTCCCAGACAATGGTATAAGGGGAGAAGCTCAGGTGGAACCCAGAGGACTCTCTGAGATGAAGACATGGAGCTGAGAGTCCAGGGAGAGCAAGGAGCTGAGTTCACAGGAGTGAGTAAGGGCGATGAGAGAGCTGCATGAAGAGAAATCTGGAGATCTGGGTCTCTGGTGTGGGTCCCCTGGACTATTCAGCAAATTCAGCAGTGTCAGGGCATGCATGTGAGGAGACTAGCCGAGGCCAAGGAAAGAACCAGGAGAAAGGATTAAAGGAAACAGTGTGGATGCTCACACTGGGCCAGGGAGAGTGGCTTTTTCCATCAGCCAGAATGGAAAGTCTCATAATTCATGGACCATTGAGTTGGGTACTCAGTGTTTCCTACCTCAGGAGTGGGGCGTAATTAGCCCTAGACTGAGCCCTGCACCATATGGACCTAGCAAATCATAAAAGCAAGACATAAAAGGACCAAACTCTTTCCAAGCAACTTAACTGTGTCCAGGAACAAAGCCGAAGTACATTTATAGGAATACTAAAATATCCAGCGCCCAGAAAGTAAAATTCAGAATGCGTGTCCAGTAAAGGATGACAAATATGGAAAGAGGCCAGAAAACATGACCCATAATGAAGAGACTTATCAATCCAGAACTATCAGAGATGTTGAAGTGACCAGATAAGGACATTAAAATGGGCATGACAACTGTATTCAAACTATATTCCATATATTCAAAAAGTTAAGTCTAGAAATGGGCCATATAAAATAGATCCAGATCAAACTTTTAGAGATGAACACGGTAATGCTTGCGAGGAGAAATACACTACATGGTATTAACGGCAGACTAGAAATTATAGAAGAAAAATTAGAGAAATTAAAGACAAATATAAACTGTCCAAAAAGAAATTTTTTTTAAAGAAAATGAATAAAGGCTTTATGTGTGGGACAACTTTAAGCTGTCTGATATATGTGTAATTGGAGTTCTTGAAGAGATAAAAGAAAAGGAAGACAGAAAAGAACCTTTGAAGACATAATGGCCCGAAATTTTCCAAATTTGATGAAAACTATAAACCCAGCGATCCAAGAGTCTCAACAAACCCCAAGCACCGAAATCTACACCAAGGCACATCATAATCAAATAGTTCGAGCCCAGGGTGCCTGGCTGGCTCAGTCACTGGAGTGTGAGACTCTTGATCTTGGGGTTGTGGGTTCGAGCCCCGCGTTGGGTGT
Organism: Ursus maritimus; assembly: GCF_017311325.1. Taxonomy (NCBI): domain Eukaryota; kingdom Metazoa; phylum Chordata; class Mammalia; order Carnivora; family Ursidae; genus Ursus; species Ursus maritimus. The sequence goes on along the minus strand of NW_024425563.1, from coordinate 45,693,736 downwards.
AGAGATTACTTAATAAAATCTTTTTAAAAAATTGCTCAAAACCAGTGGTAAGAGGGAGGGATTATCAAGGAACACATGGAAACTTTGGGGTGATAGATAATGTTTATTTTCTTAAAGTTAATGGTAGTTTCCCAGGTGTATAGGCTTGCTTGGTGATATGAATGATAAGTGAAAGTTTTTTAAATTACACACTTTAAATATGTGCAGTTTATTATATGTAAGTTACACCTAATTAAAGCTGATATGTTCTAAAAAGCAAACAGGCAAACAATAACTCAACCCTGGGTGCCCATTAAAATGACCTGGGGAACTTTATAAAAATGTGAGGCTCTATCCTCAGAGGTTCTGGTTCAGTTAGTCTAGAGCGAGGCCCAAGATCTGTATTTCTCAAAGCTTGGCAGAGACTTCTTATTGGCAAGCGTTTTTGAGAAACACTGCAAGCAGGGAATTTCTGAAACTTCCCCATTAACCTGACCCATGGCTTTATTCTGAATAAGTAGCTTTATATTCCAGGGATATGGCCATTTGATACACAATGTTAATATCTGAGCTCTGGGTTTCCTGTATCTAGGCTTTTTACTTATAGGCATCTGACATCTTATTTTATTAAAGGATGGGATTCTGACAACTTTTTCCTTGTTTTCTAAACTTCCTGGCATTTCTTTTTTCCTCCGTGAAACATTACCTGCTTCTGATCCTCCCAGAAAGTCGCAATATCAGCCTCAAATTGGACCCTTTGATTTTAGTGCTAAGAAGTAATTCCTTAGAAGCACATTGTTGGTGTTACAGGTCAGACACGATCTAGAGCGAGCCCCCTGAGGACTTTCGAACTCTCTTAAAGAAGCACACAGCCGCTTTATCATAATTATTGTATTAGTTTGTACCTTCACGTTTATGTATCTTACCATACCACTCCTCTGCTTCCAGCTGTCCTTCACCAGCCCCCCGTCTGCCTCACTCCTTGCCCTTCTAATTTCCAGCCATCCTCATGTGCTGGGTCACCCTCTAATTCACCTCCAAGTCTTCGCAAAACCTGTTCCCTCTGTCTCAAGCACTGTGCTGGACTCACTCTTACTGCCTGGCTCTCTCCTTCCCCTCCTTCAGGTCTCAGGTGACCCATCATTTGTTTGGGGAAGTCAGGGAGGTTTCTGGGCTCCCGGAGCACACTACACCTTCCCTGCCGTAGCCATTTTTATGACTCTACAAATTATATATAATTATATATTTTATATGTAACGTTATATAATCTATAATTACATAATTTACATTATGTTTATATATGACATTATATGTAAGTACAGATTGTAGAAATATAATTATATCATAATTGCCCACTAACTTCTGTTATTACCAACCTGACTATAAACTTCTTGAGGACAGGAATCAGTCCTAACTTCTGGCACAGGGCCTGGACTGGTGATTCGTAAATCAGAAATGCTAAGTTTGTTAAAGTACTGGGGACCACCATTTTTTACAGTACTTTTCTGATTTACAAATCAGTCTGGGCCCTGGAAGTGAACACATGGGAACTTCATACTACAAGAGGCACTTGATAACTTTGCAAAAATAGGTTTTTTGTGGCGACAAGCCTTAGCAGAATCAACCCAGATAGGAAAGATGAAATTTTACCCCCTTATTTACACAGGGAGTTCAGAGACAACTTGAGAACTATAGGAAAAATGGGGTCTCTAAATAATTAAGTTTTATTAGAATTATGTGAACTCAGCATCATGCTAAGTGTCAGAAAACCTGGTCTGGAGAGGTAATAATGGAAAGCAAATCTGAAGTTGTCCTTAAATCAATAACAATGGTCCAACTTCTTATGGTGGGAATAAGAAGCTGTTCTTTGGGCCTGGAGCAGGAATAAATAAACTTTGTCTTATAAATAAAGTTTTACTGGAACACAGCCACAGCCAGCTGTATAGACTATGATTTCAGTATAGACACTGACTATTTTCATCCTACAATGGCAGAGCTGAATACTCCTGACAGGACAGAGACCATATGGTTCGCAAATCCTAATGCACTTACCACGGGCACTTTGCAGTGTCTGGCCCTTGGCCTAGAATGAACAAGACTACTTACGTTCATTCTGAATCACTTACGGAGCTCTGCAGCGTGTTGAACGCAGTACCCAACACGCAGCGAACCCAAATAAACACTGGCTGTGATGGATCGTGTGGTGGGGAGGCCCTGAGGAACCAGTGCTGGGTGCAGGGAGAGCTCCAGCTGGGCTACACAGGGCAGCAACACAGACGTTCCTGGCGTGTGCAACAGTTTGGGCAAAGGCCAGGCAACGGGAAAAGGACTCCAGGTGGGTGGTAACCTAGTGTTTATCCCGCTCTAAAGAAAACCACTCTTGGGACATGTTGATATCACTTCCTTTCCTTTTCCTCCAGAGAAAATGATTGAGGGCCAAACTCAATTTGTGGTTAGTCAGTATTCCACTCTGAGTTTCATGAAGTGGCTTCCAGGATCTTCCCCAGGGGATATGGTAGAAGTTTAAGAAAATCAGGGTGTAGGGGCGCCTGGGTGATGCAGTCGATTGAGCATCTGACTCTTGGTTTTGGCTCAGGTCGTGATCTCATGGGTTGTGGGATCAAGCCCCACATTGGTGTCTGCACTCAGCGGAGAATCTGCTTGAGATTCTCTCCCTCTCCCTTTCCCTCTGCTCCCTCCCCCCGCTCACCCTCTGTTGCTCTCTCAAGTAAATAAATAAATAGAAAAAGAAATTTAGGGTGTACATTTTACTTCTGCTTGATGGCTATCTTTAAAGCAAACAGGAAGGTTTGTTTCATCTGTTTGCAGTGCACCTGTTGTTAGCACCAATCGTGTGTCCCCACCTTGAAACCCCGCCGGAGGGAGCAGAATGTGAGTGAGTGGTTAAGGACGTTGTGCCAGGTGAAATAAGGGGGCTCCAAAGATAGCAGGTGTTCATCCCTGCAACCTGTAAATGTTATTTTAATTTGGCAAAGCGTCTTTGTAGGTGTGATTAAATTAAGGATCTTGAGATGAGATTATTCTGGGTTATCCAGATGGCCCCTAAGTACTACACCAATGTCTTTCTATGAGAGAGGCAGAAGGGAATGTAGAGACGGGCACACAGGGGACCTCGGTGTGAAGATGGAGCCC
>NW_024425563.1:45602991-45690598 GCF_017311325.1 Ursus maritimus | reverse complement strand
GAAGTTGGAATGGTGCAGCCCCAAGCTGAGGGGGATCAGCAACCCCCAGAAGCTGGAAAAGGCAAGGAACAGATTCTCTCCTAAAGGCTCCAAAGAGAGCACAGTCCCTGATTTTAGCCCAGAGAAACTGATTTCAGACTCTGGCCTCCAGAGCTGTGAGAATAAACTGGCATTGCTTTCAGCCACCAAACCTGTACTCACGTGTTGCAGCGGCCACAGAACGCTAATACAGACGAATTCATTGAACCAACACTGTGTGCGTAATTTATTACTTCGTGTACCACAGTAAGTGAGAGAGAAAAGCAAGAGGCCCCCCACTTTTTCTGTATCCATGCAAGCAGAGGCGGGTGATTAATCGTACAGGTTACCGAACTGGGGTTGGGGGGGAAGAGCCCGAAGCAGAGAGAATCAACAAAGCGATGGCGGAGGACTGGAAGGAAAGGAACCCACTGAGGCTTTAGATAACTAGGCAGAGATTCGTGGCTCAGCTGTCTCCTTCTCTGCTTTATTTTATAGATTTATAGATTTGTATTATTTTATATATATTTATAGTTATTTTATATATTTATATATTTTATTTATATTAATTGTATTAATACATGCATAAATATATACACAAATTAATACAATATGTTTAATATATAAATATATATTCAATATAAATTTATATTCATATAAAATATATATCATATATGATACATATTTTTATATATGAAATATGAATATGTGAGTATATATTATTTATAATTAATATATATTTATATATATTTACATATATTCACTTTCTCGTTTAATGTCTGTCTCACTGCAGGACAAGATAATTTCCATAAGGGCAGAGATTTTTGTCTATTATGTTCACTGTGTCCCCAGTTCTGAGAACAATGCCTGGAACAGGATAGGTACTCAGTAAGTAGTTAATACATAAATGAAATCAAGGCAGATAAAGTTCTGGATTGATTGTGAGCTTGTAGTTGTATCAAGACCCCAGAGTAATATCCTGGTTAAAGTGTGGTGGGCATGGGGCACCTGGGTGGCTCAGTCAGTTAGGTGTCTGCCTTCAGCTCAGGTCATGATCCCGGGGTGCCAGGATCGAGCACCGTGTAGGGTTCCCTGCTCAGCAGGGAGCCTGCTTCTCCCTCTCCCTCTGCCCCTCCCTACTCCCACTCATGCATGCTCGCGCTCACTCTCTCTCAAATAAATAAATAAAATCTTTTTAAAAAAAGTGTGATAGGCAGACAGGTGTCTATCTAAGAACCATTTATTACCAGTCCATGGTGAGATAGGTACAGTAGTACAGAAGCCTCCAGAATTACATTTTAGTGCTTTTGTAAAAAATTCACTGATTAACTCTCTCTCTCAAATAAATAAATAAAATCTTAAAAAAAAAAAAAAAAGCAGTCGTGGGATTGAGCCCTGCTTCTGGCTCTGAGCTCAGCTTGGAGTCTGCTTCAGATTCTCTCTCCCTCTCCCTCCTGCTCTCTCTCTCTCTCAAATAAATAAAATCTTTTTTTAAAAAATCCACTGGTTGAAAAAATAGCACAGTTGATAAAGAGCTACTGTTATTTCAAAGTTTTTAAATGAATTTGTGTTTTTATTACCCACAACATATTTGCCTTATTTTAAACTGGTCATTTATATGAGGAAGAGACAAATACTTTGAGGAGGGCTGTATTTATTCTAAATATAGATAATTCTCCAAGCACGTAGAGTAATCATTAACCTCTGGGAGTCCGTAGCCTGAAAGTTCAAAGTTATAAGCCAATCCAAAGGGGAAACTTAGGTGTAAAGTCATTCCGTGATTGGCCCAGGGTCGTATAAGCCAGTCAGTGTGTGTGAGACAGGACCACACCCAGGACTCGGGCCTTCTGTATCCCATCCGGGTACAATCTCAGTGGCTACTGATGAGATATCTCCATAGATTTCTTAGAGGTCATCTCCTAGGCAACTGGATGTGGGCTCATAGCTGAATCTGGCCGAAGGAGGAAACCTCACCAGGAGGGCCGCGTCTCCAGTGGAGGACAGCAGGGCAGTGACATAGGACATGTGGGCACAGGGCTGGCTTCATGGCTGTCAGGCCCATGCAGCCCCCCAGAGCCTGAGGCTTGGAAGGCCCTCACTTGGTTTAATGTTCTGCTGTCACCTTCTTGAAATTCTTAATCATTTTGAAAAAAGGGTACACATTCTCAGTTGGCACTGGGCCGACAAATTATGTAGCTGATCCTGTCTGGGCAAGACAGTATTGTTTCTAGTTTTCTTCTGATCTCATTCTGGAGATACAGCCTTCAGCATTGGCCCTCAGGATCTGACAGACCGTTAGCTCTGGGATGAAGAGACTTGGTATACCCAGGCTGGGACTCGGGTGAGGTGGAAGGGGGGTGCGGGGGGGGGCAGGGCACAAAAGTGAAGGAGGTGCTCACTCATAGGATTGTGCAGATGCAAGGTCAGCACTTGAGAGTGAGTGCCCCTCCAGCTTTGCCCCTCACTCGCCTCTCCTTGGTTGCACTGGGCACTACACCTGCACTATACTATACTCTCCTGCTTCCTTTGTCTTTGAAAATGACCGTGTGCCTCTGTGGTCACTGAATTGTCATCAGCCAATCAGGTGGCACACAGAAACCTTACCCTATGGACTTCTTCTTAGATTTTTCTGGAAGTGTTCTTTATTTGTTCAGTCTTTGTTGAGGGAGAAAGGTATTTCCTCTTTCTCTGCAAGACCTCCCATGGTTGGCTGGTGCATGCTCTCCTGTGTAGACGTAATTCGATATAAAGCCAAATTGTCAATACCATGGAACATTTTACGGGAAGAGTGAAAGAGTAGATGGCACTGGTGGTCACAGTCATTGTGTCACCAGAGAGCAAGAGCAGTGAGGTGTGAAGTCAGAAAACCTTGGTTCTCAAACTGAGTCCACTGCATATTTGCTTTGTGACCTGGGGCAAGGCTTTGTGCCCTCTCAGCCTCAGGTCCTCACCTCTAAAATAGGGAGAATGAAGCTATCTCTAGCTCCTGTGACGAGCGTGAGGGGATGACTAATTGATACATCTGATCATGGTTTGCAGATTATAAAATGCTAGCGGGCTGTTGGCACTATTATTCAATTTTTGGAGGGGTATTATTTTGCAAGATGGGTCCATCCTGAGTTGCCATCCACCAAGGTTAGAGGTGAATTCCACAACATCACACAATATAAGTTAGGCCTTGGAATAGGCTTTACAGGAAAAGAAGAAGCCATGAAAGCCAGGTTCAGCCAGATAAGCGAAGATGGAAAGGCCCACTGAGACATCGCTGGCTGGACTTGTGTTCCAGGGGCAGGAACATAGCCCCAGCCCCATTTATCTCCCTTTTCATGGGGCAAGTGTGAGAGCAATTTTGTTAGTGGGGAGATAATGAAGCTACTTTGGCACCAGGCAGTCTGGATTTGGATGCCAACTGTTTACAGGAATTATCTGGGAACATAAGCTCTCGGCACCAGGGGACCTTGGAACCCAAGAAATGTTACCCTGGAGGGAGGACACCACTTGTCCCATGGGAAGAGGAGCTCGGGCACAGCCTCTCCAGCGGTGAGATGGAGTTAGGATCCCACCCACAAAGCTCTTTAACCAGATAAATTAGCGTGAGCACCTAGAGGCATTTTCAAACATCCTGCTTCTGTGACAGGAGCCCCCTGCCATTGGAGAAACAGAGACTATCATGCTAACCCCAATGTGAAAACCTAACCAGGTCATGTCAGGGTTTTTTGGTGGTCAGTTTAGATTTGATAGAGAGATCTACCCAGGCTAAATACAAATCCATCCATTAATGAAGTATTTTAAGAGGGTTCTGTGCAATTTTTAAAAACTTGGGCCTTTGGTCTAAAATGCAATCACAGCTTATTCCTTTAAGTTACACTTAACGTTCCCTGCCCACGCAGAATGTTGCCCTTACTCACTGCTTCCATCCTGGCCTGAAATCCCACCCTCTCTAAGCACTGCAGTAGCTACATAGTCCAATTGTGGCGACAGGGTGGGGAAACCCCAGCAGACAAATAATAATAGCACGTATACATTGTGCACGAAGTACTTTGGGAGCTTAGTAGAGAAGAAACATTAGAGAGAGGGTTAGGGACACTTCAAAAAGGAGATGACATGCCAACTGTATCACAGAGGAGAAGTAGGATGTTTTCAGACACAGAAAGGGGAGATGGGCGTGCTAAGTAGAGGAAACGGGGAGCAAAGATGTCCTTCAGATGAGATAATAGCAAAGTGTTGAGAACAGTGTGGGGCGCATAGTAGATGCTCAGTAAGTGGTAGTGCTGATAGCGGTATGTTCAAGGAGTTTGCACACTCAGGATGGATAGAATACTGGAAGGGAAGGTCTGGAAATGAACCCAGAGGAGGTAGTTTGAGAGTTTTTTTCAAGAAGGACTCTGCACAGTATGCTAAGAGAGATTGTTTTTATTTGCAGAATATTTTAGCCGACTATTTTTCCTGCTTTGCCATTCACACAGGCGTCGCTGTCTCAGTGGGAATGGTCTGGGTTAGGATGTATTAACAAACAAGTCCCAAATAACAATGGCATAAAGCGTCAAACATTTATTTCTTACTCATGTTCCATACCCATCACAGTATATGCCCAGTACCCTCCTTTATCTATGATTGCTGCTTCCAGCTTGTCTGAAAGGGATGCTCGTCACTTGTTCCATTTCATTGGCCAAAGGAAGTCACATGGCCCTGCCAACTTCAGACGGGACGAAGCAGTGCAGTTACTGTATGGTGATGGGTACATGACTGTGCCCATTGGTCAAAACTCACAGAACTGTGTACTTCACATGAGTGAGTTTTACTGCATGTAAATCGTATGTTAACAATCCTGACTTAAAAAAAAAAACTTCAGTGTATTTTTTAAATAGCCAGCTTTAAAAAAATTATTAAAATCATGATCCAAACATGGATACATAAAATATTATTTGATTTCTAAAAAGTAATTTTATGGATCCTTTTAGAAACACCATAACCTGTGTTATGCTGCTAAAGGTTTGACCACCAGGAATGTTCTCCCTCCGGGAGAGGCGAAGGAATCCTGATATTTGCCTGTTTGCGTTGTGTTCACACTCCTGCCGTGGCTGATTTCATGCTTCCAACATGATATCACTGAATCAAGCTAGGAAGAGATGCACATATCTTGAGCCAATTCTAGCACACCACTAAAACATTAACATATACTATAATTTAATTATACTGTTATAAGACGTGATAATAAGCAGACACACAGCGGCTGTCTTCACAATGTCCCAGGACTGACTTCTACAAATTCTCAGTATTTGACTAGTACGGCAGAATTAGTAATAACAATAATCATAATAATGCCAATTAGAGACTGCAGTTTGAAAAATAATCTGGTAGAATCCTAAATTTAAAGCTCGAATGGGCCTTAGAGATTATCTAGTCACTTTACATTTGAGGACATGCAGAAAGGTAAAAGACTTGCCCAAAGTCACCCAGCTGGCTGGGGGCAAAACCAGAGGGAAAACACAGATTCCTGACTTCCTTTTTAATATCTGTGTATGGCTTTTCGCATCATGGCAGGAACTGTGGGATTCCAGTTTTTGAATGGGGACCATTGTTCCTAGTCCACTTTCTGATATCCATCTTACAAGTATTATTTTTAAAAGCTCAAACGTTCAGCTAAACCATGCCTGTGGTGAGCAAGTGGCAGGAACCGGGGGGTGGGGAGGGGTGTCGAGTGTTATTCAATAGCTGTCAGATCCAAACAATGCGTTTCACCTGGGAGAGTATAGAGGCTAACCTGACACCTTGTCTGAGGGCTGTGCTTCACCCCCAGCCCACATGGGAGCCAGGTTTCATGGGTTCCCCTGACTGCGTGCTGCCCCAGCCTTTCTCTGCCTGCCCCCACATTTCACCCCACATTAAGAAGAGCGAGGGCAGCCATATGCTCAAAGCAAGACCACTGAACATTTTCCCATCTCAACTAAACTTTGGGGTAGCTGAGAAGACTCTTCAGAAGAATGAATCCATTCTGCAGGTCTCAGGGTAGCACCCAAACCCATCATAATAAAACTCTATCATAATAATGGCTATTTGGGGGCCATGTCAGACTTGTCCCCAGATATGTTTCAAACTCATGTGACTCTGGCCATATGCTTTTTAAATGCCCTTTTCTTCTTTCTCAATCTAACAAATTCTTGTTCTTCCTTCAGTGTCCATCGCAATGTCACTTCCTCTTTGAAGACTTTTCTGACCTTGATCTTGGAGTACCTCTCATACGCCCTCTAAACTTAAGCCTTTTTCTAGCCTGTTCCTGGAACACTTCGCACCTACCTTTACTACAACTTATATTGCAGTGTTTTGTGATTGTTTGTTCAGACATCTGTCTCCTCGACTAAACCAAATATTTGCTCCTTGAAGTCAAGGCCCATGTCTTATTCATGGTTCATTTCCTGCAGCCCCACAATGCCTGGCCTAGACCATAGTAGATACCAAAGGGAGAGGATTGGGGAGAGAAGGATAGAGGGACAGAGGAAGGGCCCTTCTGGACTGAGAGCAACCTTGGGAAAAGTGAAGTCTCCCTGTGCCCATGCGTGCCCCGAGTTACCGGCTGACCATGTGCACTCCGTGGGGACAAGTCTCAACCTTACTGTGCATGAACGTCACATGGCATGTTTGTTTAAGATGTCAATTCCTGCCTCCCTTCGCCTACCTCTACTCTGATTTATAGACGTGAGAAGGGAGCCAGAAATAGGATACGTTCTTCAGATGGTCTGCAGGACACTTTCGCGAGACACTGGTTAGATGATTTCAAGAACGCAGACAAGGTGGGGGCCGGGGGAGGGCGCAGACTCCAGTCTAATGTACTTACGGTGCTGCAGACAGTGCTCCACAGCCTGCCCAGTTTCTCCAGAATCACAGGGAGCTGGAAGATCCTCGGGGAGTCATCTATAACCCAACCCGACTCACTCACGCCACAGTCACACAGAGGCAGCACTGGCACACCTCTTGCTCCAGAATATTTGGCAGACTTTGGGCTCATTAAGGGCACATTCGAACATTTTCAATCCTAGTATGTTATTTGATTATTCTGGGCTGTGGAATAGCCACCCAGGACCCTAGTACTCGTGATGGTCTGGCTCAGGAGCCCGAGATGCGGCCCGGGGCTCAAAGACCTCCCGCAAAGCAGTGACTGCAGCCAGTGCCACTGTCGGAGCCCTTCCTGGGCTGACCGTGGGCCTCCTCCAGGCTGCCCATCCCGCCCTGGCCCCAGCGATAATAGCGCAGTGCCCTCCTGTCAAATCACGCATGCCCCTGGAACTGCCACACGCTCAGCGCCAGCAGCCACCTCTGTCTAGGGAGCTGAGTAATAACGGGACTGTCCCTCCTCGGAGAGGGCCACTCCCAGCATTCTCAGCACCCGAGACCTTCTCTAAGCTCTTCCCACTCGTGCAGACCCGCCTGAGCGGATCTCAGAACGAACTGTAGGAAGACCTGACAAGGGCCGAGCAGTGCATGTCACACCCGCTCACATCACAGTCTGTCTGTTTCCCAGAAGACGATCGTTTCCCGTTCCTACTCATTAAGTTCCTATAATTATACCCACATGGGGTGTCATTGATTTTAATTTTCACTCTGAGGTAGCTCCGGGTTACAGCCGTGAGTCTCTCACCTTGGAGAACTCTCTCCCCTTACTTAGCATCTAAATGAGCGTCAGGAGGGAAACACAAGAAGTAATTATGAGGAGAAACCAAGTGTTGAAAGGGGCGGGTTTTGAAGTGCTCGAAGTCCTAACAGGGCAGTGCGTGGTTCCGGCTGAGTACGTGGGAAGTCAGCTGGGTGGCCGGGGGAGCAAGACGCCCCGACATCGATGAATCGTGCAGCCGTTCTCGGGGACCCAGCCTCCCTCTCCGTGCTGGGGTTATTCTAATGCGATGCTCGCCCCTGGCTCCGTAGCCTCTGCTCGTGAATCGGCCCGTAGTTTAAATCACACCCATTACTCTACCTAAGGCTTACAAACAAATGGTAGTAATGCTACCGTGGCAACTGCCCACTCTCTCTTTTGTTTTATGAACAATTTTAGTGTGCTCTACTCGTAGATCCACTGCTAACCTTTCAGAGTCCTGCCTGCTGTATTTTACGTCCCAAAAGACAGCGCCTATTTTTTCATCTGTGTTGAACTTCAAACTTTCCCCATGATGTGCGGGTACAATGGTGCTTGTTTCCACGGGCTGTGATTAGGGGTCTTCGCTGGATAAAATGGAAGCATAAGCCTCCGTTTATTTTTAGACGGTGAGGATTCTAGAAGTGTTGGGATGTATTGGTTCTTTTTGATTCTCTGAACTATGAGGCAAATGACACCACTAAATAATTAGTTTACTAAGGGAATTGCCACTCTAGCCGATGGTATAACACACACACACACACACACACACACACACACTCACACGCATCACGTAGGATTCTGATGTTAGCTGTCCCGTCTCTGTTCTCCCGTAGCTTTAGTATTATATAACTATCTGGTTACTCGTCTCACCCCATCCCTAACCTTTAACTTTTCAAGGGCATCTGTAGAACTCGTGCTGAAGTTAATGTCTGTTGAACATTTGAAGATGGAAAGTGTGGTCTCAGCAAAATCCTCATTTTGAGAGTAAGGTAACTGAGGGCCTAAGACATCGGGTTACTTGGCCAAGATCTTAGCGGTCAGGATGAAAAAAACAAGTGCATGTGTCATAAGCAGGAGACTTTTCAATGAAATCAAAATATTTATCAAATGTCCCCTATCAGAAGTCTTGGTTTCCCTCAAACACTTGGATGAAAGGATGTGCTTTTAGTCTGGCAAATACACCCGAGAAGATAAGTCGTTCTGCTTTGGCCTTCCCCTTTGCCTATCTCATCTGCAGAGTTCTTTGTGTAACGATCCGGGGGCGTGACAAGATATCAGAATTCAGGAACAGACAGATGTCAGGCCCAGAAGACACACTGGTGAAATTCAACCGGTTAAGAACTCTGTTGCCTTGAATTGAACAGTGATTCTTTCACAAAAAAAGTCTCCCCTGCTTTTGAATTAAGTTACACTAAGCTGGGAGAGACGTTCTCTGTTCCTTTTCATGTGGTTTCAGGTTTTCCGCAGAATCCTGCGTCTCTCCCCATAGCCATGCCCCTTGCCAGGAACGTGGTGGATGGGGGGTCAGGTTCTCCCCCTTGGAGGGCTCTGAAAGGCTCAGGTCCACACATTGTTATTTTTCTCACATGTCTTTTCAAAGACTTGCAGGCTTTTTGGAAGAATTGCCATATTTCTTCCTTTCTGTGCTTTTTATCCTCCCTTCTTTTTCACGTGGTCCTAATGCCCTTTCTCTTACGGCACTTACCCCTCATCTGGTTTCCTATGTAATTTGGAGCTTTCATTTTCTGTTTTCCATTGAAAGGGGAAATGTCACCCTAGAGAAATCAGCCCAAGGTGATCCTAGCTAGTCCTTCTCCCCACACAGATCAAACTTTTCCAATTCACCCCAACTCCAGTCCTTTGTTAGGTGAAACCATCCTGGATCAGCTGGAGAGGCCCCCATTGCCTCAGGATGCAAAGCATCTGGTTAATTGTGCATTGGGAGATGGAACAAAGAATTCCTTTCCGAGGTCAATCAGCCAGCTCCAGGAGCGGACCCCACCTCACCAAGCAGCCCACAGCAGCAAGTGCGCGCTCTGCTGGGACAGCCACGCACACCTGCTAGCCAGGTGTGACGTCAGCCTGCAGCCCAGGCGGGTTCAGCTCACCCTTCCTCCCTTTCCCTGCATGCCAAGCTCACAGATAGCCAGAGAAAAGCAGGAACAAACCTGCAGTAAACTCACAGGTAACATAGGAGGAGCCTCTAGAAGCATGTATATGTATCCTGCATTCGGAATTCTTTAGATTTTACTGCTACAAGTAGAAACCAAGCAGCCAATGGGGCAGCGACAAGAGGAGGAGACCAGAAGGAAGAGAAAAGAGGAGACGGAAGGAGCCATCACACAGTAGAAGACACGGGGCAAATCAAATTTGCATCCATGTGTCAACATCTTTCCTCTGCCTCCTCCCTCTGTCGCTAAGGCAAATCAGGTACAGTTGCCCCTTTTCCAAACCAGCAGCGCCAATCCCACTGCAACCCTTAGTGGTTTTTGAAGCAAATTTCCCTTGGCACATGCACATTGGAGCCACTTGGGCATTTTTTTAAAATGTCGATACCTAGCGTCCGCCCCCAGACATTCTGATTTAACTGATCTAGGGTGGCCAGTAGGCCTCTGAATTTTTAAAGCTCTCCAGGCAGAGTTTGGGAACCACTGCATTATTGGCCAGACCATTCCTAACACCCACGCCTCACATACCCTCAGAGCAGCTCTTGGGGGCAGGCCCTACTTCCTCCAGGGCACACTTACCCTATTGTAACAATGGAAATACGAGGGCAAATTCAGATCCGGCCGATATTTGTGGGGCATCTATTATGTGTCGTGCCCTGCGCTGGGAACTTCTTATGCTTTGTTTTTAACCCAGCAGGGACATTTTGGGCAAGTGCCCATTTTAAACGCAAAGAGATGTCTTGTGAAATAAGGGTAACCATCTCGTCTTTATGATTTATGAGTTCCTGCTTCCAGGATACTCCTCAAGATAGAGTGATTTACAAGTACCTCTGTGCTCATGTCAAACATGAGGAAGGATGATTTTACAAGGCCAGAAATGGGGGAGAGGGTGGGAAGAAGTGAAGATCCCAGGGGTTTGTCCCACCCAAATTAAACTAAAACATGTTTACCAATATTCGAGTGACTAATTTTTTATGAAAAGTACAAAAATCCTGTAAAGGTTAAAGATGTGAGCACACAAGCCAGACCAATCTTAGTCTCAAAAGCCAGCTCTGTGGCCCTAATTAGCTGTGGGGCTGAGCAAACTATTTATCTTCTAAGCCTCAGTTTCCCCTGCTCAGTATCCTCATGGGTAATAAAGTAAAGGCATGTTAAGTAGAGAGCATGGTGTCTCTGGAAGTGTAATAATGTTTGATTTTCAGTATCATAACATTGTTTCGGGGCAGTAAGTGTTGAAAATGGTCATCAACGTCTTAGCCCAATGAACAGATGGATATGTGCCTCTTTCTTTCTTTTTCTTTCTTTCTTTCTTTCTTCTTTTTTTTTTTTTTTAGATCTATTTATTTATTCGAGAGAGGGAGAGAATGCAAGTGGGATGGGGAGGGGCAGAAGGAGAGGGAGAGAGAGAATCCTCAAGCAGACTCCCCACTGAGTGCAGAGCCGGATGTGGGGCTTGATCCTAGGACCCTGAGGTCACGACCCGAGCCAAAATCCTGAGTCAGATGCTCAATTGGCCGAGCCACCCAGGCGCCCCAGCATATGTGCCTTTTTCTATCAATGTTATGTGCTTACTCTCCCACACCTTAGAAGCGTTTGCCAATTAATAGCAGTGATGCTCTTCATTATGACCTTTCTTTCCAATACGGAGAGAAATGATTCAGCTCAGTCTTTGGCCCAGTTCCGCTGCATTCAGAGTTTGTACCTGAGCCATGTGCCTCCTGGAGGAGCACTGGAAATGTTGCCTTGGACCAGAATCTCTCGAAAATGTCAACATGCTCTTGTTATTTTCTTTTTCATATTTTTAAGTCTAAGGGTAATAATCTGAAGCTCTGGAGAGAGGTTCTAGAGCTCCAAATGTCACAATTTGACTTTCTTAAGGTCACTAGTGATTTATTTTAAATCATCCTGACCTCAAACTTCTTGTTAGAGCATCGGTAATTCTTAGATTCCAAACCCTTGCCAGGTGTAGCTGCTTTGGACAGGGTCGTTCTCTGACCATGGAAGCAAGCAAATGGCTGCTAATGGCAGGGAGACGAAGTGGAAGGAGCAGTGGATTGGGACTCCAGAAGCCTCATTCCATGGTGCTATTTCGCCATCAACTTGCTTGGGAACCTAGGACAGACTCCTCCACTTCTCTGGGCCTCAGTTTCCTCATCTGTAGATGAGAGGGTTCCTCTAATAGCTGCTTACCAGAAACAGTAATTGATCTCGCCTCACTATGTTGTTTCATCTTATGATAATGATTTACTCTAACTCGTGCTGTAGAATAAATGGTGGTTATTGCATTCTGTTCTCACGTAGAGTAACTAAAACCGTACTACTCCCTCCCTATTCTTGGCCAAAGTAATACACTGCAGGGGAAACTCTATGTTCTAAGCGGCCTGTCAAGTATATTTTCTCCAATAACCTGCTCTCAGTTTTCTTATTCATCTATTTACTCATTGAGAAATATTTATTGGACACTATACAGACAAGCGGTGTGCCAAAGGCAGGAATACGGTGATAAACAAGACAAACCTGTGGCATTTAGGATCAAACAGTGCCGGAAGAAAAACAGTTACAGAAAGCATGGTCTGAGCTAAGACAGACACAAAGAAAAGCTTTCTAGAGAAAGTGATGAATGTCCCAGGGAATAGGAGTTAGCAAGGTGACCAAAGAGGGATGATGTCAGATGGGATGGAGTATATTATGAGGAGGCCCAAGTTTACAGCCGTGACCCCAACTTACTGGGATTTTATGCATATACTTAGATAAGCTCAAATTTTAAGTTATATGCTTAGCAGAAGAATTTCTTTATTTTCAGGCAATAAAAGTTTGTATTCTTAAGACAATGCCAATTATGGAGATTAGTCAAAACTAAGAAATAGGCCTAGAAGGAGAGGAACTTTCAGGTGTGAAATACAGCAGTGATAAACGGCACAGCCCTGGATATGTGAATATTCCTGGGCTATAAACAGTTTTCTTAGTCTTTGAACTGCCTTGAGTGAGAACAAGGACCGGATCTTATTTTGACTTTGGGTGCCCAGAGCCTAGCACAGCGCCTAACACTGGCACCAGTGTTAGTGTGCCCAGGCTGTGGGTACCCAACAGAATGCAATAACCACCATTTATTCTACAGAGGGTGTTCTTAGAGGGTGTTCACTTAATGTTGGTGGATTGTTTGATTGACTTGTTGGTTAATTGGTTTGTTGTTGGTTGAATGGATGGATGGGTGGATGGATGGATGGATGGATGGATGGATGGATGGATGGGTGGATGGCTGGGTGGGAGGATGGAAGGAAGAATGGATCAAAGGATGAACCTGGCTAGATAGGTAAATAGATAGGTGGGTGGGTGAATGGTTGGATAGGATAGAGGGGATTAAAGTGGTGCCTGATACATACATAGAAGAAGTTGTAATTATATATTTCTATTATCCTGCAGCATAGAAATACTTTCTTTTCCATATTCACTAAAACATTTGTGTATCTATAAATTCCCACTCATTTACCCTATTTTAATACTGTTCTTGGAACTATGTTTTTCTCAGGGTGGAAAAAATATACCAATGGTTTCACATTTGTTTTATTTGTACAGAGAAACTAAAATACAAATGCATTATGCATAAAACTTAGCACCATATGTAACACTGTCTGCAACCAGGCAAGCAAGCCCAAAGCAGTGACACCCCCCAAGCTTCTACCCACCCGATATGTACTCCTTCTGCTTAGGGTCCTGGTAGTTGGTTTTTTGGGCTTTTGCCAGAATGCAACAGTTTTTGGAAGGATACAGGAAAACAGGCTGGAGGGCAGTTTCCTAAAGATTCATGTTGTTTAAGACATGTCATTTGCTGCTAAGAGACTGTCCTTATCCATCAGGGGCTTTACAAACAAGATGGGTGGATGCCAGGACCTTGCGTCACGCCCCAGAGACTTGGGACTTCAGACTAACTGGCACCAGGGGGCTGAGAGGTCAAGATGTGGAATGCTGGGATTCCGATGACACCCTGGGCTCTGTCCATTGAGATATCACAGCAACTCTTAGGGGCCCACGAGAACCAGCATGTTGTGCCCAGGTTCTACTGGTATACAGACCCGAGAATGAGTGCCCAGCTGTGCTGGTGCTTCCTGCCCTGCCTGGAACCGATGTCCCGAAGTGCACTTTAGGTCATCAGCCACCAGCTGTGGCCAGTCGTCCTGCGCTTCCTGTTCCTCATCTTTCTTCATCCACTGGCCCTGAATGACTCATCATGTGGAAGAAAAAGGACATGTAATGACTATCTGTACTCCTTACAGTGTCACCCAGGGCCAGTGGGCAAAATCATTACCAGTCTTCTTATGTGTGCATCATTCAAGGCTTCAGCAGGACCACTAGCTAAGTTTATTTAAAGAGTAGCTGTTATTAATAATAATCATAGCTAATCGTAGATTATTAATAATAATCATAGTCATTAATAATGATCATAATCATCATCATCAAAATCAACCTTTCCTGAGCCTTTGTTGTGTTTGGGTCACTGCAAGTACCCAAATGGCAGGGAGACGCTATCTGTTTGCATCCTCAAAACAGTCCTGAGATTGTCAAGTATTAGTTCCCCAAACACTAGTACTACTAGATACTCATTGGCCTTGCATGGTGACAATTAAGTTCAGAAATTGCAGATACTTCTAAACACTAATGTAAATAGTAATTCTCTAAGAAAGGGATCTGTGTGGAATTTTTTCAAGCTTTAAACACAGAACAACTGGAGGTAGCATAAGGAATAGCAGTCTGAACCCCGAGTGGCTGGCAGAGAAGGGGGTCAGCACAAGCTATGCCTCGTGCCCTGCGAGTAGTCTAAGAACAGTTGGGCAGTAGGTGTCAGTCTAAACCATCACAGCTGGATTAGGTGTGACTGTCTTTGAAAAATGGTCACTCATGATATACCAAGGGGGGGCATGGTGACTCCAGAGTCACTGAGGGGGTGTTTTTAGAAATGTGCCCTCTGCTCCATAGCACTTGAAGTCTGCTTCATCACAGGAGCAAGGAGCTCCGTCTGCTGCCAACACCCGGTCATAGGTGCAAGGTGAGGAAGTCGAGAGTGAAGATTTCGAGCCCACTCATGTGTTCACAGGCTGCCCTGCTAATACTGGTCATCACGTTTCCCAGGAGTCCAGAAGGCTCCTTCCTGGGTGCAGCCCAGCACCAAACTACCAGTCATATTTCCATCGCAGGACCAATAGAAGCTCTAATTTCTTCCTCCGTGCTATTTGCTTTCTATAAATTCACCTCCTAAAATAAGCCCTTCATACCATTTTTCCTTTGGATATCAAAATATTTCGAGATGCAAGCCTGTTTTTGCAGCATTTACACATCTTCAACGCACCCTTATACTCCCTCCGCCATACGCCACCAGAGAACTGCCCTATGATCAGAATGCTTCCAGCTTACGCTTAGCTCTCCGGTGATTTGGTCAGATTAAAAGGACCATATGTGTTTTCATTGTGGCCAGTTAAGAAATGATTTTTTTGCCATACACATAAAGGTAGTCTTAGTTATACTCAGATGTCAACACCTTCCGAGATTAGGCCTTACCTTGAAAGCATCACCTGCATACTCATTAAAGTTAATTTATTCATTAAATTATATATGCATGCATACATATAAGGTGATGCCAGGCATGGATCTGAGCAATTTACAGCTTACAACTCAAATTGCACATTTAATCATCTCTGAGCTACCTACTGTTATTATCTACATTTTACGTTTGAGGAAATGAGGCACAAAAAAGTTTAGTGACTTGGCATAAGGTCACCTGGCTGAGAAGGTTTGGAGCAGGAATTTGAACCCACACACCTTAGCCCCAGAGTCTACTCATAACCAAGGAATTCTTAGAAAACAAAAACCTTTCACCGTTTTTAGAGTTTATTTGCCATTTCTAGGACCATGAGGTTTGATAAGCACACAGCAACCCAGCAACACGACATTTTCAACTGAAACAGCACATTGCCAATGGCCGTGCTGGCTTCTACACACACTACGGGAGGCGGTGGGAAGCATTTCATTATTGATCGAAATTAAAAATAGAGCTGTATTTCATTTTTATTATGGTAAGACTGAAATAAAAAAAGTTAACCTAGAAAAATTTTCAGTTATCTCAAAAAGAAGCTCCTCTCTTCCAAATCATTATTGATATATTACAAAACCTAAACTCTTGTAGCTACATTATACATGTTAAGATGTAATTTTCTGGGTCTAAATGAATTTATTTAGAGAAAAGCTATGTTATACAATCATAGTCTTTATTCCTTTGGTTCCTGACTGTTACAAATAATAATATCTATGATAGAAACAGTACTTTTATTTTAAAACTTTTATTGCTCTTGGCTCAAGGTCAAAATCTCTTCAGAGATTTAACCTAAATTGTGTGTTTTTATGGAATAATGTTCTCTTGTATTTTGGGAAGGATTTAATTCATATCAATAAAGGCCATTAAATGGCATGTTTTAGGCTCCACAGAGAGTGAATCCTTCCTTAATACCTATTAGATGAAGAGTTTTCATTTCCAGCAATGTTACTTAACCACTTAATATGCACATCTGAGAGTTTCTTTAAATATAGCTATGAGATCCACAGAAGACTTTAAAACTTTATATTCATCCAGTTTCTAGTTATGTTTAAAACTTACCTAATTTTTTCCCTAAGGTAAAGTCCTCCTAGTACAACATGAAACTGATGCAAATAGGGGGAAAAATGTTTTTGTTTCTCTGTAGCAAAAGTTTGCTTTTTTTCTCATCCCAATCATAAAGGTAATATAATTGGAGGAATTTTGAAAGATAAAGAAAATACAGACATTGGTCTGTTTCCTTGCATTGATTTCCATGCACATTTGGATTTTTAAATATATTTGAAAGCATAGTACAATTGTAATTTTGTATCCTACTTTTTTTACATGGCATATTACAGCCATGTTACTGTACATTCTTGCACACATCATTCTTGATTGTTGCTTCAGTGCCATACTTTATTTAGCTATTTCCTAAAGTTAGGCTAGGCACCATATATTCCATTTTTAATATTAGAAATCATGCTAAGAATGCCATTCTGTATTTAGGATCATTTCCTTAGGATAGATTCTTAGGAATTGAATTACAGAGCCTTAAAGATATTAATATTTTGAAACTCTTGATGCACATGTCCAAATTACTTTCTAAGATGATTTTAACCATGTATATTGTCTGACAGTTTCCTGCCTGCATTTGATATGCTTTTTAGCGTGTGTGTGTGTGTGTGTGTGTGTGTGTGCGTGTGCGTGTGGTTTAGCTTGTACAGCCTGGGAGAGCATGGATGTGGACCAGATCTGGTGTTGCATAGTGGAAAGAGCTTGAACCTACAGTCCACAGACCTGGATTTTTCTCCTGGTCCTACAACTAACTACGGGAATCTGTGCAGCTAACCTGCTGTTCTGCTGTTTGTAAAATGGGAAGATTGGACTGGACCAGACACATTCATTTATTTAGAAACCACTGTTGAGTGCTCTTGATAGTTCTTTTTTCCGAAGAGATTAGAAAATATGGATGCAGAAAATCCTTTCTCAGGACGTTGCATCCTCCTGGGGGACAAATATGTGGATGCAGAATCACACGGAATTTAGGAATAGAAACTATGGAGCAGTGGATCTTTGTTCAACTCCTACTTATTAGTTGTACAAGCTTGAGTAGTGAAAGCCCTCTTAGCTTCGGTCTCCTCAGTTATGCAGTGGGGATAATACCCATGGCATCAGACAGAGTAAATGAGGCCGTGGTTAATGTGCCTGGCACTATACATACTCCACAACTGTTGGGACTAAATTTTTCTGGTTTGTTGCTGATGTCATTCTAATATGTTTGTAAGTTTTAAGTGGTGGGGGGCATGTTGCAGAGGCATGGTTTCAGAAGCACAGAGTGTGTTCAGGGAACGGGTGCCCAGTTCTGAGCACCGACACAACGTGGGAAGCAGGAAGAGGTCCAGCCTGAGAGGGAGGTCCGAGTCACTGGCCACATCCAACGTGCTTTCTGCTTCTACTGGCTGTTGTGGCCACTTCACAGGGGTGGAATGGACGCCCCACCCACAATTTCGTTTGGTGTTGGAACTGAGATGCCACACGCCCATCAAGAGGATATGAAAAGTGTAATTACTCACATAATGGGGTTCCCTGGGGCGAGCAGGACAGACTCCCCAGCAGGTTTAAAAATGGCTGGAGAGAGCTAGAAGGGACAACTGGCTTAAGGTTTTAGGGTGGCGAGGGGGCCACTTGCATGGTTTTGACTTCTCACCAGCCTCAAGGGAAGGGGCATCCTGAATGACTTGAAAGCTGTCGGCAGTCAAATACCAAATACCAAAAATGGAGTCAGACTCCTTAGTACAGGGGATATGGTTTTATGATGGATGAAGGAAATCTCAGTGGCTTTCTTCCCTTCTGAAAAGGGAAAGCAAACCGTCTTTCTCTTGATCCCACCTCTCCCCACCCCTTCCTGCTGCCCCCCCCACCTCCCCCCCCCCGGCTCACAGTGCTCTCCAGTACTGGTTCTACAACACTCCACTGCAGTTGCACTCCTCCCTTTCTCTCTCAAAGCTTCCGCAGAATCGTGTTCCCCCCGCGTCACTCCTTGGGGACTGCTGCTGTCAAGGTGATCACTGACTCTCAAGGTGCCAGATCCTGTGGTTCATTCTCAGTCCCCAGATACTCTAGGCTATAAAGCACTTTTAAATATGAATTACTCTCTTCTATAAGCTTATGAATACCATTGTACTCTCTTCCTCTTTGGCCAGTTCAATCTCGTTCCTATGCCCCACGGAGCCAGGTTGCCGGCTCCAGCTGGGGCCTCTGCTGTTCTCTACGTCCTTGACTCCCTTGCTGTTAATCCCTCTCCCCGTGGTAACTCCCAGGGGTATATCTCCAGCATCTATCTCCCTCCGGAACTCCATGTTTCTTTTCTTTTTTTAAAGATTTTATTTATTTTGAGAGAGAGAGAGAGAGAGCAGGGGGAGGGGCAGAGGGGGAGAGAGAAGGACAAGCAGACTCCGCTCTGAGCGCAGAGCCAGACATGGGGCTCACTCTCACCACCCTGAGGTCATGACCTGAACTGAAACCAAGAGTCAGAGGCCTAACGGACTGAGGCACCCAGGCGCCCCTGAAACTCCCAAGTTTCTGTGTCCAGCTGCCTACTCCTTACTAAACACAGCAAATGGAGTTCCTGACTTTCTCCCGCACTCTTGCCCCTTTTGTGATCTTCTTCTTCTCGTTTATTTTTTTAAAGATTTATTTATTTATTCTAGAGAGAGAGGAGAGCTCACACAAGTGAGTGGGGGAGGGGCAGAGGGAGAGAATCCCCAAGAGGACTCGCTGCTGAGCACAGAGACTGATCCCACAGCCCATTAGGTCACGACCCTGGCCAAAACCGAGAGTCAGATGCCCAGCCGACTGAGCCACCCAGCTGCCCCCTCCATCCTCTCATTTCATGGAAACTTTATCTGTTTAGTTCCTCAGGCCCCAAACTGTGTCGTTACCCTGGACTCCTCTTTTTGTCATATACTTCACATCCAATCTGTCAGCTAATCCTCTGAACTCTGCCTTGAGAAAATACCCACAATCTGACCACCACCCATCATCTCCACCACTCCTAGCCTGGTTCGAATCTCTGTCTTCTCCTCGCCGGGATTTCCACAATAGCCTCCTAGCTGGCCTCCCTGCTTCCGCACCTTCAGCCTCCTGTGGGCCTCAACACAGCAGGCAGAGCAGTGCTTTTTAAAGTAATTCAGTTTATACCACAAATCCACGCAAGGCCTTGCAGTGGCTGCTCACATCACTCAGAGTGAAAGTGGGAGTCCTTACTCTCTCCTGCAAGGCTCTGGGCATCTCGCCTCATCTCCCAGTACACGCTGCTCTAGCCTCTCTTCATCTTTGCTGTTTCCTGAACATGCCAACCTCACTCCTGTCTCAGGGCCTTTGCATGTGCTGTACCCTCTGCGTGGAAGGCTCTTCATCCAGATATCAGCATGGCTCACCCCATCACCTCCTGCCAGTCTTTTCCCAAATGTCACCTTTTCAGTGAGGCCTCTCCCGACCATCCTGCTTTAAATTGTACCCTCCATTTCTAGCCTATATTCTCACTTTATTTTTCTTCATAGCACTTATCCCTTCCTAGAATAATCTATAATGTACTTATTAGTTTTGTTTATGTCTGCTCTCCAAGAGAGCGGAGATTTTTGTCAGTTGTTCACTATCCCATTGATGTTAAACAGAGTCTGATATATAATCAGTGTTTAATAAATTTTTGTGGAAGGAGAAAGGAAAGGAAAGGAAAGGAAAGGAAAGGAAAGGAAAGGAAAGGAAAGGAAAGGAAAGGAAAGGAAAGGAAAGGGAAGAAGGGAAGGGAAGGGAAGGGGAGAAGGAAACAACCATGTCTGAAACATTCCAAGAATAATATGTTGCAGTAGAACAGAGCTGAGGTCAAAGGGGATGTGGTCATTCCATACCGAGCTCTCCCTCTGGAGCACTCATGCTCGCACATCAGCATGACGGTCTGTCTCCCAGAGCAGGCGGACTGGTAGAAGTGTCTGCATCCCCACACAGACTCTGACGTTCCATCTGGCCAGGAGCTAAGGGTCATATACTTGGCATGAGGCTGGCCCACACACAGATACGAGGACCAGTTGTAGACTATGAAGATCCCAGTCACCATGCACACAGGAGACCAGAAACAAGCTTAGAGTCACGTTCGGAATTTGCAGGCATCCCCATTCAGAAGCGCTGGCTTCCCAAACAGCCAGGAGCCGTGCCTGGGCAGGTGCCGCCGCGGCTGCGACTGCGCCCGAGAGAGTCTGTTTGGGGGATTGCTCCCTGTGCAAACCCGGGAGGGGATTTGAGGTATTTTTTGTGAAATCTTGAAAAGCCGTTTAATCGGAGTCTTTGTCCTTTGTAACATAGGAGAGTTTGCATGCAGAAAACAGCCGGTCAGTTCGATTTTTTTTTTTCTTTCAACAAAGGTGCACCTTACTCCCATTGCTTACCAAAGAACCTGGTGGAAAAGCAGCTGGAGGCTCTGTTTGGCACATTGTGCTCTGCAAATGGCCAGGCTGCAGTGTGACAAGAAATGTAATTCAGCAAACCTATTGCCTCTGGCAGCGATTTCTCGGGCTCGGCCGAGTGAGCCCCAGTGGCAGGGAGAGGGGAAAAGACGCACTTGGGTTCTGCTCTGCAGTTGGGCGCCAAAGCCAGAAATTGAGCATCTTTGACTTTTGTAATAAAATCCATAAGGCAGGGGCGCCTGGGTGGTTCAGTCGTTAAGCGTCTGCCTTTGGCTCAGGGCATGATCCCAGGGTCCTGGGATCAAGCCCCACGTCAGGCTCCTCCGCTGGGAGCCTGCTTCTTCCTCTCCCACTCCCCCTGCCTGTGTTCCCTCTCTCGCTGGCTGTCTCTCTCTCTCTGTCAAATAAATAAACAAAATCTTAAAAAAAAAAAAAAAACCCATAAGGCAATCATTTGGGGCACCTACTTCTTTGGCCTGAAGTGGGAAGGTACATGTCAGCAAGGAAATACAAAGAAAAGGAAACGAATGTGGAATATGAGAAGAGAAGGAAAACAGCAGCGGGGAACTCTGTAATAGCAGCTTCTCCCTTCTCTGGGTCTTAGTTTTACAAAAGGGGACCTAAAATATTCTAAAGCAATTTTAAGGCACGTGATTCAACAAATGCTCCATTCTCTCAAAAATAAGATGCCAGACCGTCTTAAACTTGGCATTTAAGAAATCTAAGAGTCTTAAAGTTCTTGTGCAAGCAAGGGGAGGGCTACACTGATGTGTAACTCTATTTTTCCCTCTTTTGTAAACCGTGCAAAAACAAAGCAATGAGAGCTACATGCTGAAATGTGTGAGACGCTTGACACGACCCAGGGAGTCTCTCTCTAACCCACAGGATTGTCTGTGTCCACGTGTGAGCCGTCTGTGAGAAACATCAGTAATTAAGCCAGAACCGTTGACCCCCATAAAACAGCTGGGGGGTGCGATGGTAACATTACACACTCGGTCAACCCCAGAAGTATCCGAGTATTTATTTGCGTCTAAACAAGGTACTTGGGTCCGTTTTAGAGACCACACGGGCCCTGCAGGTTGGGGTGACCGCTGACTGCTGTGGAGGAGGGGAAATGAGTCATAAAAGGCCGCGAGACCGGTCCTTCCGCCCTTTCGCATCCCTCGTGTCCAGAGTGGCCATCTGTCCCTGCAGAACAATGGGAGCGGCAGCTGGGCGTGTTGTGCCATCAGAAATAAAGGCCCCTTCTCCTCGGAGCAGAGCGCAGCCGTTTTGGAGGTCACCGGCAGTTTTAGAAGCCAGCCGGGGTGGCCGTCAGGCCCTGAGGCTTCGATGGACTCAGACGAAGCCGGGGTTCTGCAGCTCTGACCGCGCGTGGGCGGGCGGGGGCGGGGGGACGGCAGGGTCCCCACCCGCTCTCTCTCCTTGCCTTAGCGCTCATGGGGAGGAGCTTGCGGGCCAGCCACATCCTTGTGTTATCTTCCTCCTCTTTGGGGGCTACAGACCACAAGCAGAGAAGCTAGCAAACACCGGGGCAGTGCTTAGGAGCAGCAGGGACGACTTCTCTGGCACCGGTAGAGTTCAGAGTACATGGGACCCATTAGGCTGCGCTTAGAGGCATTAATAAAAAAAAGCCGTCCCTTTGATTATCATTCAGGAATCTGGGCTTATTTCACTTCAAATTTCTGGTTTTTTCACTTGCCAACGGGAATAGAGAGACAGATCTAGGATGCCACAGAAAACACCATCATGCCTGCCCCATATCCACCAGTCCCATATATGTACGTGTATGTGTATGCATGTCCACAAGTGTGCATGTGTATATTTTTCATTTGGGGCTGACTGAATGCCGGCAGCATTTTACCGAGCGGCTCTGGGCAGGATTTAATGTTTTGTGGCTTTGGGGAAATAACATGTAGCCCAGACTCATCACCCGACTTCGGAACCCCAGACATACGTGTGGGAACTGAACAGAAGGTCTGAGAACACGCTGACTCTGTAAAATCGTAAGTCATTTGATGGAAGGCAAGGAAAGTAGAAAGACTGCAAAAAAAGGTGGGTGTTTGTTTTCATGCAACAGAAGTTTCGTGAGTGCCAAACTGGTGCTGGTCTCATGCTCATCACTGGAGACTTGTTCATAGAGGAACTTTGGGCAGTGCCCCCTTTTAAAAGTTTCCGAAGAGCCCCCAGGAACAGGGAGGAGAGCCGTCCTTGGGTCCGTGAGCTGTGAGCGGCACCACTGCTGATCGGCTACAGCTCAAGCGTCAGGGATTCCCATGGACAGAAAACCAAGACACTGGATTCTGTTCCCCTGGACATGCCTGTTAGGACCTCAGTTTCCTTAACCGTAAAGTGAGAGTAATGACACCCACTCTACCTTCTTCATAAAGAGATGATATATTGTACCCCACAAATATACGATGCTACTTTTAATATTATTCCAGTGCCAAACCTGGTTGTGTCTCTGAGGGCCTGACCCTGCAGGTTCTCCCTGTTTTCAGGGCCCCAGCCTGTGACACGAGAGATCTGACAGCTTCATCAAAGGGAAGCCCAAAGTGCATGGCCCCTGGATTTTATATCAGAGACTCACCAGAGTAAATTGACTGGATAGATAGTGATGATGATAAGCCTCTCCAGTGGTCCTTTGACCTCAAGATACTTTATAGCCATGGACAGTCATTCATTCATTCCTTCAGCAAAATTTAGTAAGAGCCTACTTTGTGCCAGGTGCAAGGTATGACCCTGGGGTCTTATTCATGCTGACAGCACACACAGCACCTGATGTCATAAAGCTAGAAGTCTAGAAGGGGTCATGGACAATAATTTTAAAAGCATACTCATAATTTATGTTATAAATTCTCAAGACGACAGGAAGAAAGTGGTGGGAGGCAAAGCTGGAGAGGGGCAGGAGCCTCCACAGGCCCCTGTAGGCCACGGTATGGAGTTTTGCTTTTAGCATAACAATCCATGGAGGTTTTAAGTAGCACAGTGGGGGGTGGGGGTGGCATAGAAACATGATGACAGTGTGCGTTTGAAGAGGTATGGATTCCGCTGTGGGAGGGGAGGATGTTCAATAGCATTTAGCACTTGCATACCTCCGGCTTCTCTAACAGTCCCCCTGGATTGAAGCACTTGAGATTAGTACAGCAGCTTTCAATGCCAGGACTGTATTAAAGCCTCTGGACGATTTTGTTTAAAGTTTGGGGTCCATTCCCAGAAATTTGGACTTAACTGGTCATAGATGGAGCTTGAGCACGGCTTTTGTTTGTTCCCAGGTGATTCTAAATATCATCAAGGTTGAGACCCATAGATTCAGCGGAAAGCACAAAAACAGGTCCTCAAAGTATGGAACCAACGTCAGCATCACCTGGAAACCCGTTAGAGATGCAGGTTATTAGACATGATCTCCCGCTGACTGAGCCAGAAATGCTAAGGCTGGGGCCCAGCAGTCTGTGTTTGCACAAGCCTTCTGGGGATTCCGAGGCTGCCCCGGTGCGAGAACAACCAGCTGCCGACGTGTCGCAGGCAAGAGAAGCCGGAGCTTGGATCTGATTCTAGATCTAGCTGTAGAACAGCCCCGTCACGGGGAGGAGTGGAGGGGGCGCAAATCGTGAACTTCTCTGACCCTCGGTTCTCACCTGTAAAAACAGCAGGCAGGATTGGAGGGGCTCAAAGGTTGTCTATGATGTTAAGGATTTATTATCTAGGGACACTAAACCCAACAAAGTTGTATAGTGTACTTTTACAAACTCCGCATTTTTATATGATGGAAATAGAATGTAATCGTTGTTAGGAAACTTAAAAAGTACAGAAACGAATAAAGAAGAAGAAAAATGTCAATTAAAATTACTTCACCCAGAGATGACTGCTGCTTATCTCCAACGGTTTGGTGTGTTGGAGATGTGCTGGTGGGTTTTCTTCTGATATTTTCTGTGTTGTCTAATTAACAAAAGTGGGAACCATAGTATATATATAGTTCAAGAGCCTACTTCTTTCCGAACATTATTATATCAGGAGCATATCCCTTCATCATTAAAAGTTATCCTAATCATCTTTAACTTATAATATTCTGTTACATGTTTACACCATAATTTAACCTCTCCCCTCTCCTGGATGTGTAAGCCTTTTCTCATTTCTCAGTATTATTGTTATGATGACTATCTATGTATCTTCTCTATCTAATTCATCTGAAGATCTTTCCTTTTTTTTTTTTTTTTTTTTTTTAAAGAGAGAGAGGCAGGGAAGGGGTGGAGGGCGAGAGAGAGACTCTTAAGCAGTCTTCATACCCAGCGTGGAGCCTGATACGGGGCTCGATCTCACGACCCTGAGACTGTGACCTGAGCCAAAATCAAGTCAGACAGTTAACTCACTAAGCCACCCAGGCGCCCATGTCTGAAAACCTTCGTAAGAGAATCCTAGAAATAGAACCGTCGGATCAATGCACATGAGACATTTGATACGTTGCCAGCTTTCCCCCCAGACAGGAGCTGCCTCATCCAAACTCCAGCCGTCCGTCAGAGAGCTCTCCTCGGACGCCCTCGCCAGCATGAGTAGGACTGAGTTTCACTGCCTGTACTGCCACGGGGCAGCGGCTGCCTACAGCTGCACGGTAGTATTTGCCGCCAGGGTATATCGCTCAGGCTGTCACCCCCTAAGGGGGACTCAGACTCAAGGGACAGATGAGAGGGGCCCCAGGAACACAAGGGCTGGGGCTGGAATAGTGGAGAGAGACTCTTCAGGGACGGGTGATGACATTTTCAATGAACCTCCTTTAAAATGCGGAGTGGAACTTACTTGAAATCTATGGAAGAATGTCAGGTTGATGATAAATCGCGTTTTCTAGAAATTGGTACCAATAAGGCAGAATGTCATGGTCCCCGGAGGTGGGGCTGCCTGAGCCAGGCGAGGAGGGGCCCTGGGCTGGATGAACTTCTGAGGTCCCCACTGGGCTTATGATGTTAGGTGACTAAAGTCAGCACAGAGGGAAGGGTATTCCTCCTTCTCCCACCGTCCCTCTCTCCTGGGCACTTTGCACACACACCAGCACCCCAATGGGCTTCGTTTTCCCACACCTTCCTGCCCCCTACCCCATCTTCGCTCCCTTGTCTTCATCTGACAACCTTCCACGGCCTTCTTGTTACCTGATTCTTTCTTGGATTCAGGATCCTCATCATAGAAAGAAGGACAGTGAGAGGCCATAAAAAGTAGAACCCAAACCCTTATTTATAAAAAGGAAAAAGGAAGTGGTGAGCTTATTACATTATTTATTTATAGCCCCACCTACTTCCAAAAGTATCTTAAGTCGTGCCTGCTTTGGAAGAGGTCTCAGGGAAAACAAAAGTCTCCTCTTTCAAAAACAGACCAGGGAGCACCAGCCCTGGGAGTTGGTAATGGTGAACAGTGGGAAAGAGAGTAATTTGGGCCTTTAATCCCTGGATATTTTTTAATGTGGACATTTGAATGGGCCGTGTCCAGGGTGATTAAAAGCATAGATTTATTGTGTATCCAAAAGAACTAAAAATAGGTGTTCACACAAAAGCTTGTTAGCACTATTCACAATAGCCAAAAGGTGAAAACAGTGCAAGTGTACATCAACAAAGTGTATTGTGCCCAGACAATGCAGTATTAGTCAGGAAAAGATCGATGAAGGTAGTGATCCATGCTACAGCACTGAGGAACCGGGAAAACATTTTCCTAAGTGAAAGAACAGTCACAAAAGGCCATGTATTATATGATTCCATTTATATTAAATGTTCAGAACTGGGAAATTCATGGAGATAGAAAGCAGACTGGTGGCTGCCAGGGACCAGAAGGAGAGGGGCTGGTGAGGGACTGCTTACTGAGTGTGGGGTCTCATTGTGGGTGATGGGAACATTCTGGATAGTAGTAAGATTGCAGAGCATCGTGAATATATGTAATGCCGCTGAATTGTACACTTAAAATAGTTCAAATGGTAAATTTTATGTTATGTGTATTTAATCACAATCAAAAATAAACTTGTTCTTAGCAATAAATAAATAAATAAATAAAAGCCTAGACCTAGTTAGTTGTACCTGTGTTCTAATCTCAGCTCTACCACTTACCAGCTGTGTGACCTTGGGCCAGTCATTTAAACTCCCAGTTCCCGTCTCCTCATGTGTAAAGTGGGGATAATTATAACCGTCCTACCTTATAAATCTTACATGAGTCCGTGTATGTAAAGTCCTTAGTACAATACGTGGCACATAGGAAGCAATGCTGTGAATATATGTTTTATTAATATAACCCAGGTATTCTCCACTGTGGATAGTTTTGCCCCAGAGGAAAAACTTGGCAATGTCCGGAAAGATTTTTGATTACTACAGTTAGGGGTTCTGATGGCGTCGGCGAGTAGAGACAAGGGATACACTAAACGTCCTACCCTGCTCAGAACAGCCTCCCACGACAAAGAATCATGTGGTCCCAAATGTCAGTAGTTCCAAGGTTGAGAATCCCTGCTTGAAACAGAGCATGTAGGGAAATGTGCTTCCTCTAAAGAATGTGTAGACAAAAATAGGTCAGACAGAAGTTTTTGTTAGAAAGGATTGTCAGCCGAAGTATGAAACATCCACCCTGTATAGGGCACACATATCTATCAGTCACTGTGGGGGACAGAAAAGAAACCGGGGCGCTGTCCTTGAGATGCCTGGGTAAAGAAGAGCTCTGTGTGATGGAGTTCTTTAAGAGGGAAATTTTACCAAGAGATGTTTGTAATCATTTTTCCTGGAGCAAGAGGGTGATCTGGGGTCATCCACACTGCTCACAATAATGCTCGCTCAAATGCCAGCCCTTCTGGTTCCTTGTCAAGATGCATCTTAAGTGACCAGTGTGTGGTTCCTTCACGTGTCTGAATGTGTCTTGTGTCTGGGTAAATTCTATGGAACAAATATCTGCAAAAGAAACCACTGTCACGAACAGAAGTAAAAATTACTTGTTAAAAGTAAAGGCACAGACAAAAGAGAAAATATTAGATTTCCTTGTATTCAACCACCCATATACCGAAAGGAAAAGGAGACCCTTTTTGCCCACTTTCCATTTAAAGTGTTGTGTTATTAGACTCTGAAACCATACATCCACACAATTAGCCTAGTTTAGTTCACGGAGTCTGTTCCACCCAGAATGGCTCACCATCAAAAGGTCTCTGTGGGCCGGCTAGCAGTGAAGGCTTGGGAAGGGACCCTATTCCTTCTCTCTGTCTTTCTGCCTTTAGGCTAAGGATTGCAAGCCTTTCAAAGATACACCATGCTTCCACTCAACCCCCGTGAGTGGCAGATGTCCTTTATGATTGGGCAATGGGAAGGAGGCGGCTGGTGGGGCCCATCAAGAGGGCTGATCCCTGGAGGTGGAGGTCCTTGGAAGCTAACACACGGTGATGGGGGATCATAGGATGGGCGGGAGACCCCACCCCGGACAGTCACCTTTGCACAGCTGCCTCTACAATGCCCGCCTCCCGTAGGTACAAGTACTTCCGGCAACTTACATTTATTCCGTGCCTGCTATGGCGAGGAATTTTATTAGATACTCGTGAAGGGGAAAGAGAGGTGAATCAGACATAGAGCCTGTCACAGTGACTTCTCCATAGGGCAGGGACAAGTATAAATCACTCTAATAGAAGATAGAAAGGGACAAATGAAATCAGGAAAATGTGAGGAAAACCCTATGGGATTGTGGGGGAGAGAGTTGGCCTCCTGTGGGCAGTGTGGAGAAGCCTTTTTGGAGAGGGTGGCATCTGAGTTAGAATGTTGTTGAGCGTGTGGACATGTCACACGATCTGGAATATGCTAGAGGACGGAGCCAGCTACTGAGGTGAAGGGTGTGTGGGAGAAGAGGATATGTAGGATTTGTGGAGGGGAGTGCAGGCAAATGGAGGAGCTGGGTAGATTGAGACAAGCTCACGAAAAACCTGCAATGCCACAATGCCCTCAGGCCGTGGAGGGTCACTGACCTTTTCTGAGCAGGTGTGACCGACTAAGAAGAATAGCGTGCAGCTGTGTGTACGGCGTGTGTGGAGATGCTTTGGGGCAAGAATGGGAAGGGGGGCAGACCTGGCCAGCATTTCAGACAAAGCAGGACACGATGGCAGGCTGGGGCACCACCTCAGCTTACCTAGGCAGGACTTGGTGGTCAGGAACACAGGTGCTGGACACCGATATCTGGGGTTCGAGTCCTGGGCTATGCCACTTCTGCCAATGGCCTGTCCTTGGGCAACTTGCTTCGCCTCTCGGTGCCTCAATCTCTTCATCCAAAATATGGGAGTAAAAGTCTTGTTTCTCATGCACATGAGCTGAAAAGTAAGTGAGTAAGTGCAGTTAACACATTCTGAATGTCGTCTGGCACAACATAAGTGATCTTGCTTAACAGTTCAGTATAAACATTGGCTCTTAGGGGCGCCTGGGTGGCTGAGTCGGTTAAGCATCTGACTCTTGGTTTCGGCTCAGGTCATGATCTCAGGGTCATGAAATCCAGCCCCACATCAGGCTCCGTGGAGGGTGCGGTATCTGCCTAAGATTCTCTCTCACCCTCTCCCTCTGCACCCTCTTGGCTCCCCCTCTCAAAAATAAGGGAAAAAAATGGCTCTTATTATTACCGAAGGTAACAAGGATGATCTGGAAGGATGCACTTCTGAACCGAAGTGGAATGATGGTAATTGTCAGGAATAAAGAATTCTACAGGAAAACACCGACCTTGCATTATTCCTCACAAGGCTGCTGCAGGGCCTGGCATGTGGGGCCCTGTCTAGTAGAGGCCAGGATGGCTTCCATGGACTGGGCGTTCACGTAATGGTCTATCTACATTCTCCTCGCTTTCTAGTTCCGACAGCATTGATTTCACCGTCAGGCATTAGCTGCATTAAACCTTATCAGCAGATCAGGAGTAGTCCCAAGGCTGCTACAGTGAAGGGACTTGGGACCGGAAACTTTGGTCTCAAGGGAAAGCATCAAACAGATGATACTTTTAAGAACATGGGGAGCCTCGGGCTTGGGTGTTAACAGAATAAACATTGAAGATGTCATATTTAAAATAAAGGCAACTTTGACGTTTTGGTTTTAGTTAAGGAACATTCTCTTGTCTGTGTGTGCAGGGATTGTTTAGAGTTGGAGGGGAGAAGAAAGACTGCAGAGTGTCTTGGAGCAGGACCTCCTCCTCTTATGTTGAAACTCTGGCTGTAGAACTCAGAGCTAAAATGCTCTTCTCTTTTTCTGTGCCCCATTCAGTGTTCAGACTGTTCTAATTTAATGCATGCATAAGAATCAAAATTAAGCTTCAAGAGCTAGGGCAGTTGGTTTTTTTGTTTGTTTTTTTGAGAGGCAGGCTTTATCCCCGTGAGATTAAACAATCATCAGGGTCTAAAGGTTTAATCTGCCTGAGTTCAGCCCAGGATGGCGTTCAGAGCCCCAAAATATTTGGATGCAGCCCCAGGCTTTGAACATCAGAACTAGTTGGTGTGTGTGCGTGTGGTGTGTGTGTGTGTGTGTGTGTGTGTGTGTGTGAGTGAAATGTGCAAGCAAGCACGCACGAGAGGTCTCTCCTGGGGCAGGAGGAATAAAGCTGCCTGCCTGGCTGCCTCCACCGCGTCCTCCGTGGCGCTGGATACGGCTTGTGGGGACTGCTGTGCCCATGAATGTGTGCCATTGTTCCAGGCACACGTCGGCCCGAAGAAATAGCACAAAACAAGCCCCGTCCTTATTCAGAGGCAGAGCCCCCTCCATCACTCACCCCAGCCCGCCCAGGTCACATGCCGGAGGCCTCTGCAGACAGGACGCAGCTGCCTCAAATCTGCTGCGACCATTAGCCGCGCTTGGCAAAACCTGAGCGCGCCGAGCCCTCGCAGGGGGGACTAGAAAGATGTGGGGTCGGGGCGCTGTGCTCTCCGAGCAATGCTGGCTGGAAAATGAGAAGAAGTGTGCTGTGGTTCGGAAGCCTAAGCCAGGCAGGAAGCGCCAGGAGCTGCTGGCCGTGGCCTTGGGGGTGAAGGTGGGAGTCCGAGGCGCTTTGCTTTGGCCCCCTCTCAAACTCTTTGCCTGTTCACAGATCTCGTCCCTGGTCCGAAGGGCCGCCCTCACGCACAACGACAACCACTTCAACTACGAGAAGACACACAACTTCAAGGTAAGCAAGCCTCCGCGCTCTTTCTTCTGTTCTTAAGGGGCAGGTGGCGAGCTGTGGTTGAGGGATTCCGTCCCGTCCTTGTCCGTGAAGTAATGACACAGCACGTTCCGTGGCTTTCCACGTCCGCTACGTGCACCACGCACGTGACACCGCCGCTTTGTGCCACGCTGGGCCTCAGACAGCAGTTTGTTGATGCCGACACCTAGAAACACGTCTGTGTGTGTTAGCTTAGTGCTGGAGCCCCGGGCCCGTTTGCTGTTCCTACCGCTGGCCCCCGAGCCGGCGGCAGCCCCGTCTCTGGCCCCGAGAGCTCTTCGGGCGAACGGCGAGCCGTACTTTTCCACTCAGCGTAGCTGTAGAGTGTGGCTGGCTCTGAGCAACAGAGAACAGTTGCCCATTTCACAGTCTGTGTTTCGTCTTTGTTCTCGGGGATACTAACTCCTTCCGTTTATGTGTAGACAGCTGTGAAAGCACACGAGCACAGGAGATACCATCCAGAAGCTTTTGTTTGTGCTCGGGTACAGGGGGGCACCGCGGCAGCCTTGCCAAGCTCCCTCCCGGTGCAGCCTTGATCCTGCTCACCAGACCAGACAAAAAGATACGGAAAGTGGGGGGAGCTTTCGTGGTGATTGCCATGTGTGTGTGTATCAACTGGAAACCCTGCTGTCTTCATTGCGGACTAGCATCAGAAACCACGGCCCGCTTCCTTTGCCCTCATGTGCCTTCCAAGAAGGGCTGCAGGAGATTCTGATGCCAAATTGCAGGGCCAGGGATGCTGTTGAGTGGAGGAGAGATGAGATGGAGTTCGAGGTTTTACCCCAGCAAATGCGCTGACGATTTGGAAGCTGGAGAGAGTAGAGATGAAGGATCCAGGAAGAAAAGAGGAGCAGGGGCAGTAAATTGTGAATTGCTTTTTTTTTTTTTTTTTTTAACTCGCTTCCTTTAGGACCAGTAGCCCGAGTAACTATTGGAACTTTCTAGAAAGCCCTTTGTCAGAGGTGACCAGGGAAACCTCTTTCATTCTGTCGCTTTCCAGTTCTTCATAAGGACAAGTATGTGTCTATTCAATATACATTCGTGTCAGTTCGGTCTGTTTGCCCTGCTGCTGTTTTTAGAAAGCGAGCGGCTCGGGCATTTGCATGCTATAATTGAGCTGAGGAATGGAATTATCCAGGCCTCCGTATTTAGCATGAGGATGCAGAATTGCATTATATAGATCCTCATAGATGCCAGGACTCTTGATATTTCTGCCATTGCTGAAGAGTGACAGGTCTGATTGGCAGCATAGAAAGCCTTTATGTTTTTTCTCGTTTCTGTTTTCTGTATTTACCCTTATTAATTTTTTTTGCCTGAAGAAAGTGTTTTTTCTGACTTTGGGTGGAAATCCTGAATCTTTGCGTCCTGCAGATGCACCCCCATGAACTGGGAGGAGGGATCTTCTTGGACTTGCAAATTCTTGTCCCTCCTCTTGAAAATTCCAACTCTTTCGGCTTTCAGATGCGATTGGAATTAGGCCCTTACTGAGATATGTGTTTGCATGGGGAGAGCTTCTCCCTCTGTATACTGTGTCTGAGCTTGTGTGCAAAACACACGAGCATATCCAGTTGATGGACACTTCCAAAACTGACTTCAGTTTTTAAATCTCAGATCTCTGAAGGGGAAACAAAGACATTTGAAGTAAAAAGATAACTGAAACTCATTTTCTTAAATAGTGCTGTTGCTAACACGATCTATATTAATTACCTATCACTGGAACCCATCAACAGCTTTTTCAGTGTTTGCTTGAAAAGTCAATATCTGTTTGGTGTGACCTCTTCTCACACAGCTATCGAGAGAAGAAAAGGCAGAGAGCAGACAAGTTGTTAGAGGAAAATACATAAGCCAGACAGAGCATTGCTCTTCCGTGTTTTAAATAGATATCTTTGAGACATAGCAGACCCTTGAGTCTCTGTGTCCCTTGATTGTGGCTTTCAATGGTACTGCTCGTGCCACTGTCCTTAAGAATGAGTGGCAGGGCCAGGAGGGGGTGGTTCCCTCTGTCACTCCTCGCCCCTGCCACCCTCATTCAGCCCTCTCCCCACCCCCAACTAATTTTAAGTGGGAATTTTGCGTGGTCTTTAGAGGAATCCTCTAAAAGCTGGTCAGTGCTATAAATAGAGCAGTGGGTTTTCAGTAACACACCACCGACTTAACTAAACAAAGAAAACTGTTATCAAAGGCCCCCTGCCATCTGCTTGGAATTAGTGTAAAATTAAGACCTAAAACACAAATTTGCTCTTTATGCTGACATCTAATAGGTTTTGAAACTCTCTTGATTTGTAATTTGGGTTCTTATTTGAGAGTACTATGTCTGGCATAAAGTAAGTGTTCATTAAAAACAAATAATCACATTTTCATGATTATCAGTAAATAAGCTAAGCCTGGTCTGCACTCTCGCCTAGGGGCTCATATGAGAGATTCCAGTCTGTCAGCAGACCTAACGCCTCACCCCACAACAAGATTTTCTGCCCTGTTAAGGACTACTTCCCCAGGTAAAAAGCTGTCTCCTGGCTCTCCCCAGCAACTTCATCAAGAGGAATGAATAGAAACTCCCGCCCCTATACAGACTGGGAACTTATGCTCCATTCTTCCAGAAAGCTCTCCCCGGCACTGCGCCTGACTGCCTGCCTACTGTCCTTGCTTTCTAAAGAAAGCACGTCTAGGGAAAGGAAAAGACAAAAGGTATCTCTGGGAACAGGAACTTTTGGAAGCAAATTAAAGTTAGGCTTCATCTCCTGCAATAGTTGTGTGCTTTTCAACACAGGATGCAGGTGCCACTCTTGCTCCCTGAAGTCGCCGGGATTACTTGCAGGTACTGGGAATCGGGAGGTATTCGTTGAAGAAATTATGAAATTGACAGGATCCTCTCTGAAAGGAAAACTCTTCGATACACAGAAAAAAACACTATTTAACTCACTTTACATCTGCATCTCTGTTTATCTAGTTGACTGAAAGAAACACTCTCCTGGAGGTGGAAGAGCTCTCTTTGAGATGGTCTACCCTAATAGAATCTTGTGGCTAAGCTTCCAAATCTTCAGGCCAATGAATTTCAGAGCCCCAACAATCTGGATAACTGTCCTTTCTTCCTTCCCCACTTTGCGCAGTGATGACATAGTGGTGGCCAGCTTGGTCGTCCTGGCCACAACTTGACCTTTGGTGAGGAGCTTAGTTCTTGCAGCCTCAGTTTCCTTATCTGTAGAATGGGAGTGTTGTAAGGTTAATGAATACATGTAAATCGCTTATGGTCTGGGCGCCTGATAAGGTTAGCTTCGATTATTATTTCGCCATTCCTCTTTCTGTCTTTCTCATCTTGTGCTTTTGTGTGTAGCTTTCTTTGTCTCTGTATTTGTTTTCTACCCTTACTTCTTCATGGCCTTCCTTCTTTTTGCTTTCATCAATTTCTTCCTCTTCTCACTAACTACACATGATAGAAAAATGCAAGCATGTTTTGGGCCATGCCAATGACATGAGCGAAAACTTGGAGTCAGAAATGAGCCAGAAGTGAACAGGGTGCAGGGAAGAGACTGTCGGGAAAAGAGGTGCTCACTTCATGTGTGGGGTGGGCCAGATGGAAGCAGACCGATGACCTGGGCCTTTTCTCCGCTCACCCCTCTCGGGTGCTCAGCCCTCCCAACGTGCATGTGCGTACGTGTACATCACTCCCTCCTTCTACTGAATTCTCTCGCTCCACCCAGGCCTTGCAGGATACTCCTCTCTCCTTATATGGAATATGGATGAGGAGCAGAGCTCCAGAAAGTTCCAAAAGTTGAAGAGCAAATCACCCAACCCCCACCTGACCCCACATTCCCCATCCCCTGTCCATCTCCCTGTCCCTTCCTCATCCGTCCCCTTCCATCCCTTTCCTATTCCCCACCCCTCCCTTCCCCAGCCTCCTACCAGCTTGACTTTTCTCCATAGTACTGACCACTGGCAGGGCCCATATGTACTTGTGGGCTTGCTTTCCCCTTACCAGCTGGAAACACTCCCTCTCGGGCTGGGGCAGGGATTTGTGTCTGTTGTCCAGCAGACACCCCCTTGTCCAGAACAGGGCCTGGCCCAGCGCAGGCTGTCAGTGAATATTGGTTGAAAGCACGTGCAGCAGACATCTCCTGGCCCTATCTACCTAAGATGGCACATTGTCTCCCCACTCCCCACCCCACCCCACAGTCTGCCCTCGGCCATGGCTTGTTGCCCCTGTGTTAGTTGCATGCAAGCCCTTCCAGCTAAGGGCCCTGGCCAGGGTCAGCAGACTGTGCCGGAGAGATGGAGCGTATCAAGGTGTGCCAGGCCCATCCTCATTCCCCACCTGGCCAGCAGGTGTGGCTGGGCATTGCTGCCCAGTGTCTTACATTCGAGGATGGTGGACGAGACACATGTCCCAGATTACTTTTCTTGTCTCAGCTTCTGGTGTGGTGGCTCTCAAAAGTGGACTGCTCTGGACATAAGCAAAATGGTTTCCCAACACGCCCTTTTATGTCCCCCACCGTCTGTAGGCCAAGGCTGCACCACGAGCACCCTCTTCCCATGTACACCATGTGTCCAAGCGTGTTCTTGCAGCCGGCAGGCTCCTTCCGCACATGCCTACCCACCCCATGAGATCCTGGGCACCAGGACCAGAAGTCCAGGAGGCTGAGTGTGTCCTGGAGGTACGGCCAGGACACCTGTGCAGGGTATGGCAGCACCCCCACTGCCCAGTCTGGGTGATGTGGCCCATTTCCAGTTTCTCTGCCTGTCGTTGCTTTTTGCATTCTTATCAGTCCAGTGGGCATTTGCTTTGGAATAAGACATTTTTGCTTTCCATATGCAAACCCCTCTTTTTCCCTCATCCTCTTTGACTTGATAAAAATGTGTTAGCCCACTTTTGCCCACTCTTTTGCTGTCTCTCCGGCAGCAGAGCCTGGTGGAAAGAGGTAGGTTTTGACAGCAAACCCAAGAGGGACTCCTTGCTTAGGCCACACACCGGGGGAGTGGCTTGGTCAAGCTCCTCCTCCAATGTAAATCATGTGCTAACGAGTCTGACCCCCACCAAGTGCTTAGCTCTTATTAAGTTTATATTTTGTCTTATTCCAAAGGACATATAATTCAAAGGAGCTATTCTACGTGACTAAATGGCTGCTTCTGGCATGTTAAATCCAGAGAAATATTCCTTTTGTGTTTTGTGGGGAGAAAAATAAAAGCACCAGTGATCACTGTACATACTAGTTGGGTATTTTTCAAAGTTCTAAGAAGAGGAAACTGTTTAAACAGGCATCTTTTCTATTCAGCAAATATGGCCTGAGAGCCAGTTACGTGCCAGGCACTACCAGGTACAAGAGAGACCGTGGGGACGTAAGAATGAGAGCTCTGCTACTGGGCAGCTTTCAGCCAGAATGGTCTTGCTCCCCCTAGGACATCTGGCAGTGTCCAGAGCATTTCTGACCGTCACAGCTGGGATGTGCTGGTGGGGTCTCCAGTAGAGGCCAGAGATGCCGCCAGACATCCTACAACGCCCAGCCCAGGCCCCACCACAGAGAGTTACCCAGCCCCCGTGTCAGTAATGCTGGGGTTGAGAAAACACGCGCTAAATGATGGAGGAGCCCTGGAGGTTGGGC
Organism: Ursus maritimus; assembly: GCF_017311325.1. Lineage (NCBI taxonomy): Eukaryota > Metazoa > Chordata > Mammalia > Carnivora > Ursidae > Ursus > Ursus maritimus. The sequence continues at coordinate 45,653,996 of NW_024425563.1, read as the reverse complement.
GGGGGAGGGGGGCGGGGGGGGGCGGCAGGGAAGTGTCAGAAGAAGGTCCGTGCTGATCACCCTCATAAACCCAAGAGGAAGTTAGTGCAAGAATCTATCACTTTACGCAGTGGAGAGATTCCCAAAAAGCTTTGCGGCAGTCACTGTTTTAGACATTAAATCCATTTTAAAGGTAGTAAGACGGCTGCTGAATAGACAGATCTGGGGGTGAGTGGTGCCCTGGTGCCGTGCAGGCCTCTCAGGGAGGCCCGGTCTCCTGTCACGGAGCGATTCCCCTCAGCTGGTACGCTCCCATCTGAAAAGGTTCACTTCAAGGTCAGTATTTCATCTGATCCTGCAAGAGGGAAAAGTCCAAAGTTTAACCTAATTTCTCAGGAGTTCAATGTCACATGATTATGGAACAGCAGGAGATGACAGGCAGGACCCTTGGCTGAGCTCGGGAGGCCGAGCACTGCTGAGCCTCCGGGTGACCACAGGCAAGCTGCCTGCCCTCCAGCTCTGCGGCTGACTCTGGGCAGTGGCCCCCCAAACCCAGTGACTTGTAGCTGGAGGTGACTTGAGCCACTTCTGGCCCCCCTCTTCTGTGCATATAAAGCAACGAAGGCAAAACTGCCTTTGACCCGAGGAACCCTCTTCAGACGAAAGTAAAAGAAAAAAGTTCTCGTATTTATGTATATTATTAATAGGAATAGTAAAAAAGACCAACTGAGGTGATAGACTTTCAGTTTATACCAGTGACTCTCTCTCAGGGTCACTTTACCCCCTGGGGCACATTTGGCTCAGTCTGGAGACCTTGGTGGTTGTGCCAGCCTTGGGGTGCTGCTGGCCTCTAGTGGGGGGACGCCAGGGGTGCTGCTAAACGTCCTACAATGACAAAGATTGGTCCAGCCCAAAATGTTCACCATGCCCAGGTTCAGAAACCCGGATGTATAGTGACGTGGAAAAGCAACACTTGTCAAGTGTCGCACCACCAACAGCACCGTCTTTTTCTTGCAGTCTAGAACCCGGTCCGCGCCGATTACACACTTGGATGGTGTCTACATTGACCCATCAAAACATGCTTGTTATGAAACCACCAGGGAATTCTGCCTTCCAGACTCAGCAGATCTGAGACAAATAACATCCTGCTCATTTAGAGTCAAGTCAGGGGATACTCGCGGAACGCCTGAGAGTTTTCTTGACAACCCTGGCTCTTGTTTTCACTAAGTGGCCATTCCTGGGCTATTTGTCAAACATACCTTATCTCCTGTAATATCATCTTTTTCTGTTTGGTGTGGTTTTGAAATTCCAGGCAGACCATGCCCAGTATAATGGTCTTGGACAGACATTCTTCCTGTCTGGGGTATTTTCTTCCTGTCTAGGGTATTTTAGTTACTGCCCTTAAGTTTGCAAAGTGTTTTTTTTTTTTTTTTCTGAAAAGATATTCCTGAAAATCAATAAACTTCACAGAATGGAAAAAGCTGATCAGTGATTTTTCAAGATATGGGGTATTTCACTGGGAGAGTAGCCATCATAGCTCAACCCCAAATAAAATGGGTTCAGAGAGTGACCTCAACATTGCATAGAGCCCACTTGTCTAGAGATTGTCCTTGTGGACCCAGAAGAAAATTGAACAATTTATCAGCCATGAAAATAAACAGTGGCCCATCACAAAGAGGAAATTAGGCAGTGGGCCTAAAATAATGTTTAACTAACTTTACGTTCCCCTCAGTCCCCATTTTGTTCTGTTTCTGTGGGAATGTGTATTTGTGGGGACACAGAAGTTATTTGCTATTCAAAAAAATGTCTGTCCGCATTTGTTTGGCTGAAGAAATGAGATCGAAGGCAGTGGGGATATATCAATGAGAAAGGGTGCTGGGAAATACGGGCAGGGCTAATACACATGAAATGCAATTTTGATATGCACAATTATTTTTTTAAATATTGGCAAAAGTGAAATTTTAGAAAATCTATGGCTGGCATAACCTGTATTTTTCCTGTAGCATTCAGTAGGCTAGTTTCTATTTTGTCTACGTAAAGTTAACATTATAGCTAGTTTCCAAACTTCTAAATATTGTATTTTCATTTTTACCCAAAAGTATGGAGATATTTCCAATGTGATTTCTTATCCACTGGAGATGATCCAGAAAAAAAAATCGTCACTCCTTTTTTGCACGACCTGCAAGGAAAGAATGCCTTTCAAAAACCAAGCCCACCCTCACTAGCCTTTGGCTATGCTGTTTCCTCCTCTTGGAATGCCCTCTCTCAGTCATCTGCCACCCCAGTCAACATTACTTCCCCACCAAACTCCATCTTTCCCAGTCTGGTGAACTCCTATCCATCCTTCAAAACTCTGTTCAATTAGGATTTTCCCCAGACTTCTCAGAAGTAATGTATTAAAATCCCTGTTATACTCATCTTACAGATGAGATGCTTGAGTGCAGGGAGGGCTGTGCTCCTTTGATGTATTTAACTTCGTACATCCAAGGACTAGTACAGTGCCAGGTTCGAAGCAGGCAATCAGCATGTAAGTATGGAATAAATGAGTGGATAAAGAGTGGGTGGATAGGTGGATGAAATAGGAAATAATTCATCTCTCTGACATCCTTTTCCCACTAATCTGTAATGCCACTTCTGAGATAAACCAGTTCTCCACACAGGTGTGATTCAGTTCCTGACCTTTCTGCTGTGCACTACCGGTCTGTTTGTCTATCCTGCAGTGTTTTACTTTTTTGTAACTATCGATGTCTTGATATATGGTCAGATGTGTTTTCCTACATTCTTCTCCTTATTCAAAATTTTCATGGCTAGTCTTTTGGCTTTATTCTTCCGTATGGATTTTAGGGCCATCTTGCCAGGTTTTGTGAAAAGCACCACAGAGATTTTGATTGAAATTGTATTGGATTTATGCATTTATTTGGAGGATAATTGATGTATTATAATATTGAGCATTGCTATGCACAAATATAGAATATTTCTCTTCTTATTTATGTCCTTAAAGTCTTTAGTTATTTTCTAATTATTTTAGATTTTGCTGTAAATGAAGTCTTTAATTTTATTGTACAATAAAATGAATTATTGCTCTGTATAGTAATGCTGCTGATTTCTTCATGTTGCTCTTATATTAAGCAAACTTGATGGCCTGTTTCCTCTTTCAATTATATATCTCTTTGTCTTGTTCTATTCTGCTGGCTAAACTCTGCGGGATAACGCTCAAGAGAAGCATTTATAGACAGCCTTATCTTTTTGCTGACTTTAAAGGAAATTATTCTAATGTTTCATTTTTAAATGTGAAGACTATTACTTGTGTATCAGAGATGCCTTTAATCGTCTATTTTTAGGAGAGTTCCCTCTGGTCCTAGTAGCTAAGTGCTATTGTTATGAATGGATGTTGAATTTTATTGATTGTTGGTGTTCTGATTTTTGAAATGATTATGTGCTTTCTCTCTCGATTGTTATTGTGGTGAATACTAGTGATACGTTATCTACCTTAAATTCCTGAAATAAGCCCCCTTGGTCATGACATTTTAAAATAATACTGCTACATTTAGTAGGATTTTTTTTTAGGATTTTTACATTTATGGTCATAATGAAATTGACCTATAATCCTACTTTCATGTTCTTGTATAGTTTTTGAGTCAAAATTGTATTCATATAGCGAATTCTGGGCCTTTTTTTTTTTTCTCCTCCAATCTGGAATAGTCTATACTGGTTAGAGATGATTTGTTTGCTAAAGGTTTGATAAAACTAAAGAAAATCATTTGGGACCTTTAACTATTTGAGGGTAGATCTTTACTACAGATGCAGTTACTTAATGGATATAACTGAATGTAGGTTTTCCATATTATTTGGGGTCATTTTTATAATTGATATTCTTTAAGAAAATTATCTATGTCACAGAACTTATAACTTTGTTAGTATAAAGCTAGCTTCTCAAGGTTTGTGTTTCATATCTTCATTGCATTTGCATTAGTTTCTCTTTATCACTCGTGTTTTTCTTGATCAGCCTTGCCCAAGCTTTGCCTATTGTAGAAATCTTTTAAAATCACCTTTTAGGTTTTTTATCTTTTCTTTCGATCTCATTATATTCTGCAATAATCTTTATTATTTTTTATCTCACTTTGTTATTTTTCTAGCTTCTGAAATAGTATACTTAGCTTGTTAATGTTCAACCTTTATTTTTAATATATTCATTTAAAGTTTCGGTACTCCATAAGGAGTGTTTTCTCTGTCTTTCAATTTCAAATATTTCTATTAAGATTTTTTTTTTCTTTGCTGAATTTGTAGAATTGTTTTAAATTTCCACATATGCTGGGGTTTGGCTGTTGACTATAGGTCTTTAATTTTATTGCCATTTATCAGAATATGGTCTCTATCATATCAATTCTTTTCTATAGGTTGAGGCTTGGTTTGTGGTCAGTTTGCATAAACATTTCACGTGTTGCTTTAAAAGAGTACATATTCTATGAATTGCTGGGTATGAGGTCCCTTTTATAGCCCGTATATTAACTTTATCTATTTGATCTATTAATTTCTGTGAATAGATGTTAAAATCATTATGATTATGGATTTATCAATCTGTCCTTGTAATTCTTTCCACTTTTGCTTTATATTTTTTGAGACCGTGTTGTCATGTGCATTACAGCTCAGGATTATTATATCTTTAGGGTAAAATTAAATCTCTAATTATTATGTAATGACCATCTTTATCACTAATAAAGAAAATATGTTTTTTATATCAAGATATCTATTTGGGGTTTCTGTTGGCTAGCATTTGCTACGTATGTTTTTTCTATCCCTTCACTTTCAACATTTCTATTACATTATGTTTTGAGTGTATTTCTTGCAAAGGTTTTTTTTAATATCTGAAAATTTCTGTCTTTTATTTGATGTTAGGGCCACTGATATATATTGTGATTAGAGATGCATAAGGATTTTTCTTTTTTTTTTTTCCCCCTCCCTGTATTTACTGTGCTGCTCTATGGCTTTGTTTCCTTCTTTCTTGCTTTTTATTGGCTTGATGAAATCTTTATTTCTTTTTTCCTTACTCACTCAGTAGATTCCATCCCACTCTTTCTGCATATACTCAAAATTCTAATACATGTGTAATTAACTTAAAATCTTCCTCAGTTAATTAGCAGCTCTACTTACATACCCCAAATGATGAGAACTGCAGAATGCTTTAACATTTTTAAGCCCCTCCAATCTCCCATGCCGTTTTCTCCCTTTGTTTATAAGTCCCCTGAAATTAGCCATCTTGCTGTTGTTTTATGCAGACACAGCTTGATTAGATCGACCCCTGTTGCCAGTTTCTTGCTCACCGTGGCTCCTTGAATCCTGTTCTTTCCCACTAGGTTCAAAATGCTTCCCACAGACGTATATATCCCATTGTATTTCTCTGACTAAGGATCTGTGAGTGAACACTCTTAGCATTTGTCTGGAAAATATCTTTACTTCATCCTCACTCTTAAATGGTAATTAGCTGGGTATAGAAGTTAGGTTGGCAGTAATTTTTTCTGAGCACTTTGATGAAATTTTTCCATAATCTACTAGCTTCTTTTTGTTGAAGAGAACTGTTTTCATCATAATTGCTGTCCTTTTATAGAAACAACCTGTTGGGTGTTTTTGGTTTTGGGGTTTTTTTGTTTTTGTTTTTTGGAGGGTTTTTTTTTTTTTTTAAGGATTTTGCTTGTCCTTTGGAATTCTGCAGTTTCCATATGATCTGTATAGGTTAGATTATTTTTTAATTTACCATGTTTGAGACTCACTTCGCTTTTCTGAATCTAAAGATGTGCTTTTACTAAGTCTAGAAAGATCTCAACTGTTTCTCTTTTTGAATATGCTTCCATATATGACCCAAAGCCCAGCGTCTCTCAGCTTTTCAAGATCGTCACTCCTTCACTTCCTTCTCTTCTTCATTTCCAGTCTCTTGTATATATTGCATCAATTCCAACCACAAGTGAACATGCCCTAATGTCTTCCATCTTTTATTTAAAAAATAAAATAAAATTCTCCCTTATCTCCATATCTCCCTGGAGCTATTTCACTGCTCTGCTGGGCATCATAGCCAAACTTCTTGACAAATTTTCCTACACATTTCTCCACTCCCATACCTCCCATTTATTCTTCATGTCACTTAAGTATGACTTTTGCCCTCACTGATCCAAAGAGACTGCTCTTGCCAAAGTTACTAATAACTTCACGTGTCTGCATCAGTGTTCAGTCCTCATGTAACTGGACCTCTTCCCAGAATTGAACATGACTGACTACTCATTCCCTAAAATACTCTTCACATTTTGGCTTCTGAAGAGCTTGACTCTCTTGCTTGGGTTGAGCTTTATTCTCTTCATTTTCTACCTTCTATCCCTAATAGTTTTTACCCATTTACAAATTCTAAGTACCATTTATTTGTCAGGGGTGGCCAAATGTATACCTCCAGTCCTCTCTCCTCCTCTGAGCTATTGAATTCTGTGTGAATTCCTGCTTGAGCTCAACACATTTAAGTTTAAACTGGCCAGAGCCGAATTCTTGAATTGCTCCCCCAAAGAGTGTCTTCCTTATCTGAGCAAATGTCATCACCATCCACCTGGTTTCTAAATCTAGAATCTAGGAGTCATTCTTAATTCCTTTTTCCCTCAAAGATCCACATTTATTCTATCATGAAGTTTTATGAATTCGGTCTTAAAAATAAACCTCAAATCCATCCACTTCCCATCTCCAACTCCAGCACCCTGATCTTGGCCTCTATCCTTTCTCAACCAGAAACTACTAACTAGTTTCTGAATCTCTTTCACTATGAATACTCTCCCATCTGTTCTCAACATGGTGGTCAGAACATCTTTTTTTTTTTTTTTTTTTTAATCATCTTCCTACTTAAAATCCGTCAAGAGTTTCTTATTGGACCTAGATAAAAAGAAAATCTATGCTCATTAATAAAACCTTCAAGGCCCTTTCCTACCTTCAACCTCAGATATGTTCTCTCCCCTCAGTCTGGTGTTCAGGCCCCCTGGCCCTCTCATTCCTCAGTCACACCAAGCTCTTTTGCTCCTGCAGGGCCTCCGTAGATTCCTTCTGCCTGGAATGCTCTCCAAGCCTGCCCCTACCAGTTTGGCTCTTCCCCTCCTTTAAGCAGCATGAGGTTGTTTTCCAAGAGAAGCTTTTCTGACCACTGTGGATAACATTGGGGCCTCTCTTAAGTCTCTCTAGTAACAATTTCTTTTTTCTTTTATAGCCCTTTCCACACACTTTTTTCTTCTCTTTTGGAGTTGTATGATTTTATTTTATTTTATTGATATTGCGATTTCAACCATATATTAACTAACCATCAACTTTGTTACCATAACTAACCAGCACCATCCCTTTAGAGCCTTTCTAGTAAAATAATACTAAGAAACCTTTGATTGCTAAATTTAGAAAATCTTCAACTGCCAACAGAATGCCTTACTGAGGGATTCTTTAAGGACCACGATTAATCTGAGTGGGCCTCTAAATGAACCATGGCATCTTGGCTCTGTGCGAGTGCAGGCTTTCCCTGGGATCGATTCTCGGCATTCCCACAAGGAGGCTTTGTCGTATCTTAGTGCATTCCCTTACAACACAATTACCCATTTTTAGTAAAAACAATTCTGAGAGGGTTTTTTTTTTTTTTCCATTGTTTTTCAAAGCAGAAATAGTATACTGGACAGTTTGCATGTGACAAACTAAAATACCAAAACTTAGTTTCATGCATAGGAACCATGGTCATAAGTTGTTCTTTTTGATTTTTTAACTTGCTTACTCTGTCTGCCTTTACGAATCTATAAGTTCAGGAGGAGGGCACCAGGTCTGTTTTGTTTGCCGCTCTACAGATATGCAATTAGTGTCATATATAAAGAAAGACCTCAGAGTGATGCTTTTTTTGTTTTAAGTAGAGCTCTGATGAGTATCTTCCCAAATTGTACCCATAGTTGTCATCCTCATCTTTTTTTGTGTTAAATAAAACTAGCGTCCTGAGTCACTGACCTCTACCTCTGCAACTAATAATACACTATATGTTTATTAATTGAATTTAAATTAAAAAATTAAAATTAAAAAAAGTAGCAGACTGGCCCCCCGGTCTGTTAAAAAAGATAACACTGTATGTATTTGTTAATGGAGGCTTAAAACTTTGAAAGTCCTTAGTAATGTTTCATAATACTTTAATTTCGTAAAAATTCAGAACATTTCCACATGGGTTTGTATGTCTCCAAGTAGACTGTCTGTGGTGGTTTTTGGCTTACCATGGCCACTTCTGCTTTCAAGGAATCTCCTAGTTCTGTGTCTTGAAGCTCACTGGTGCTAGAGAACATGTATTTTTGTTTTGTTTTGTTTTGTTTTGTTTTGTTTTGTTTTTGTTTTAAATCATGACTTAATACATGGTCCGGTCACAAGAGGCCCTGTACCTGAATAATTAGAGGTAAAACCATCCTTACTTCATAATATTCAAAATATTTAACTGGCTGGGGCACCAACCAATCAGACTCACACCAGAGCCAATCAGAAAGGACTTTGAAGTTACACACCCATAGGCCACACCCTGTGTGCTGAGTCCGGACCCTGTCTCTAGGGAAGGCAATTCTGTAGACCCTACATTTTTTTACATCCCTCATTTTTTTAATGCCTGGTTTTTTGGCTTTAGGTTTGTTTTTTGTTTTCTTGTTTTCTTAGAAGTGGCTTAAACCCTTGGAACCTTTAATTGTCCCATAATCATGTCTTATTTATACCTGTCTGGATATTTTACACATGGAGCAACTTTGGTCAAAAGGATGCAGTAATTGAGTTCTGCCTTCCAGAAGTTGCCTAGCTAAATGCAGGTTATGGTGACTGGCCCAGGCTATCTTGGGTTTGTCCACACAGTGCCTTGTTTGGGTTGGTGAGAGTCTCGTTCCTTAGCTGATGGCCGGCCCTGTAATCTCACTGTTGCTCCATATTCCTCTCTGACTCTGCCCTGGGGCACGGTGGATCCGTAGAGGATCTTCAGAGATCAAAGCACATCTCTGAAAATCCTCTAGGGTTTGCTCCGGTCTGTTTGTAACTCCACTTCACTGGGAAGAAAAGGCCCAGTGAGGGATGCTCACTCCCACTGAAGTCTTTCTTTCTTGACGTCATCTCTGTGTTTCACGTCCAAGGCCACCTGCCTTCAAATAACTGAATTTTCTGACATTCTTCTTCTTTTTGGATCACAGGTCCACACATTCCGAGGCCCGCATTGGTGTGAATACTGTGCCAACTTCATGTGGGGGCTCATCGCCCAAGGCGTTCGGTGCTCAGGTAGACACAGAACTTTCTTCATCCTTGTTCATTTATATCAAGTGACATAATGTTGAGCTGGAGATCACTTCTCCAGAGTTGGGAAACAGGTCCAGGTTCACTCAAAATCTAGCTTTCTGGAAGGTTCAAGTCATCTCTCTGCTTAATGGAGAGACTGTTTTAGGTGTCTGCTGGAATGAAAAGGAATATCATGTTTATTCAAGAAAAGAAAAAAATCCAAGCAAGTACATTTCCTTATGCTCCTACCTGCCACCCAAAAGAGGCAACAGTCCTTAAAAGAAAAACAAATTGATTCCAATGGAATGGCAAAGATAGAAAAACCATGTTTCTTTCCCACCCCCACTTTACTACAAAAGGCAAGGCATGAAAATAGAAAAACTGGTGACCCTTTGCCACACATCAGGCATTGAGCTAAGCACTTTCTATCCACCATGCCAGTGAGTCTCACCAACAGACCTTAGAGAGATGCAATTATTCTCCCCACCGAACAGATGAAGAAACTGAGGCTTGAAAGGAGTCGTTAATCACCCTTGGCCACGTAGTAAGTGGCGGAAAATTGATTCAGCTCCAGAACCCATGCTCAGAATTTTTCTGCTATCAGATTAGCTGTGCAACTAAAGACCTTGATCGGTATCACATATTTTCTACGCACTTTGAAACTTAGGTGTTTTTCCACCTAGAACTGGATGCCCACGCCCAGTGCTGACAGCACATAACACATCTTATTAAAATACAGCTAACAAAGGAGCAAAGAATTGCCAAACTAATGTGTAACTGGGCTTCCTAATTCATCTCGCCGCACTTTTTCTGGCAAGCAGTGCTGGCCAGAAGCAAGAGTGGCCTCCTGCGGTATACTGATTGGGTTTCCACCAACACCATGACTGATTCCTTCCTTTGCCAGGGTATGATTTTTTAAAATAATTCTTAGGAAGCATTTAAAATAAAATAAGCTAATGACACTACGTTAAGATAATCTGCTGCCCATTTTGGCTCACGGGACTGTGGGACCTTACATCCTTTCTCTGCTTGGAAGGGGCTGCCTTAGTTTCTACTGTGTAGACACAGCAATCACCAGTGGTAGTACCCAGATGGGTCAAGTAGTGCTTGTGTGTGTGGTTTAACACTACCTGCCCCCATCACAGACTCATGAGACAAGCAGCAAACAGGCTCAGAGGCAGCCTCTCCAGGAATGTTCCGGATACCCCCATTAACACAAAAGACCTACTCACCTGGGAGTTACAGAGCATCTCACGGCCCAGCCACTGAGTAAAGCGGTGGACTATCTGAATCACCCAGTGGTCATTAATTCACTGTCCAGATTATACCTGCCAGAAATATCCTAACTGCTGGTATTATCCAATTGGAGTAGCAAATCGGGCCAAAGTCAATATTATGAAAACAAAACTCAGGAATTTGGATTAGCTGTGAATAGCAACCTTCTCTGGGATAAAAAGGGTTTTGGTTTTTTCTGAGTTTTTTTTAGTAAAACATACTCTGAGGTTATAATGTTACTATTCTCCAGTGGCCACTGTTTGGCCTCACATCTCCTTTGAGCGGCAGGGAAATTGAAACCTGATCATTAACGGTTAGGAATAACCGTCACTGCCTCTCAACCCTCTATGTTTTACATATTTTAACTATTTTTTAAATGAACTAGACTTTATTTTATAGCATATGGAATTGTAGTAGTTTGCAAATACTGAATATTTTTATATATTATAAAAATCTTAATTTTAATAAAATGTCAGTATTTAACTCTGCAGAAACACACTGTCACTTCAGATCTTAAAATGAAGTTTATAAGGACATTTGAAACAGAATTGTCACATAATCCAGCAATTCCACTTCTGGGTCTGTACCCAAAAGAACTGAAAGCAAGCACTCAGACAGATATTTGCACACCGTGTTTATAACAGCATTATTCACAACAGCCAAGAGGTAGAAGCAACCCGAGTGTCCATCAATAGATAAACAAAATGTGGTATGTCTCAATACCGTGGAATATCATCCAGCCTTAAAAAGGAAGGAAATCCTGTCATATCCTGTAGTATCAATGAACCTTAAGGACATCATGCTAAGCGAAATAAGCCAGTCACAAAGGGACAAATGCTAATGATTCCACTTATATGAAGTATATACAGTAGTCAAATTCATAGAAGTAGAAAGTAGAATGTGGGTGCCAGGGGCCGGGGGCGGGGGGGAGGTTTTGGAAGACGAAGGTTCTGGAGATGGATGGTGGTGACAGTTGCACTTAGAAATGGTTAAAATGGTAAATTTTATGTTTTGTATACTTGATCACAACTTTAAAAATTGTTTTAAATGAAGTTTATAAAAACATAATAAAACTTACTAATGAAATAATAAGAATAGCTGGCCAGGTATCCTTACATTTTCTCACATATGTGCTGTTTCTTTTATTTAACTTGCATGTAGTGTTCACCGCATTTCAGAGTTTACACAGATTAATTTAGTTGATCCTTATGATTATCCTAGGAGTAGATGCTGTTATCATCCTTATTTTATAAAAGAGGATCCAAACAAGAAAACAAACCAGTTCTGTTTAGTTCAGTTTGCCCAAATCTACAACTACAAATTGATCCATCAAAATACTATTTACTTGAGCTTTATTGAATTTCTCATGTTCATAAAGCCAAGATGATTTAGACCTGGCTTTTTTCTTTGGAAGGAGGGAAGACAGAGAATTCAGCCTAAAAATTACATGAAAATCATGTAATGATTTTCAAAAATCATTTTTTGATAATTTTATACAAGTTTGGATTTTCTCAAATTGTTGGTGTGGTTAAGTGCTTTTTTGTTAGACAGCTGATTACAATTGTCATTAATATATGTGTGTAAAATATATATGTTTTGAATAGAAAGCACCAACTTTGAACAACTTCAGCATTAAATTTTTATTTTTCCAGAATGTAGCCTTGTTATTGTTAGAGAAATTCTGTCTGCAGATACCAACTGCTAACAAGGCTTTTAATGTGTTCATTGAACTTAAACGTACCTTTTTAGCTTTGGATCTTGATATGAGTTTTATAAATAATTATTCAATCATCACATTACATGGCATTGTTCGAAATTGTAAATTCTCAGGTACTCCTGCCAGTATCTAGTTAGACATTATTTTCACTCACAGGTGTCAAAATAAGGAGAGTAGAAAGAACATTGTCCCACCCAAAGTGCCCAACAAGGGGAGGGTACTAGGAACTATGGGCAACTCTCCAGGAAAAGGAAAAAAGATGCCGATGGTCATGGGTCCCTTAGACCAAAGATTAAAGATTCCTACAGAGAGAGTAATCATGTCTTGCTCAAAAGGAGAATCCAGGACTTTATAAAAACAACCTAGCAAAAGTCCTAGGTACCCTTCATGAGCCAAGACTAGCTCTGGGAATCCAAACTCAAACACCTACACGTGGACCCAAAGGTTCCAAGTCCCAAAAGAGAAAAAAAACCATACAAACAACCTAGCGAATCACCAAAACTATCTCAGTGAAATGTTCTGTTCTTATGGTCCAGCAACAGAAAAGGCTAAATGAGAAAAATGGAATTATTCAAGTTTTGTGAGTAAAGATGGCTTTCATACTCAGCTTGTGGAGAGTGTTACCTCTAAATGGGATAGATATTCCAGAAAGATACAGCAACCCTTTGGGAGCTTTCAGTTTTATTTTTGGTGACATATAATTTGGGCTGGGCTTTGACAAAAGGGCCGGGCAGGGCTAATGTGGCTTCTTTGTTTACAGACTGTGGATTGAACGTACACAAACAGTGTTCCAAGCACGTTCCCAATGACTGTCAGCCTGATCTCAAGAGGATCAAGAAGGTGTACTGTTGTGACCTCACGACACTCGTAAAGGCTCACAACACTCAGAGACCCATGGTGGTAGACATATGCATACGGGAAATTGAAGCAAGAGGTTTGGAAAAGACTCTTTGTTACAGTGATTTCATTTTTATCATTTGTTTTTACTGTTGTCAGGGAAACTTTCTTATAATTGTTAAATGGACTCTCTCTCCACTATTGAGGTTGGGGAAATAGTCTGACCCAGCGCGCGCGCACACACACACACACACACACACACACACACAAGCCATATCCAGCCAACTACATCAGTTTCTGTTTTGTACCTAAACCTTGCACGTATGCATCCAGTTCATGTTTGCTAAGCATTTATTATGTGCTACACATTGAGGATATAAAAGTCACAGTTCTTACCTTCCAGAAATTCATACCATAGCATGCAGAATCAGAGGGGTGAATAAATAAATGTTAGGGGTGTGTGTATTCAAGACACCATGGAGTCACAGAGGAAGACGTTTCAATGTTCTTTGAGGACAATTCAGGAAGGGTTTATGGCAGAGATGACGTTTGAATTGAGCCTTAAAAAGTGATCCCATTAAATAAGGTAAAGACACTGTTGATCAACACGTACATTCTCTACCGCAGAGAAATTCACTGCTAATATTGGTTCTGTTTGTTTCAAAGGAGAGTTAAAAGAGTAAAAGATCTATGCAATGAAAAACCAAGAAGGCGCAGAAGAGGGGCGTCTGCGTGGCTCGGTCCATTGAGCAGCCGACTCTTGATTTCAGCTCAGGTCATGACGTTGGGGACGTTGGAGCCCTGCATCAGGCTCCGCTCAGGAGGGAGTCTGCTTGAGATTCTCTCTCTCCCTCTCCCACTGCCCCTCTCCACCCATGCGCTCTCTCTCTCAAGTAAATAACTAAATCATTTTTTAAAAGATGTATTTATTCACTTGAGAGAGAGCGAGCAAGCAGTGGAACGGGCAGAGGGAGAGAAAGAATCCTGAAGCAGACTCCGTGCCAAGCGTGGAGCCCGACGCCGGGCTCTGTCCCAGGAGCTTGAGACCATGACCTGAGGCGAAATCAAGAGTTGGCAGCTCAACCAACTGAGCCACTCAGGAGCCCCAATAAATGAATATTTAAATAAAAGAAGAAGAAGGCATAGTAAATAGAAACGTTTCTATGAGAAGTTTCTTCATTGTAGACTTGAGTCACCTTCCTTTTATGTCTGCTTTGTTTGGCTACACTGCAGTATCACAACGTTCAGTGGTGTGGATTGAGTCTGGCTGGGGAGAATTCGGATTGCTGGGTATAGCTTGGATCATTGGGCCACGTGGGTACTCTGCTACCGTTGGTATCCGTTACTGTGTCCAAACTGGCGTAATATGCTCTACAGCTATTTATGCATTGCTAACTATTTCATTCTTTCCAAAACAAAACAAAAGAGGGCATTATAAGCTTGTTATCCCAAGCCTTTTAGAGATAGGAAATCATTCCCTTTTCCCTGCAGGATGAAAACTAGAGCTATTCTGTTCCCTTGAGACTTGCTGATTTCATCTCAAATTGCAAAGTGCCTGCTGCCTTTTGATCGCTGTGCCTGTCCGAGCTTAGTGGGTGCTTTGGGATCTGGTGAAGGTCTTGCTGTAGGGCCTGAGCTGGGTCAGAGTTGAGAAGGGGGTGCCCTGACTCTGGATGAGTAGCTGGGAATAGTATCCCTGGCTCCTGTTGTTTAGAGGGCTCTGCAATTTGGGGTCAGATCATCAGCCCCTCGGGGGCCTCAACTCAGGACCTCAGCTTCGCTGGAGAAGCTGGGACCGTCCCCTGGTGAGCCTCATCAGAGGCGACTGATAACTCAGGCAAAGTTAGCACCGTGGCTGATGTCTGCTGTGGTCCGTGGGGAGCGCAGCGCAAAGCATGCTTAGTGCAAGAGCTAGAACAGCGCAGACCGGGGATTTGTGCCGGGGAGTCCGAGCAAAGGGATTAGAGCGGCGGTGTTAGCATCCTGCACATGCGAGCAGACTCAGAGAATGGGCTGGAAGAAATTCACATGACTCCCACCCCCAGCTTCATTTTCACCTCTGCCAAAGTCTTACCTCATCTTCCATCCCTGGTAAATTCCTTCTTGTTCTGCAAAGGCTCTTTCATGGCCATTCGCTTCTGCATGATGTGGCAGAACGAAAAGATCACGGACTTGGAGTTAGACTCCCAGCCCGGTCTCACACTCGCTGTGGCGTGACCTTGGCCAAGATACCTGCTCCATCTGAATATGTTTCTTCACCCATAAAGTGAACGGAACCAGTCATAACGTGCCTGCGAGGGTTAAAATGAGCTGGTCCATATACATGACCTAGCACGGGACCCAACATATGGGACTCAACCTATGTTGTTCCTTTTGCCTTTTCTTGGAATGACCACCTATCCTAACTCTACCTCCAAACGTGTCTGTGTGCCCCCTGACTTCGCCCATATGTTTCAGTGCTGTCACAGAGACCCCGAACAACAGTGTCTCCAATAGACAGAAATCGATTTTTCTCTCCAGTAACGGTCCAGACCCTGGGAGCAGTCTAGGGCCAGGTGAGCAGCTCCCCAGGGGCAGGAACCCAGGCCCTGCAACTTGTCGTTCTGCCATCCTCGAGAGCTGCCTTCGTCTGCATGGTCCCAGCTGGTTACCACCCTCTCCTCTGCATTCCAACCAAGGGCAGAAAGCCGTGCTCTTTCTCTTCACATCCACAACCCCGGCACGGTACACATCCCTTCTGCCCTCTTCACATTAGCCAGAATTTACTGGCCATGGCTATGGACGTTGTTCTGCAAATAGAAGGTTCCATTGCAGCCGAGGAAGGGGAGAGCTGATATTGCAAGGACAGCCGGAAGCCTCTGCTACTCTGGCCAACTCCAGTCCATCCTTCATGACTTCCTCCAAAGATAGCTCTTCAGAAAGATCTGCCCCCAACAGCCAGGCAGGGTTAGTGTTCACCGTACTGCTCCCTCAGGCCGCTGCATCCTCGCCTGTGTTGTGTGCTGGTCACGACCAGAGTGAGGCAAGCTCATGTGTACCACCCACTAAAAGAGCATGACTCCAGGTCTCCTTGGGTGGGCTGACCCAGTTGATCAGTATTGGCAGCCTGGGCAACTGTACTGAGATGAGTTCTGAGACTGAGTGGGGCTCGATGGGAAACAGAGCTGAAGTCGTGAAGAAGGTGTCTGACAGTCCCGGGAGGAAGGGCAGCAGGATTTATGCGGTGCAATTGTTGTCTCTGAGGCAGACCTTTACATATGGCAGATAGCATATACGTGGTCCATGTTTCCCAAATGAAGAACAGGAAAGTATGTTATCACTTGCTTGACAAGAGTACCCTGCCCCCACTGTACCAGCACCTTGTTCGCTCGTTTTGCTGTAGCTAGAGTTCGATAGCAGCTCGTTTCTGACTTGCAAGGTCTGAAATCTGACCCTCTGTCCCTTCTGATGCTTTTGGGACCGGGCGAGGCCTTAGGACATATCTTAACAAATCAGTGAGATCTAGGAGCAGAAACCACATCTCTTTCTGGCTCAAATATACAGGGATCAAGTTTCCAGAATCATCACTAAAATTTTATTTTTCTTTTATCTGTATCATTTATTTGAAACTATAACCATTAAATCAATCCTATTTAGTTAAACATTGAACATATTATCCTATTTATGATTAAAGATAAAAGGCTGTAAAATTTAGATTGTTTCAATAAAATCAGGATAATACGCAAGCATCCACGTACGTGTGTGTTCCTAGCGCTGCACGCGGTGTGGCACTTGGGTTAAGATGATGCTGGGGAGCAAGCGTGTTCCTGCCTGAAGCAGCGAAGTCCCATCCAGCAGTCTGATGAACAAGGAAGCAGGAGACTGTGGTCAATGAGAATCTTAAACAGGGGCTCACTTTGCAAAGCCAGGCAGGAAGAAGACCGGATCCCTGAGGTCGCTACTGCGGCACAAGCAAATGAAGACAGACTTGCCTGGAAACTGAGACAGACAGGTCCGGCTTCTGACATGAGCATGCGTAATATACAAGAACAGTGTATTTGTTCATTTCCTGATGGCACACAATGTAAATATGAAATTAGAGTCCCTTGTAGATGTTTCAGGAAGCTCAAGTCTGTCTCTTTTTTCAACAGGATTGAAGTCGGAAGGCCTTTACAGAGTCTCTGGGTTCACTGAACACATCGAAGATGTCAAAATGGCATTTGACAGAGGTGGGCTTGTGCACAGTTTTTTATAATATTTTTTTAAAGATTTTATTTATTTATTTGACAGAGATAGAGACAGCCAGCGAGAGAGGGAACACAGCAGGGGGAGTGGGAGAGGAAGAAGCAGGCTCATAGCAGAGGAGCCTGATGTGGGGCTCGATCCCATAACGCCGGGATCACGCCCTGAGCCGAAGGCAGACGCTTAACCGCTGTGCCACCAGGCGCCCCCTATAATATTTTTTTATTATGTTAGTCACCATATGCATTTTTTTATAATGATTTTTTATTATGTTATGTTAGTCACCATCATTGGCTTTTGATGTCGTGCTCCATGATTCATTGTTTGCGTATAACACCCAGTGCTCCATGCAATACGTGCCCTCCTTACTACCCATCACCGGCCTATCCCAGTCCCCCACCCCCCTACCCTCTGAAGCCCTCAGTTTGTTTCCCAGAGTCCAGTGAACCACGAGAGACTATGGGCTTGTGCTCTTTTGAAGGCCAGATGACCTATTCTTAGCACCCTTTCTCTTGGACCCGGATTTTATTCATAGTGGGGATGGGTTTCAGAGCTACTGAGAGCTGTTCCTCAGGAAGCCAAAGAATAATGGTTTACAAGTCATATAGTTCTCTGTCTTTCTGGGGGAGGTGTTCCCTTAAAAGTTGTGGACAAGTGATCACATGGGGAAGTGAGTTTAAAACACTTCTTGAATGGGCAGCCAGCATTTGGTGCCATTATGGGGTTCTTGATTTGGTTGCCCAACATTGATGGTCGGTCCGCATGGCCCCAGGGGTCCTTCTACACCCCACCTGAGGATCTCAGTGACTCTTTTCCTTTCCCCAGAACTCCAAAGAAGAGAGCATAGGATGGTATGCCCAGAGCTGAAACAGGGGAAGCCAGTGGAGGTTTAGGACACGACTCCTTTTGTTATTTATAACTGTGACAAATGCTCTCTAGGCCCTACTATCTCTTAGGTCAAAGAACTCAGGAGTTCGTTAAAAGTACAGATCACCAGGGCCAACCCTGGGGACTCATTCAGAAGGCTAAGTAAGCCCAGAATCTGTATTTCTTTATTTTTATTCAATTTATTTAAACAAAAAACAGTTCACCCATTTTTCCCACCCCTCACTGCTTGTCTCCTGCAACCACCAACCTGTTCTCTGTGTCTATGAGCTTGATTTTGTTTTGTTTTATTTTTCGATTCTGTGTATAAGTACAAGAGATCATACGGTATTTGTCTTTCTCTGACTTATTTCATTTAGCATAATTCCTCAAGATCCATCCGTGTTGCCACAAATGACAAGATTTCACTCTTTCTTATGGCTGCATAACATTCCATCATATATATACCACATCTTCTCTATATTCATCCATCAGTGGACAATTAGGTTGCTTCCATGTCTTGGCTTTTGTGACTAATGCTACAGTGAACATGGGGGTGCACATATCTTTCCGAATTAGTGTTTCTATTCTATATTTCTGTTGAACAGTCCAAATAATTGCAGTCAAGCCCATCAAGGGAGAGAGCCCCTAGCCTACTAGGTAGAACCTTCACTCTGCAAACAGTAGACAAGGTCTCTGATGATCTGGCCACCCTGTCTTTTCAGGCTCATGGTCAGTTCCTCTGCCCTGTGCACTTTATGCCCCAGCTATACTGAAATACACCTCACCTGTTTTCGTAAACAAGTTCTTGGCTCACAGTGTTCTGTCCAGCTAGCACAGGTTCGCATCTCTGCCTGGCAAACACTTACCTATTAATCAGGTGTCACTCAAGTCTTTCCTCTTCCATGAATCCTCCCTGAGCACCCCAAGCTGACCTAAGAGTCCCGTTGTCCTTTCCTGTGTCCGCTCCCCCCAAGCATGTTTTCACGTCTCCAGCCTAGCAAGCTTCCCATTTCCTCGTAACTGTGGAGTTGCGTGCCTGACTCCCAGTCTGCCTAGAGAGACTGGAAGGGAGGATGGCTCTTCTTGTTTGATTCACCAGGGCCCAGCAGAGCCTGGCACATGGTGGGGTGTCAGTAGATACTTGTTAAATATGTAAATAACGGGAGCGGATGACCCATCTGCTGCACGCACTGTTCGTACGCCAGCTTTTTTTTATCCTCAGAACGAGATTTGCTGGGACATTTGTTCTTTCTTTCAAGTCTCTATGTAAAAGAAAATGCTAATCATCTCGATATGATTGAAACTTTCTTATCCAAAAAATATATAGTCTGTGACAGTTAAATTGGACTGATTTTTACTAACGGTAAAACAAAAAGTCAAAAAATGTCTTCAGAATGATTGCAAACATGGTTAGACTATAACATTACCCATACATGAGGGAAGATCAGAGTTTCCCAGATTAAAGTCCTAAAGACAGAAGAGAAAGAACCAAGATAAGAGAAACGTCAGTGAGCCCGTGAGAGACGATAGAAACTGAAGACATTCAGCAATTATGATGTGTTGTGACCTCCAAATCCAAAGAACGCTGGTGCAGCTATATAAAAGCTTGATTTTTTTTTTTATTATTTCAGATGAAACTGTTATTCTCTTATGAATGTTTGTGTCTAGAATAGGAATTACTATGCTAAGTTTCTGTCTAGCAAATTACCACACGCTGGGCCCAAAGAACTACAATAAGTCGATTTCACTACCTTTTTGGCCGCGCTTACCCTCAGACCCAAAATCCCTCCCCCCAAACTTCGTTTGGTTTCTTCCTGCACAGCGGTATTATCACAAGTGAGAGTAGTCGCTGGGACTTGTACAGGCACATGGCAGTCACTGCTGGATCTTTTTTTTTTTTCTTTCTGGGCATGCTTTAACTTGGCGAAATAGAAATTCCTAATTCCTAATTAGGAACTGGATCACTGATTATTTTTCAGATGGTGAAAAGGCGGATATATCTGCCAACATGTACCCAGACATAAACATCATCACTGGAGCCCTTAAACTATACTTCAGAGACTTACCCATTCCTGTCATCACCTATGACACCTATCCCAAATTTATCGAAGCAGCGAGTAAGTATTGAGAACAAACCTTTTATGTGGACCAAATTGTGGAGTAGAATGCTCTTAGCTTCAAGGGAATTAAAACTCAAGACCGTTTAAACTATTCCATGATCCCTCGCTTTGCCAAGTGAGGGTACAGCGGTACAGTTCCTAGAAAGTCAGGCCTCGTTCACCAGCTGAGCTGACCCAGTACGAAGCCACCGGCCACTCGGCTGAGCCACCGCCACTCAGCTGAAGCTGGGCGCCAGGCAGTTTTCTGTCCCCTTCGTCCCTTCTCAGCTGGGAACCGGCCCAGTCGGGGCTACTCTGCTGTATGTCGAAAGCAAAAATGTTTCTGTAGTCAGCAATCAGCTGTTCTTCAATGAGGACTGTATAGCTCCTTTCATCCATTAAGCACACTCTCACTGCCAATGGATTAAAGTTAGACCCCAAGATTTGCCCAGTGATGTTGTTCAAAGTTGATAATACCGTGTCGAGTACGAGACCAGGACCTCTCAAGAATATCCACCTACCCGATGAGGCAAATATCATAATCCCATTTCACAGAGCAGGAAGGCTAGTGTCCGAGAGCTGAGCTCCCAGGGCCAGGAACCAAACATCATCCTCGTTGGTCTTCCTTCAGCCCATGGTTGCTCATTAGTGTTTGGCACTTGGGTTGACTGCGGCCAGCAGGCAGGACTATGTTGGGGTGGGAGATCGGGGGCAGGGAGTGGGAAGTGGTGCTGCACTTTGCCCGGGAACATAGTAAGGAAGGGGAGAGTAGCTGCTGGAATGCATGACATAGAAATCAAACACACTTTGAGGAATTTCTTATGAAAAATATCTTTAAAGGTAAGTATAATAATAAGGTGCCTGATGGGGACAAATGTGGGCAGGCGGGGATTTGTACAAGATGCACTTTCCTGATGAACTATGGCCCCACTTCCTGGTAAGAGCATTCTTTCCTGGGTCCTGGTAGTCCTTGGTGGAGAAGGTTCTGGCAGCCAGGTACCCTCCGCCCCAGGAGGAATGGCAGGGGAACTTTCTTTGAATGACTGCCAATACCTATCAGAGCCCAAAAAGCAGAAGCATGCATGTTTCCTCCCTTTGCGAACGTGCCTAGTGTCTAACCCGGACTACACAGTGGGGTTAACCTTGCCAACACTTTGGTGAACAGGGCCATTAATGCGAGTTGTGCCAGTGGGCTCGCGGGCCAGCGGCCTTGTGTCATAGAGTGTATTCAGTCATGGAAGTTCCAAGAAAAGGCTTATCGGACAGCTGTAGGAGAACGCTACCAAGTGTGGTCCAGTTTAAATTAAAGCTCTTGAGAGTGAGATTTCTAGCAAGTCCAGTGTTCAGAAGATGAGCCAAGCCATTTGTGCCACCAGCAAACATCCCCAGGACTGCAGATTCCTGGGGGCAAGGACCATGCCCAGCCTCCTGTCACCCACCCACTGGGTGTTCAATACATGTGTGCTTCCCAACCTCCAGCCCTTCTGGAATAAGTCAGAACACAAATGGACTGATTAGCTTACGTGAAATGTTACGTGAAATTGCATGAACTTATTCGACTTCCCTTCCACCTGTAACCAGCACAAACGAAAGTGCTTGTTACTGCTCTGAAACCTTGAACGTGATGGCACGGCACTAACTCCTTACGTGGGCTCTTCACAGAAATCTCCAACGCAGACGAGCGGCTGGAAGCCGTCCACGACGTGCTGCTGCTGCTGCCCCCGGCGCACTACGAGACCCTGCGCTACCTGATGATCCACCTCAGGAAGTAAGCGGCCCTCCCCGACAGCCTCTGTCCACCCCGTCTGCCCCGCACGGCCCTCCTCCCCAGCCCCCGGGGCGGAGGGACTCCCCTTTCAAGTGAGCTCTGCTGCCGTCGCCCGGCCAGCCCCACTCGTAACTGCTAGAACCCTGAGTCCGTGCCCGAGGTGTGCCACACACTTTCCGCGGCCTGTCTCTGTGAGGCGGGTATGGCTCGGGGCCTCGGGGTACAGATGAGATTGCTGATGTTTAAGGAGGAAAAATAACTGACGTGAAAAGGTAAAGTGAAGCCAGGACTGAAATCTAGGCCGTGGGATCGAGAGCCCACACTCTGCCTTAACCGTTGGTCTACACTGCCTCCGTATCTGCATCTGCCTCCCACGCACGCCCTATACTCTGCGTTCTGTTCTTCCTCTTTCTGCTCATTCTAGTTCCAGGCTCCTGAGCCTGCCTGGCTTCTGCGCAAGCACATTCCCATCCTGACCCCTTGGTTTTCTTGATGGGTTGGTGACCTATCACCAAGTAACAAACTGCCTCCAAAATTGGAGGCTGAAAACAATAAACATTTATTACCTCACAGTCTCTGTGATCAGGAACCCGGGTGTGGCTTAACTGGCTGCCTCTGGTTCAAGGCTCTAATGAGGCTATGGCTGAACTGACGGCCAGGCTGCAATCTCATCTGAGGCTCAACTAGAGAGCGTGTGCTTCCACGCTCACTCACGAGGTGGTTGGCTGGATTCAGTTCCTCAGAGGCTGTGTGACTGGAGGCCTCACTTTCTTGCTGTTTCCTGGGGGCCACCTTCAGCTCCCTGCCCTGCCATGTGGGTCTCCCCATGGGCAGCTCACAAAATGGCGGCTGGCTTCCCTCAGAGCAAGCAAGCAAGAGCACCCAAGGCAAAAGATACAGTCTTTCTGTAACCTGATCTCAGAAGTGACATCCAGTTGCCTTTGCTGAATTCTGTTAGAAGTAGGTCACTAGGTCCAGCCCATACATTAGGGCAAGGGGTCCCACGAGAGTATGAACTACAGGAGGCAGGGATCACTGTGAGCCATCTCCGAGGGTGCCTACGCCTACAGAGGGCTCTGCACTGGGTTGTCTGTGTGACAGCACGTAAGACAGATGGAGATGTTTGGGTATTTACAGGACACTGGGGTCTCTGGTTCCTGACTCTTTTACCCCAACTGTGGATCTCTTTCCTTCACTGTACATATATAATGAGGTCAGTGAGTTGGTCTTTGAGATGTTGGAGGGATCGGGGCATTTCTGTGCACTTCCTCTGTGTTTTTGGAAGACACATAGCAGTGGCCCATTCTTAGATAAAATGAACCAAAAATTGTCTGCACCAACGAATGTACAGATCCATTCAATACGTGAAAGGAAGCAAATTGGGAATACCGTATAAACAGTAGGTATTAAAGTTTTTGTTTTTTACCTTATAAAACATATAAATATTGTTGCTTGATTCATGGTGATCAGAGATGTAATAACATTTAGCTCCGAAGGTTCCATTTGGATTACTCTATTGAATTTAAGAGTATGAGCAATTTTCAGATAAGTAATAGACTATGCATGCCAGGCTGGCTTTTAGTTAGCCATAAATTATTTCTTTAGAAAGAAATTAGTTCTGATTGTTATAGTTTGGAAGGCAAAGTATCATTATTAGGATAAAATGCAGATATGTCCCAGTTGAATCTTCAATGCCAATAATTTAGTATTTTTATCATGGAGGGTTTGCAAACTATCTTGTTTGGCCAGGCATGGTGCCTGACTTAATGGGGAGATGGGAGCAATTTGACAGTGAAGAATGTTCCTCTTTCCTACTTCCTTAGCTTTGCAACATGAAAATAATGCAAGCTGAACTGGCCTTCCTAAAAATACTAAGTGGCCAATCCTCATTCCTCCAAGAGAACAGAAACATAGGGATGGCCTTCCGTGCAGAACCTAACATGTTTTCATCATATTTTGCCCTTCTATGGAGAACCGGTGTCTTTAGCTCTACTACGAACATCCAAAAAACCTCAATTCCTTCCAACAGGAATCCAGGAGACTGTAATGTTATCCCACTAGGAAGGTACTAAGCCAACTCTGGAGTTTGACTTTTATTCTTAAAGGCTTTGCTGTTCTCATCTGGATGTTGAAATGATGATTTTCAATTCCAACAATAATTACTGCTCCAGACCTCATCCTGTGGGAACTAGAAATAATGTCCAACTGCTTTCCTGTTTGGCCACATTCCAGCCATTCCCCTGTCCCATGATAGTGGTCTGGCTATTCCTACGCTCATGGCAGCCCCAGCCTACAGTAACCTTGCTCCTCTGACACTGGCCCTGCCAGCAGCCCGGAGATCTGCCATCAGCTCCCCTGTTAGGAGCATACAGACCAGCAGGAAGCAGCTACGGGGAAGAAAAGACTTCCATACAAGCCTAGGCTGCAATCTGTATGCACTATGGGCCAGCTAAGAATCTGCTGCCCCTTTCAACCCATATCCCCTAATCACATTTCCACATTTATTTAGTAAGAAGGACTGATTTTCTAATTTTAAAGATGTGTCTCTACCAGATTCACTAAGTAATTCACTTCCACTGGCTGAAGGCGATATCAACAATCTAAAAAGGAAAAAAAATCAGAAAGCTACCTTTTTAAAAAAAGATTTATTTCTTTATGTACTTAGAAAGCATGAGAGAGCATGAGCAGGGGGAGAGGCAGAGGGTGAGGGAGGGGACAAGCAGACTCCACTCTGAGTGCTGAGCCCAAAGTGGGGCTCAGTCCCATGATCCTGAGATCATAACCTGAACCAAAATCGAGAGTTGGATGCTTAACTGACTGAGCCATCCAGACGCTCCCCCCCCAAATTACCTTTTTAAAAATACTTTTCTATAATTCTGATTCTCAATCTTCTTTTAAAATGTCCCAAACCAGAGAAATTCTTGGAAGCGTACGTGCATAATCAGTATATAAATTTGTCCGCAAGTCACTGTAACGTCTCTGTGTATGTGTCTGTTTCGCAGGGTGACGATGAATGAAAAGGACAATTTCATGAATGCTGAAAATCTGGGAATTGTGTTTGGGCCCACACTGATGAGGTCCCCTGAGGACAGCACCCTCACCACCCTCCATGATATGCGGTACCAAAAGCTGATTGTGCAGATTTTAATAGAAAATGAAGATGTTTTGTTTTAATCCACCAGGGAAATGAGACGAATGGCCCCAGCCCCATCTAGTTGATAAGGCTAAAGGAATAAAAACACTTCTTACACTTGATTTGTTTTTCAAACAAGTGCCAGAATTTCCTAGACCACAGCAGATTGTCATGTCGGCTACTGTGTCTCATAGACACTCGCCTCCTCCATGTGAGAACAGCAGGGGTGAGAGTGACCGAAGGCCCTGTCTTGGGTCTTTGCTGTGCCTCCTACGTATGTCTGTTTTGCTGGAAGAGTGATTAATCTTTAACTTATTAAAAAAACAAGGTAGATCTTTAAGCTTCAGTCTTATCAGTAATAAAAGGGACTTTAATTCATAGAGGTACTTGATACAGTTATACATTTTCCACTTACAAAAAGAAGACAATTCTATGTTAAATGTTAAATGAAACTTATATTGTAAAATGTATTTTTATTTTAGCTGCAAGAATGATACTTTATTTCAGCAAATAGAACTCAATGCAGTGCATTGATTATGACCCTGTGTACCTTGTCCTGCTTCTTGCTGTGATCCCTGAAAAAGTTTACCATGAATGCAGTATTATCTTGACATACCTCTGTCCTTATCAGTGCTTTGCAATGAAAGTTCACCAGCCACCTGTGTCCCTGCTTTTGATAGGTTTTGCTGTTAAGCACTGGCATTTTGCAGGCGTACGGTATATGTTTATAGCAATCCACAGATTTTCTTTCCATTAAAATTTTGTGAAATCCCAAAGTATGTTTTGGCATTGGTCGGAGTCTTTCCATATCATGTGTGTATATCCCAGAACATGCAGAATGTGGTCATTTTACATAAAGTGATGCAGGAACACTGGTTAAATCTGGGCCATGTAAGAAGTTAGCACTTTCCCTATGTCCTTTTCAGGCCAGCACTCGGAGTTAACCAATTAATGGGAAGTTGTATTGTTGTCACATTTCTGTATTTATGAAAAGTGAATCTGCAGAATAATTACTGATTTTTTTCCGTTTTT
Organism: Ursus maritimus; assembly: GCF_017311325.1. Classification (NCBI taxonomy): domain Eukaryota; kingdom Metazoa; phylum Chordata; class Mammalia; order Carnivora; family Ursidae; genus Ursus; species Ursus maritimus. The sequence continues at coordinate 45,627,783 of NW_024425563.1, read as the reverse complement.
GTTTTATAAACAAGCCTATTAAAAGTAAGAATGAATAAGTTTGGTTTTTACAAAGATTTGTTCCTCCTTGATAAAAGTAGCTCTGTATGGATCATAATACCATTTGATCATGATAGTTCCATCTTCTTGGTTATAAATTTACCTTAGCATGAGCTTTTCACAGCAAGATCTCTATATTTTGTAACATAGGTAAAATATTTAAAGCATCAAAAACTGTAAACTTAAAAAAAATTTTTTTTTCTGAAATCCAACTACAATGTCTTTTCCTCTGATTGTCTGAGATGATCCATGTGCTTACTGGCTAGTGTTGTTCTGGAGTGACCAGAAGAGAATTACTGTGTGATGAGTGAGCTGGAAGGAGGAGGGCAGTGCAATTGTCCTGGACGGTTCCAAGGGCTACGCGGCTGGACTCCGTTGGCACACGGGGTGGGGTGGGGGGTCACAATGGTTCTGCTGGGTCCCTATTACTGTTCCTCCCAACTGTACAGATTTGTCTGCTGTAGCTTATGTACTTCTTGATACTGTCAAAAAATTATCTGAAAATGGTTTTATTTTGTGAAGTGAATACTACTTTGTAATTTATGATAGTGTAAACGGAAGGAAAAGCATTAAATGTATTAAATTCTTCTGTCTATCATCTTGGAGTGTGCAAAGAAAATTGGTGTTGGGGAGTGGCGGGGGGGTGGGGCGGGCGGGCTAGGGGGAGAACATTTAAAACACTGTTCCCAGATGGGTTTTGGCAATAGTTTCTATCATCACCAAAACCTGATGAGGAAACAAACATCCCACTGAGTCCCCACCTTGCTGCCCCCTCCCCCAGCTTCCCTCTGGAGAGCCTGCTTGAGATCGGGATTCTAATGCTCCACCTTCACCGACTCTGAGACCTGCTGCATTTAGGTTTTTTTCATTAAAAGATGTAGTGTTTAGAGCAAGTCCCCCCAGGTCATCTGCAGGAGAGCAAAACAAGAGTTTTGGCGCCAGAAAGACTTGAGTTCAAATCCCAGATCTTCCTGTTAGCAGCAGCAGGTGACCTTGGGAATGAGTTTGCTCATCTGGAAAACTGGGGAAAATATTCTGGTTGTGACATCTTAGATAAAATGATGATCTAAAGTAATGAGTTATTTCTTATTATTAAGAGTGATAACTTAGCAGGGGAAAAGACATAACATCGGATAGGAAGGCAGAAGCATGAGAAGAAAAGGGCTTGTCCCAGGTTAAATCCAAGTTCAAGGGTTCTATAATACATACAAGGGTCACCTGACTCCTTTTCTCGAATGTGATTACAGCACCTGATCTCGTCTCCCGTGCTTTAGTCTGAAGCCTGCTCACCCACACCTATCTCCTCCACCATCTGGCAGCCTGACACGGCTCCTTTTACCTGGCTTGAAATTCCTACCATTGGAATCACTCTAGTAGTTAAGACCTGAGAGGAGGCAGCATTGTTTCCAGAAATGCACTGTGAAATTGTCTACAAGTGGGCTGTTAGGAGGCCAGACAGGAGCAGAGTGGATGGGAGAAGACAGTACTGAGGATGGGAGGAGAAGCCTTTCCCTTCTCCCATTAACATAAATGGGCGCCTGGTCTGCACAGCTGGGAGGGGGCTGGTGCTGAATTTCAAGGACAGCAGACTGGAAGGGCAGAGGGAAGGAGGTAAGGAGAGCATAGGACAGTCACATACCACAAACAGCTCACGGATGGCCTGGGCTGTCCTGATGCCTACCGAAAACCCAACTCAGCTTATGAATTCTCAAGATCTATCAATCCCAAAATTTATAATTAATCTTTTGATTTTAAAAACGTAATGTTCATTGATTTTCAACAAATATTTATCAAGCATTTATTAATGGACTAAACACTCTGAATACTTAGAAGTAAGGAGGAGACTTATCTCACTGGAACAATTTAATTTCATCTGGCTAGAGAGAGAAAGCTGCTCATGTTGAGGGTTTTGGCCTGTAACATCAGGGACATGGGTGCCACTATTTTTTTTTTTAAGATTTATTTATTTATTTATTTATTTATTTAAGAGAGAGAGAGAGAGCATATGGGGGTTTGGGAGAGAGCCCAATGAGGGGTTCAATCCATAACCCTGAGATCATGACCTGAGGCCAAAATCAAGAGTTGGACACTTAACCAACCGAGTCACCCAGGCACCCCTAATTTTCTTTAATAAACTTAATTTTGGAATAGTTTTATATTTGCAGAAAAGTTGCAGAGATATTACAGAGAGTTCCTGTGTCCTCCTCACCTACTCTCCCCTAATGTTAACATCTTATATAACCATAGTACATTTACCAAAACTGAGAAACCAACACTGGCACATTACTATTAACTAAAGCCCAGAAGTTATTCAGTTACGCAGAAGATATTCTACCAATATTCTTTTCTGTCCTGGGATACCATCCAGGGCACCACGTTGTAATAGCATTAATGGGTTGTAAGGGACAGATGACACAATCTAGTTTACATTTTTAAAAGATCACTTACTTGACTGTGGATCCATCGGAGAACACGTGGGCAGGTGCAGGTAGTGAGGGGAGATGCGGTTAGATTTCTCCTTGTCGTAAAGGACTGCGGTGATGTAGCCTGCATCGGGGGGTAGCAAGGCAGAGACAGCTGAAACTGAGTCATAGTGAGGAGGCAGAGTTGAAAAGGTTTGATTATAGATTGGATTAAAGAATCAAGGATGATTCCCAGGTGGCTTAATTTGACAACTGGTTAGTATTTACCGGAAAGAAGACAGAAAGAGGAGTTGGTGGTCTAGAGGAGAGGTGGAGATTAAGCAAGCGAGACTGTGCCAGGGAACAAGGAACCTCACAAGCCAAGCACAAGTCAAACTCAGGAAGATCTGTCTGGTGACCCAGGAGGGTAGACCAGATGACTTAAGACCAGCGCCATGGAAGCTAATTGGGAAATGGTTAGAGGCGATGCCCACATGAACTTGGCTCTCCAGAGGACGGATGGAGAAGAGTCATGGATATGAGAGAGACTTAAGAGGTGTTAGGACCTACTGATTTGAGGCCAGAATTGAAAGGAAGGAGAGAGTCACAAATGATGCCCCATGTCTGGTTTTTGCAACTAAATATTTAGGAAGATAAGAGAACATGGAAAGGGGAGCTGATTCAGTGGGGGAAAATCATCAGTGCAGTTTACAGGATGCATTATGGTGCTAATGGTTCGCCCATGGTGGAAATGTCTGGTAGGCAGCTGGACAGGTGGTTTTGGGGCTCAAGAAAGGGGGATGTGCTGGTAGGTATGACCCGGTCAGATTGTATTGACAGGTGAAGTAGAGAGGACCAATAGTAGGTCCCTGGGTAAGAACAAAGTCCAAGGAGCAGGCAAAGTTAGAGAACGTTGCCAGGAAGGTCAGGAAAGCTCAGAGGAAGAGAGAATGGGGAGGGTAAGATAAAAGCAGGGAAGACAGAACTTCAGGGATGGAGGGGCTGCCAGGTCATATGCTGTTGCAAGGTGATAAGGTGATGAGTCCCTTTTAGATTTGGCAACTCAGGAGTCCCCCATAACTTAACAGGAGCTTTCAATGGGGATACCGTGGCGAAAGGCAACTTGCTGAACCTTAAGGAGTAAATAGGGATGAACAATGAAGATAAAACCTATCATCAAGCGATGAAGCTCTCTTTCTGTAGGCTTGTGCACCTCATATATATGATAAATCACATTTTTCATTGTTGCCAAAAAACTATTACCTTAACATACTTTCCCAAGAAATTGTATACTTCAAAATCTTCATAAAGAGTTAACTGGGTATTACTGGAACAGATTTTTGGTCACTCCAGTTAACCAAGCATGATACCTGGTTTCTTCTATGTCTTCATCTGTAAAATGGGTATCATCCTGGTTTTGTTCTAGTTCCCTAATCTGAATATGGGCATAATAGCAGAATATCGGCTCTCCGCTCCCTATCAAAGTGCTTCCAAAGATCCATTGAGATCTTGGATGTGAAAACAGAAGGTTCAGTATAAACTGTGTAGCAATGTACAAATTGTTAATTATCCTACATTCACAGGACCACCCTTCCAAAACCAATCCCCTGTCAGGTGGGGCAAGCCCACCTTAGTCCATTAACTGGCAGGGTTGGAGGATATAGAAGCTTGGGATGAAGCAGGACATTCCTGTCGGGGACAACATGGGGCTGCAAGAATCAGAGGTGCAGGCCAAATAGCCCTTCAAGGAAAGACTTTATGACCCCAAAGTCCATGCACTGAAGACCTGTGGCAAGACAAAAATAGACCTCATCAAGCCAAGACTTCCGGGCCAGAGACGAAATCAAAAAAAAAAAAAAAAAAAAAAAGGCAGGTGCATGCGTGCTTCTGTGTCTGGAGGGGGTGGTGAGGAGGTATGGGGTTCCTTTCCAAGGGGTCACTGCTAAAAACCATGAGGTCTTTATGGGACAACAAGTTCATGACTCTGGGACTGGTCAAACTGATTGCCCTCCCCCACCCCAGGAACAGTGCCAACGTGACAAGATTAATACAGCACCAGCAGCCCATATGGACTACTTCTTGAGCATGGATTACTTCTGATAATAAGGAGAAAATCACTAACCTATAAGAAGTACTAAATTCAACAGTCAAGAAAGTGCTGCACATAACACAAAACTCGGATGCAAAGGGCTTGACCAATAAGGACAGTAACGATCTCAACAAGAATCCAAATATAAGACATCTCTCCAAGGCTGGTGCTGTCTGTCCTTTACTCCACCATGCTCGGTTTATTGGCACTTCCCTCAAGCTTTGATAAACATGGTTCCAAGAAGGCAGCTGCTAGGACAAGCAGGACAATGGCTTTCTCTTCCTGTGTGTCTCGTGTGTTCCATTTAACAGCCAGAAAATCTTTCCCCCAGCAAATATCCCTTTACAGCCCATTGGCCAGAAGTGCATCCCAGGCTTATGACAAAGCCAGTAACTAGGAAGAGAAAAGAGACCACCCTTATTAGTGTAGATCAGTGTTTCACAAAGTGGAGTCCTGTGGCCAGCAACACCGTGACCTGGGACTTGTTAAAAATACCACTTCTCAGGCCTGACACATTGAATCTGGGGCTGGAGCCTGGCAATCTGTTTGCAACAGGTCCCCCAGGTGATTTCAGTGGAGGATCTATTTGAGAAGGCCAGGTTTAAAACAACCACGGTTCCACCTGAGCTGGGGATAAATCCACCCTCTCCAAGGTGTTTGGATACATGAAGCAAATCAGGATTTGTTAACAAAAAGAGGGCAATAGTATTGCAGCATTGGGAAGGTTGTCTGAACTCACAGACTCCAAAGGACCTTCCACACCCATAGACCACGGTCCTCCGGGGCTTCACCCCCATAACCATAGAATGGACTCTAATAAAATATTGTCTTAACTAGAAGCTTCCTGAGGGTGGGAATCTGGTCCACTCTGCTCACCACTCTACCCCAGCCCCTAATTGGCACTGTGCCTAGCATACAGTAGGCACTCAAACCTTTTCAAAATTAACAGCAGAATCCTTCTACAAATACTCAAATGTCCTGTAATATTTTGGTGCAATGGGGGGAGGGGGCGATTCTAGAAGCAGGAGGATCTGAAAATGCATTTTGCTTGACTCTTGTCCGCCATCTGGAGCTCTGCCCAATATGTGAAACTTTGATTATTGAAGCTTTCCTAGAACTAGTTATCCTTAACTCGCCTAATCTTTACCATATCCTTTCTTCTTCTATCCAGTAGGAATGATTGTCAAAATAATTCAGTTTGGAGAATCTCAAAATCTAAGTCTTTAGTTTAATTGTGGGTTATACAGCAAGCGCCAGCTCTCTTTGGCCAGGCTCCCGTGCAATGTAGACTAGAGGAAGTCAGGCGCTGGGTCCCCATCCCAGCTCTACCACTTGCCCACAGTGTAGCTTAGGGAAAGTTATTTCGCTTCTTGAGCCTGTTTCTTTATCCTCATCATCATGCACCAGTGCCGGCACTATTCCCTGAAGTTGGTGGGCCTTAAGAGAATCTACGTACAGCACTCACTATAGTAGCTAGGGCACGCAGTAAGCACACAAATGTTTGTCTAACAGCTCACCGCTTTGGGAAACTTACGAGAATGCTTAGACCGTCAGTATTCTTTCTTCTACGCTCTCAGGCGCCATCACTTACTGCTGCCTAGCAAATTAGAGTTAAGGAATTTTCGCCAATTAGGGCCCCGTGAGTTTTTAAAGCCGAGCCACACCTGGCCGGTCATGGGCTGTGGCGGAAAGGCAGCGTGGTCGCCCTGTAAGAGCACAGGATTCAGAGCCACAAGTCCTGGCTCCATCACAGATCGAGGCTTTTCACATTTCTGAGCCTCAGGTTTCTCCCCTTTGAAGCATGAAAACTAATGCCTGCCTGCCTGCCCCACCAACCTCACGGGGTTATCGCCGGGGCCAGATGGCGTGGGAGCAGGTGGGGGGGGGCCGTCCCACATCTTCACACCACTAGGTCCAGCTCTGCGGCTGGTGCCGCCCCCCCCCCACCCCAGCACTCTCCCTGGAGCCCCACCCACCGCCCTGCTGCTTGGGGTTTCCATTTACTGGGCTTCTCGGTGGCCGGCAGAGTGGACCACTCCCTTTTTATCAAATCCCCTTTTTTCTTGGCTGCTCTGACACCAGCATCACCCCCATCCTCTGCTCAGCTCTTCTGCCCATTCTCCCTCTGGAACTGTCCAAATCCCTTGGCACGCCAGCCACTGCTGCTTCTTGCCCTACTTTATCCACAGGCCAGCACCACCACTCTGGCTCTGAATGCTATCTGTCAACAAATAAAATAATCCCTAAGATTGAATAAGCTACCCAGTGCCCTGCAATAGACCCTTCTGCTAAAACCGGCTAGCATGTGATCTAGTGCCCACAGCCAAGGTTCCTGACGAACACGCCCAGGACTCCATCACTCAGCTCTTTAAAATCTTCACATCGTGGAAGGAGCCGAGATGCCCTGCAACAGATGACTGGATTAAGAAGTTGTGGTCCATATATACAATGGAATATTACTCAGCAATCAGAAAGAATGAGTTCTCAACATTTGCTACAACATGGACGGCACTGGAGGAGATAATGCTTAGTGAAATAAGTCAAGCAGAGAAAGACAACTATCATATGATTTCTCTCATCTATGGAACATAAGAACTAGAATGATCAGTAGGGGAAGAAAGGGATAAAGAAAGGGGGGGTAATCAGAAGGGGGAATGAAACATGAGAGACTATGGACTATGAGAAACGAACTGAGGGCTACAGAGGGGAGGGGGGTGGGGGAATGGGATAGACCGGTGATGGGTCGTAAGGAGGGCACACATTGCATGGTGTACTGGGTGTTATACACAACTAATGAATCATCGAGCCTTACATCGAAAACCGGGGATGTACTGTATGGTGACTAACATAATATAATAAAAAATCATTATTAATAAAAAAAAAAATCTTCACATCCACCATATTGGCATTGCATCAGAAGAATTTTAAAATTCAGAATAAAAAATCAGTAGAACATAGTAATTCAACGATTCTCTACATTATTCAGTGGTCATCATGGTAAGTGTGCTCTTTAACCCCGTCACCTATTTCGTCCCATCCCCCCCACTCACCTCCCCTCTGGTCATAGTTTGTTCTCTATATTTAAGAGTCTGGTTTTTGTTGGTCTCTCCTTTTCTTGGCTTGTTTTGATTCTTAAATTCCACGAATGAAATCATATGGTATTTGTCTTTCTCTGACTTACTTCACTTAACATTATATGCTCTAGGTCCATCCATGTTGCAAATGGCAAGATGAAATGGTTGAGTAATATATTCCATTGTGTACATATACCACATCTTCTTTATCCATTCATCTACGAGTGGGCACTTGGGCTGCTTCCATAATTTGGCGGTTGTAAATAATGTCACAATAGACATCGGGGTGTGTATATCTTTTTGAATTAGTGTTTTTGTATTCTTTAGGTAAATAGTAATGGAATTACTGGATCACATGGTAATTCTATTTTTAATTTTTCAAGGACCCTCCATACTGTTTTCTACAGAAGCTACCTATATAATTTTAGGAAAACTTTAATACAGTCATATGCATATGCTGCTTATTAAAGCTGTGGATTGATATGCTGCTTTAAAGAAGTGTGCATTAGCTCACTCCTTTATTTTTCAGAATTTTACATCAAGCTTAACATGCAAAATTGAAACTGGTCTATAATTGTCTTTGCTCGAACCGTCCTTATCCAATTTTTTGTCTCATAAGTAAAGTGACGTAGCATTCTTTTTTTTTTCTCTGAAAGCATTTGAATAGGATTGGTAAGGTTGTTTTAGTTTCAGCTGCAAGTATCAGAGAACCAAAATTATAATGGATTAAACAAGATACAAGTTTATTTTTCTGTCATTTAAAATTATAGGTGGAAGCTACAGGTCTAATATGGTAGCTCCATACTCATTGGGGTCCTAGGTTCCTTCTATCTGGCTGTTCCGGTGGAAATCTCCCAGTGGTTCCCTCACACAGCACTGCCGCCTCCTAGAGAATTCATTACACTCTCTGCACAGCACTGGCTTCCAAAGGACCCCCTGCCCTCCCAGCATCTGTCTCTGCTTGGATCACCGAGCCTGGCTTGGGTCCCTTGCATGTCTAAGCCTTCCTGGGGTCCCACTTGGCCCACAGTAATGAACGTACCTCTTCCACGTAGTTGGTAGAGAGCAGACATTCCCCTCACCATAGCCCTCTCCTTTTACCTTTAGCATCAATCAGGTCATTTTAAGTTCCCAAACTCTAGGAGACGCACATGAAGCTCTCAGAGGGAGTCTGTGAAACTCCCCCAAGCTTAGGCTTTCCTTCATCAAAGAACATTCCCTCCCTAGTACTCAAAAATTCTCTCTCTAAAAAGAAATCCTATTAAGCTTCTTGCTCGTCAGGGAAATACAAATCAAAACCACAATGAGATACCACCATATACCAGTCACAATGGCTAAAATTAACAAGTCAGGAAATGACAAATGTTGGCGAGGATGTGGAGAACGGGGAACCCTCTTACACTGTTGGTAGGAATACAAGCTGGTACAGCCAATCTGGAAAACAGTATGGCAGGTCCTCAAAAAGTTAAAAATAGAGCTACCCTATGACCCAGCAATTGCAATACTAGGTATTTACCCCCAAAGATACAAATATAGTGATCTGAAGGGGCACCTGCACCCCGGGTGTTTATAGCAACAATGTCCACAATAGCCAAACCATGGAAAGAGCCCAGCCGTTCATCAACAGATGAATGGATAAAGGAGATGTGGTATACACACACACACACACACACACACACAGGAATTTACTCAGCCATCAAGAAATCTTGCCATTTGCAATGACATGGATGGAACTAGAGGGTATTATGGTAAGCGAAATAGGTCAGAGAACTACAATTACCATATGATTTCACTCATATGTGGAATTGAAGAAACAAAACAGAGGACCATAGGGGAAGGGAGGGAAAAAATAAAACAAGAGGAAATCAGAGAGGGAGACAAACCATAGCAGACTCTTAACAATGGGAAACAAACTGAGGGTTGCGGGAGGGAGGGGGTGGGGGGATGGGGTAACTGAGAGATGGGCATTAAGGACGACATGTGATGTGATGAGCACTGGGTGTTATACAAGACTGATGAATCACTAAACTCTACCTCTGACACTAATAATACACTATAAGTTAATTAAGTGAATTTCAATTTTAAAAAAAGCTTCTTGTTCACTTCCCTATGTCCCCCATCTATACCCCCGAAGGTGGGTGCTAAACTGAGGGTCACAAAAAATTTTCTTACTCTTAGCATTCTCTGAACCTTTGGGCTATCATCTATTGTTCTCAGTCTTTGGGGTCTTGGTTGAAATTTGGTGACAACAAGAAAAGTCTCGATCAAAATCCTGTAACATGTCTCTTTTTAAATAAAGATATACTACTCTGACAATCAAAAAAAAAAAGATTTTGAAAATAAATATTTAGGCAGTTTAAAAGAGACTATCTAGCTGTAGGAAATGAACAGAAGTGCGAATTCAACTGATAGATTTTTATGTATTGCCAAAGACTATCAGATCACTCAATTTTTTCCAGAATTCACCATTCCAGAAAAACGGAAATGATTTTTTCAGTGAAAAACTGAAAAATCATATAATGCCTATCAATAGTGGATTTGTTAAATCACTCACGGCACTGCTACCTAATGGGTGCTACTCAATCATTAAGAAAAATATGTTCCTAAATGTATTAACTTGGAAATGGCTCACAGTATGCTGACTTGGAAAAGTCCTCAATATTGAGTAATGCAAGAAAATAGACTATGACCATATAACTGTTTTTAAAAACCTTACCAGTACTTCTAGCTCATGCAGCGTGAAGAAGTAAGCCGAGACTGTCATCCTTGACTCCATTTTTCTTACCCACTACCACCAGAATAGTGGGGAAGCCTATTGGCTTTACACGCCCATAACCACCTTTTTCTACCCTTGCCTGCCCCCAGTTCCCAGGAGTCTATCCCAACACAGCAAGCAGAGGGATCCATGAAAATATGAGAGCTGGTCCCCACATTGCCTAGAATCCTCCACTGGTTTCCCACATCACTCATAATAAAATCCAGTCTTCACAGTGGCACACGAGGCTTATAGACATGGCTTATCTGGATTCCTATCAGTGCTCTGATCACCTCTCCTGTAATGCCTACACTCGCAGCATTTCAGACTCAGACACGCTAGACACACTCCTGCCTTGGAGAGTCTTGGCAGTAGCTCCTCCTTCTACCCCATGCATCCACCTGGCTCCCTCCCTTTCCACTTTCAGGTCTGTAGATCAGAGGGCGTGGGCACACACCAACATGCAGCACCTAGAACGCTGGAACTCATGCTATGAAGGATTAGTAGGAACAGCGTCCCCTTCTCCAAGTACCCAGTAGAGCGGCATCTCGAGTAGAGGCCTAGATGAACACACCACTGGGGTTCAGCTACAGGACACCTTTTTATAGGAAAATGTGAGAATGGCCTTGCAGGAGAAGAATGAAAATTTTAGATTCAGATTCCAGCTTGCCCAGCACTTGGACTTCCTGGAGGATCCCTGGCCCGTGAGAAGTTGAGTCCCGGCACAGGATGGGAGAGAGAAGGAGCCCTGGGGCCATCACCAGACAGTCCTGATTTTCACGCCACTGGACGCTGAGCGTTTCAATCTTTTTATTTTGAAATGATTAAAGGTTAAGAAACAAGTAAAGAGTCCAAAGTACCATTCACTCTGCTTTCCCAGTGGTGACATCTTATGTAACTGTAGTGCAATACTGAAACCGGGAAAATGGCCAGTTGACAAGACTACAGACCCTATTCAGTTTCCACGAGTGTCTAAGCCCACATTCATACTCACGTATCCATGTGTGTGAGTATAGCTGGATGTCAGAGTTTTTCTGTTGGTTTTTTTTTTTTTTTAAGATTTTATTTATTTGAGAGAGAGAACGTGTGTCTCACATGCACGAGAGAGAGAGAGAGAGCAGGAGCAGGGTGAAGGGGCAGAGAGAGAGGGAGAAGCAGACTCCCTGCTAAGCAGGGAGCCCGATGCAGGACTTGATCCCGGGACCTTGGGATCATGACCTGAGCTGAAGGCAGACGCCTACCTTTCTGAGCCACCCAGGCGCCCCTGGATGCAGTTTTATCCCATGTACAGATCTGAGTAACCACCCCCAAAATCAAGATACCATCTAACTTCCTCCTGCTGTCTCCTTGTACCCATGCCCACCCAGCCCACTCCCCATCCCTGTCCCCTACAAATATCTGTGCTCCAGATTTATGATTTTGTCATCTTGACAACGTTATATAAAGGGAATCAAACAGTATGTAACTTTTTGGCATTGGCTCCCTTCACTCCGCATCACCTTCTGCAGATGCTTCGAAGTGGTTGTGGATATCAAGAGTTGGTCCCACTTTTACTGCTGAGACGTACTCCGTGGTATGCAGTTCCCACAGTTTCGCCATTCACCCAAATGAAGGACACCTGGATTGTTTCCAGTTTGGGGCTATCATGAACGAAGCTGTATGAACATGCATGTACAGGCGTGTGTGTGAGTGCATATTTTCACTTCTCCGAGATAAATGCCCAGGAGTGCAACTGCTGGGTCATGTCTGCATGTTTAGTTTTTTTTTTATTATTAAAGATGTTATTTGTTTATTTGACAGAGAGAGAGACAGCCAGCAAGAGAGGGAACACAAGCGGGGGAGTGGGAGAGGAAGAAGCAGGCTCATAGCGGAGGAGCCTGATGTGGGGCTCGATCCCAGAACGCCAGGATCACGCCCTGAGCCGAAGGCAGACGCTTAACGACTGAGCCACCCAGGCGCCCCTGCATGTTTAGTTTTTTAAGGAACCACCAAACTGTATCCCAGAGCAGCCACACCATTTTATATTCAATTACCCCCCCTCTCATCTCCCTCTCTGTCCACCTCCACCTCTGACCCATATATTAGGTTGCATTTCCTAGAGTTTTATATAAAGGAAATCATATAGTATGTATACTTTTTTGGTCTGGCTCCTTTCACTCAGCATCATTACTCTGAGATTTGTCCAAGTTGTAGCATGTATCAAGATTTCATTTCCGGGGGGCGCCTGGGTGGCACAGCGGTTAAGCGTCTGCCTTCGGCTCAGCTCATGATCCCAGGGTCCTGGGCCAAGTCTTACATTGGGCTCTCTGCTCAGCAGGGAGTCTGCTTCTCCCTCTGCCTGCCGCTCCCACTGCTTGTTCTCTCTCTCTGACAAATAAATAAAATCTTTAAAAAAAAAATACGAGTTCATTTCATTCTCTTGTTAAGCAGCAGTCTGTAGTACGGAGAGACCACAGGCTGTTTATACATTTCCCTATTGATGAACATTTGGGTTGTTTCCAGTTGTTTGGCAATTACCCATAAAGCTGCTATAAACATGCAAAAAAAAAAAAAAGTGATTCCCTTTCTCCACATTCTCACCAGCATTTGGTGTTGCCATTATTTTCTATTTTAGCCATTCTGATAAATGCCTATTGATATCTCACTGTGGTTCTAATTTGCATTTGCTAATGTTAGTGATGTTGCGCATCTTTTCATGTGCTCGTTTGTCACCTGTGTCTCCAGTTTAGTGAAACATCCATTCATGTCTCTTGCCCATTTAATTTTTTTTTAATTTATTCTAGAGAGAGTACATGTGGGGTTGGAAGGCAGGAGTGGGAGAGGGCAAGAGAGGACCTTAAGCAGGCTCCATGCCAGCACAAAGCCCAACACAGGGCTCGATCTCACAACTCAGAGATCATAACCTGAGCCAAAACGAAGAGTTGGATGCTAAACCGACTGAGCCACCCAGGCGCCCCATTCCCATTTTATAATTGGATTTTTTTACTATTGAATTTTGAGAGTCCTTTATATATTGTTAAGTATAAGGCTTTGTCAGATACGTGGCTTGCAAATATTTTCCCCGTCTGTAGTTTGTCTTCAGTTCCTCTTAACAGTCTTTTTCAGAACAAAAGTTGTTTTTTTTTTAATTTTGAAGTCCAATTTAGTAATTTTTTATTTTATGGATCGTGCTTTAGCCGTGTCTAAGAATCCTTCACCTTGCCCTACACTGCAGAGAGGTTCGATATTTTATTCTAAAAGTTGTATAGTTTTACATTTAAAATCCATGATCCATTTTGAATTAATTATAGTGCAATGGGAGAGGCAAGTTTCACTCTGTGCCTTTGCACAAAGGAACTCTCCAGAATGAGGGTAAGAGGAGGTCCCAGGAGGATAGCTGTGTGCAAGGCACAAAGGATAAACAGTCCAGACTGGAACCGCGTGACAAAAGGGATAGCCATGCTGAGGACGGCCACCACCATGCCCTCTGCTGCAGCACCATCTGACCATCACCAAAGCCAGGGAGTCCAACAAGAAAGAAGGGGGCTCAAAATCCAGGAAATGGGGAATCCAACTCAAGACATTCCTAGGAGGAGGCTGTGCAGCAGGCCAGAGAGAAAGATCAGTCCATCTGGAAGGAGAAGGAGGTGTCCAGGGGTGATAGTCTGGGGAAAACCAAAATGGAATGCATATATATCGATTTGATTGCACTTGTAGAAAAGTGTACCAAGAAGCCATTGGAAGGCATAAGAAAGGACTAGAAAGATCACCAATTGAAAGGGAAGAGACAAAAGTAAGAAAAAGCAAATACAGTGATCTGTACGCTATAATGCTTAGTCCGAACAATATTTATACAGGCACAATAATATAAACATGGAACAGTCAACTGAACAAAGGCTGTAACATGACTCTAGTGGGAAAATGGGAGAGGGAAGCAGAAGGCACAGTATAAGAGAACCAAGTCCTCAAATACCATAGTAGGAAATTAATAGAGAATGTCTAATATTGATAAATCAAAAGAGAGCACACTATACATACTATTTAGAAACACAGAGATGTGTTAACGCCAGGAATGAAAAGCCAAAGTTGTTGAAAGTGGTTGGGGAAGGGAACATGGGAAGGAAGGAGATAAGAAACTCCTATAATTGGCTATAAGCCTTTAATAACATTTGGCTTTTAACCTGCCTGTGCATATATTACTTTAATAAAATAAAAGCTAGGGGCACTTGGGTGGCTCAGTCAGTTAAGTGTCAGCCTTCAGTTCAGATCATGATCCCAGGGTCCTGGAATCGAGCCCCACGTCCGGCTCCTTGCTCAGCAGGGAGCCTGCTTCTCTCTCTCCCTCTGCCTGCCCCTCCCCCTGCTTGTGGGCGTTCTCCCTCGCTCTCTCACTCTCTCTCTCTCAAATAAATAAAATCTTAAAATAAAATAGAAGCTGATTTTTTAAAACAAGTAGTGCCATGCTGTCTAACACAGCAGAGGACACGATGCTCTTGTTCGTTCCCTCCTTTGGGCACAATTCGCTGATGCAGGTTATATATCAAGATTCCAGGAACTAACGGAGCAGCACATGTGAAACCTATTCCTTGGCTTGTGCCCTAGCCACAGTCTGCTAGCGACCTTCCTTCTAAGGATTTTGTCTTATGATTTGTTAAGCCTTTTCTGGTAACATTGCTTCCAAGCGTAACTGAGCACACTTCCTCCTTTAACTACAGGTAATGCAATTTCAGTGCAGACAGGATAAAGCACATTCTTGAATCACATGCAGAAAACTTCTGCTTGATTTGATTTCATCATTAAGTGTGTTCCTGAAAAAAGTTAGATTCATACAAATAGTTGTGTATTAAATACTCTCCAGTAAATTTTAACTTCATATTCGTGGGGGGAGGGGAATCTAACCCCAACCAACAACAGAGACAGTGCTGTCTTCAGACTCTCTATCATCATTTTCAAAAAGTCCTTGGAAGTGATTGATTCATACAGTTTGTTCTCATAATTTTCCCACACAGCCAATGAAAGAAATTAGTCAAGGAGAAACTAATGTTTGCTGAGTGCCTATTATGGGTCAGGCACTGTGCTAGGACTTTAATAAAGGTATTGTCTACTTTAATCTTGGCAACCACCCAGAGAAGTAGATAGTATTATCCCCATTTTACATTTAAGGAAACCAGAGCCTAAAGATATTAAGTGATTTTCCCAAAGCCGCACAGCTAGTAATTCAAACCGACCATCAAGTCTTTTCACAAGAAATGTATGTAATTACAATTCCCAGCGTTAATTTGAGCTTTGAGTGCTCCGTGATTCCACTGGGCTTTAATATTTAAACAGCCACATATGATTTAGCATTGTTCCAAGTGGGAAACTTAGAAGACACTGACCCCATCAAAATTTTTAAAGTATGACGATCTTTTTTGATGTAATAGTCTTGAAACCAACAAATGTCTATTGATCTAATGATTAATTAAAAGGCAATGTGAGATTCAAATAGCAATATGAGAAGAACACTGTATTAGGGAAACCCCCCCTTAAGAAGTCTTGTGACCTTGAGGCAAATGCCGCAGCTTTCTGTGATAAAACTGTCAGACTTAGTAGCTGTGTCTCAGGGTTCTTCTGCCATTTAAAAAGGCGAAAAGAACACTACCCACTTTTGGAGAAGCCCACAGTAAAGTGAAAAGCCCATCGTACAAATTTTAAACTGGCCATTGTTACAAAAGGTTCAGAGCTGCAGCTCCAGCAATTTCTCCCACCACGTAAATGAAATGACAGCAAATGGATAACTCTAAACATTCACTATGAACGTCCAGTGTGAGGTTTACCTGTGTTAGCACTGAGCAGAGTTAAGTCCCAAAACTTTGGTGACCTCCCCCCGACGGCCTGACACTGATAAGCGCAGCTATTTTTTACAGATTTCTAACTATGTAAGTTTGACACTGGCCTCAATGCAGGTGGGGAAACCAAAAGATTCACTTCCAGCTTCATGTTACCCTCCATCAGATACCCACCTTCTATCTGTATGCATGTGACACAATGAGCTGACACAAGGACCACAAAAGAGAAAATAGAACCTGGCAAATGGAGCATAACCTAACCAACCCCTTGAAAAGAGATATTACCAACAGCCGATAGCAATTTACCCCAGCCCTGACCTGGAACCAGGTGACCAGCCAGAGAACATTACCTTGGATGGTAACACATGATTTTTATTTACTTCGATGATTTTCTAACAAACAATAAAGTTGAATTACCTTTGTTTCCTGACTCACGATGTGCTGGGGAGCCTTGCTTGTTTCAAGATGTCGTGTCCTCCAGATCGTCCATGTATTCCCTAAATACAATATTTAATATAATCTCAGCAGCCATCCTCTGGTATCACATTATTCTGCCCCATCCATGTCCCACTGCCTCACGCATCTCCTTCAAAGGGCTGCAACATAATAGTATTCTTTCCATTTTGTAATAAGAACAACAAAAATCTATCTGATAACTTGGTCCACTTACACTACTTACATCCCAGAATTAAAATCAGGCTATTATGACATGTAATAACAGATTGAAATTTTATTACATTGCCATTTTCATCACATTTCTTTTTATAAGTCAGTCATATTATAACCAACAAAAAGCATTCATATGTATGCATTTGATGGCCACTCATTCAATAATATTAAGAACTGTTATAGCCCGGCAGCATGTCACATCCTGAAGATTCATTAATGACATGTCTTAGCGCTCACGGAGACACACAGCATAGTGATTAGTTAGGTCCCTGGACTCTCAAATTTCCCCAAAGTCAAATGCTGGCTCTGATACTTACTAGCCGGGTGACTTCAGGCAAGTAATGAAAGTTCTTAGTGTCTCAGTTACCTCGTCTATAATAATAACGATGCCTATTTCACAGAGCTTTCAGGATTAAATGAGTTAGTATTTATAAAACAGAACCATACCTCATACACAGGAAGTGCTATGGTCATTATATAAACTGCCATTAAATAAAATGGAATTCATTCTCTAGTGAGGGACTCAGACAATAAACAAATAAATAAGAAAATTCGATCTAATCGTGGGGACAAAACCAAGCAAACAATTTACAATATAATTAAAACACACCCATTCCTGTCAGCAGCAGGCTGTTATTTGGATGAACTCCCCTGATGAAAACAGTTGGGCACCAAAACATCTTCAGTTTTTGATAGCCTCGTGGAACAAGAGGGACGGAATTATAAGCATAGGGCTCACCCAAAGGAGAGAGATCCTCCTGTTCTCCACCCAAAAGGCCATCACCTCAGGGCTTGGGCAACTTAGAAGTAAGCTGTCCCCATGCTTCCCACGCTCCACAGGTCTGCATGGACAACAATTAAGTTGCTTTAGAAGAGAAAAGATCTGTTAGGAGGTTAGGGGAATAATGAGTGGATTTGTTCCCAGGGGGGTGACTATGGGCTAATGCTCACATAGCTTTCGTTGCCCCAACTCCTCAAGCCATGAACTTAGCGTAAAGTGGTCCCATCTAGTAGAGCCCCCCAAATCTGGAAAATCCTTTCTACAGTAAGTTACCTTTGCTTTAGGCCTTAACTCTTCATACAAACAGTTTTTTAAGGAAAATGAGGAGCATACAATAATATCCAGGAATACAGAGAAACAAGATTGACAAGTAGGAGGAAGAGTGGGAAGTTAGGAAGGTCGGCTGGTGTTGCTTGAATTTCAGAGAGAGGCGGTGGCACTGTACCTACCAGCCTTGCTCAGGTCAAGTGTAAAACCAGGTGATTGGTAATACTCTGTGACTAGCGATTCTGTATATGCGTTCATGTTAACCTGACAGGGGACAGGATGAGTGGCTATAAAAAGCAGATCCCAGCTTCAGGCACAGGTGTAATGACCACTCTCTGAAGTTTATAAACTAAATCCAACAACACTGATGTGAAAACCTAGAAAGGAGAAAGGGAGTATCAAACTACAGGACACTGGTGACTAGAAAGGAACAGGTCATGGGAGATGAGCATCTAATTTTCTTTTCTTTTTTTTTTTTTAGATCCTCAGAAGACTTAACTTTAAATTTAAATTCAATTAGCCAACATATAGTACCTCATTAGTTTCAGATGTAGTGTTCAATAATTCATCAGTTGTGTATAACACCCAGTGCTCATCACACCACATGCCCTTCTTAATGCCCATCACCCAGTTACCCCATCCCACCACCCACCTCCCCTCCAGCAGCCCCCAGTTTGTTTCCTATAGTTAACAGTCTCTCATGGTTTGTCTCCCTCTCTGATGACTTCCTATTCAGTTTTCCCTCCCTTTCCCTATAATTCTCTGTGCTGTTTCTTATATTCCACATATGAGTGAAACCATATGATAATTACCTTTATTTTGCTCAGCATCATACCCTCCAGTTCCATCCATGTCGATGTAAATGGTAAGTATTCATCTTTTCTGATGGCTGAGTAATATTTCATTGTCTATGTATACCACATCTTCTTTATTCATTCATCTGTCAATGAACATCTGGGCTCTTTCCACAGTTTGGCTATTGTGGACATTGCTGCTATGAACAATGAGGTGCAGGTGCCCCTTCAGATCACGACAGCTGGGGTAGCAATCCTCCTATCAGACAAAATAGATTTTAAACCAAAGACTGTAGTAAGGAATGAAGAGGGATACTATATCATACTTAACAGGTCTATCCAACAAGAAGATCTAACCATTATAAATATTTATGCTCCTAATTTGGGAGCAGCCAATTATATAAACCAATTAATAACAAAATTAAAGAAACACATTGATAATAATGCAATAATAGTAGGGGACTTCAAGACCCCCACTTAAAGCAATGGACCAGTCATCTAAGCAGAAGATCAACATAGAAACAAGGGCTTTGAATGACACACTGGACCAGATGGACTTCACAGATATACACAGAGCATTCCATCCTAAAGCAACAGAATACACATTCTTCTCGAGGACACATGGAACATTCTCCAGAATAGATCACATACTGGGTCACAAATCAGGTCTCAACTGGTACCAAAAGATGATTATTCCCTGTGTATTTTCAGACCACAGTGCTTTGAAACTTGAACTCAATCACAAGAGGAAATTTGGAAGGAACTCAAACACTTGGAGGTTAAAGAGTGTCCTACTAAAGAATGAATGGGTCAACCAGGAAATTAAAGAATTTAAAAAATTCATGGAAATACATAAAAACAAAAACACAACTGTTCAAAGCCTTTGGGATACAGCAAAGGTGGTCCTAAGAGGGACATAGTAATACAAGCCTTTCTCAAAAAATTAGAAAAGTCTCAAATATACAAGCTAACCTTACACTTAAAGGAGCTGGAGAAAGAAGAGCATCTAATTTTCAAAGAATGGAAGCATCCATAAAAGAAAAGAATGAAGGGGGGGGCGTGTGGGTGCCTCAGTCTGCTAAGTGTCCAACTCTTTTTTTTTTTTTAAGATTATTTATTTATTTATTCAACAGGATAGAGACAGCCAGCGAGAGAGGGAACACAAGCAGGGGGAGTGGGAGAGGAAGAAGCAGGCTCATAGTGGAGGAGCCCGATGTGGGGCTCGATCCCATAACACCGGGATCACGCCCTGAGCCGAAGGCAGACGCTTAAGCGCTGTGCCACCCAGGCACCCCTAAGTGTCCAACTCTTGATTTCACCTCAGGTCATGATTTCAGGGTCATGATGCAGACAGGCTCTGCACTCAGCAGGGAGTTTGCTTGAGATTCTCTCTCCATATCCCTCTGCCCCTCCCCCACTCCTCTCCCTCTCTCTCTCAAATAAATAAATAAATCCTTAAAAAAAAATAAAGGAATGAAGGAAGGGAGGGAAAAGAAAGGATGAAGAGAGTAAATATAAAAATAGGGACAAAAAGAATAGATATTAACCAGGGTTAGCCCTGGGTGAAATGAATGTAAATGACCTTTATTTTCTTCATTTTGATTAGCTGTATTTCTTAAATTTTCTCATTGTGTGTTTTCCATTGCCCAGTTCCAACTATAAATGCTTTAAGGGAAAATAATCAATTTCCCAGCCTCCAAAGCAATGCCAGGTTTGCGAGGATTACAAATGCCAGGCTTAACCTTGAAAGTTCTTATTTTAATTTTTAGTATGCAAATCTTGTCCTCTAGGAATTCATTCTCTTTTGCCTTTCAGTATTATCATTTATTGCATTTAAAGGTGCACCTAAGAAAGAACCAATTTAATTAAAAATAGAAAGCGAGAGAGAGGAAGAAAATGTCCTTACTCAAACCATCAACAAATTTTGAAAAATAAAAAATGACAAGATAAAATATTAAGAAAAGTAAGTGTTGCCCAAACTAAGCATATTTAAATTCTATAACATTAAAAGTCACCTACTATTCACTGGATAGATAAATCAACTTTTCAGTCAAAGTGGCTAATTTTATAGATGCATTCCCTGACTCTATAAACTTTCCCATCACTTAGACATTTCACGAAATCCTCCTTCCATGAAGAACTTTCCACATTGGTCAGGAAAAAAATTGTGACAATACTGTGTTTTTTCCCTTTTGAACAATATGATTTTTTTTTCTCTAACTCTAATAGACTATATCAAGGAGGAACACTTTTTGACTGCTAATAACAGGAAACTATATTTAAATCTGTGTTTAAATCATAGGAATATATATTATCTCACTCAGCTAGTAGTCTGGAGATAGATGGTTCCAGCGTTCTTTCAGCTTATCGATATCATCAAGACCCAGACACTTCTCACACTCCCATAACATCATCCTTAGCAAGTTGGTTTTTATTCCCATGCCTGTTGCCTCACTGTTGCAATATCGCTGCTGCAACACCAGACATCACATCCTAAGCTTAAATGTAAGAATCAAGGGTATAGAAAAAGATATTCTTCTCTCAGAAGGCTCTGTCCTTTATCCAGGGAAGAAACATTTCCAGAAGTCTTCCTTATGGCCCCAAAAGTCAGAACTGGATCACAGGGGTACTCCTAGGTACAGGGAGGCTGTGAAAGTATCTCCTTTTTAAGCTTCCTCCTTGATCCAGTGTCTTCCTCTGTAATGAGATGGCACAAGGATGACTTTGTCCTGTCCTCCGCTCCCAGTGGGTGACCTGCCTCTGTTCCAGTCCTGGTGCTCTGACTGAAAGTTTACTCTCTAAAACTAACCGCAATAAATATGTGAAGTCTCCTCACTTTCAAATACACACTGTTGTGCATATCACTTAAAAATCCAAGAATGCTAAATTAAGAAACATGATATAGTCTTCATATTTTATCATAGTTCAGGCATTGAAATACTCTATAAAAGTTTCTTTCCACCAATTCTACATTGTAAGTTATTTGAGGAAGTCATCCTGCCTTTCCCTATTTTTATGCTTCAGAAAGTCCTCAGAACAAAGATCCTCGGGTGTCAGTTGTTCTATACCCACTCCTTCAGAGGAGTTATTCATGACCTCAAGGAACATCAAAATAGTGCTTTGAAAAGGAAGAGCATCCTGGGAGATGAGGCAGGTTTTATCTCTGCTTTCATTAGTGAAAATGATCATGCCAATGCCTTTCCGCCCAACCAATAAAAAGTGCACATATGTTTCCAGGAGCAAAAAGCCCCCTGAACCCTTGTGGAAATCCACTGGTTCACTTCCTCTAGCTGCTCAGGGCTCGATTTGCCCTCCCCAGGTGGAGTGCCTGTCCCCTGGACTTCCAGACCTGAGGGTAGGAAATTCACTTCCTCACTTCGACGTTTTAAGAGCCAAGACCACAGGCCGCAGTCTAAGGAGCTACTGAAGACCGCAGGAGCTGGATCACACCTCCTGGGTTCAAATCCGACTCTGTTACCCAGCGCGCAACTTTGAGCAACCATTTAGCTTTCAGCTCTAGGGTCTCCTCGCCTCTCAAGTGAGGGAAACAACAGCACCTACGTCCTAGGGCTCCCGTGAGGAGTAAATGAGTTAACCCCCAGAAAGCGCTGCAAACAGCGCCTGGCTGGCACACAGCGAACTTGTTTGTATTAACGCCTTTCAACTACGAGTGCCTGCAACTCTGCAACATTTTGCCTGGGTACGAAACAGCTCCTGGGAATTACAAAACTGTAATCCTGGGAGCTGAGTGGCCATGGTTAAGGACCCGGAGAGGAAAGGAGAAAAGAAATCAGGGCAGGGGCAGAGGGAGAGCTGGGGCGACATTTATCCCGCGGAGCCCACCTACATACAGCCTCGGTCTCCTGGTCTACGGTCTCCTCCACCGTTTCTTCTCTGAGAAGGAGTCGCACGCGCGAGCGGCGCAGCCCGGCGTTTCTCCAATCAGACACCCCAGGCTGGCGCCACGTTTGTAACCTGATCCAATCTCGTCCCCCGGAGGGCGGGAACGCGAAGTTCCTACCTGCACCTGTGGCAGCTGTGGCCGCCTCCTTGGGTGTTTGTTGTTGGGTTTTTTTTTTTCTTTCTTTCTTTCTTTCCACTCTGACCCTGGGTTCTGGCTTCTCGAATCACTTGGCGAATAACCAGCAGGTGGGCAGATAGATGTCTTTTCCCGTGCAGAGGACCGACGTGTAGGCAGGTTCAATGCACCAGAGTGAGCAGCCGAAGTCCCATCTCCCCGCGGCTGCCGGGCGGCGCTAGCAGGGAAGAGGGCACGCGGGCGAGAATGAAAGGCTCGCTAACCGGGAGAGCCTGCCTGGGCATTCACCTGGGGCGGTGAGCCTGGCACCTGTTCGCCAGGCGCCCTCCGGCCGGAGCCGAACGCGCCGCGAGCCCAGAACTGCCGCCACGGCTGCGGCGGCAGAAGTTGGAGGCGCCAGGGGAGACCAGCAGCAGCAATCGGCTTAGCTGGACTGCAGAGATTTCGGCTGACACACCTTCCAGAGAGAAGCCCGACCTCCCCAAGACTGCGCGGGAGGGACGCTGCCCCGGGCTTCCAGGTTGTCCCCAGTGCACTCCCTCCGTTCTCTTGGAGGCGAGGGCGACGCGGAGTCGTGGGATACTGGGAAGCCTGAACAGGTGAGCGATTAGGGTGATTCTGCGTCCTCCAAGACAGAGCCCATTGCGGGGTGTCAACCTGGGGTGTTCCCTCCAGCTCCAGGGGGAGATGTTGCGAGCCGCAGGCGCTCTGCGTACATTTGCGTAATTTGCAGTCTTTCCCTTGAGCGATTAGTGCAAAGCGTTTCGGCGCACACGGCTGTGGAAAAGAGAGTGTAGGGTGGAAGACAGAAGGCGGCCATAAGGACACCCGACCACCACCACCAATGACTAACTTGGGGGTGCTTCTCCGATCTGTACAATAGAGGGAGCAGGATGTTTGCAAACCCAACTGCAAACTGTGCCTGGGGGAGTGGGTGCCTTTTTACGGGAAGACTTTTGGCGGTTTTATCTTCTATTGTTTTCAAGTCGCAGCCCGAGTGTGCCCTCGGGGCGCCCTGGGGAGGAGCCGGGGCCCAGGTCTGCGGCGGAGGCCGCCGCGCCGCGTCGCGTAGGCGCTCCAACTTTCCCAACGGTTCCGGGAGCCGAGCCTCCAACAACAAACACCTCTAAAGTTTCGCTCCCCAGCGCGCCGGCAGTCTCGGGAGCGCCAGGCGCGTGGGATGGGAAGGAGCCCAGAGGAAACCTGGGAAATGCTCTGCGGCGCAAGCGAATCCAACGCGTTCGTACAGCTAGTGCCCATAGACCCAGCCCAGAAAGCGCTCACAGGACTCTCGCTTCCGATTATTAGCACGTTCAGTGTCAAAAAACAGCCTTTTCGCTCCGCAGAGCGCTGGTTTAGAAGCCGGGGAGAAGCACAACGGTTTGGAGTTCCTGGTTGCGCACAGCAGGTTTCCTCTCTGGAGGGAGGAATTGCGGGGGGAAAATACCCAACCCAGAAATCTTTCATTTGTAATTAAAATCTCAAGAGTTGAGTTGCCTGGTGCAAACAGGCTCGGTGCATATTTGAATACAGAACTAAGAGAAGAGGACATTGGCCTCTTGGCCTCATCTCAACCATCCGCTGGGGGTGGCTTCAAAGAGACGTAAGATTGGTCTCTGGGGAATAAAAGGAAGCGTGGGATGGCGGTTTTCACGGGAAGTTAAGTCTAGACTGCTTCTCTGAAAGCGACAAGGCAGAAGTTCTGTCAAAAGCAGAATTTAAAAGAAACAAAACACCGTGAGCTTGTCCCTCGCTCTTATTGGCATGTAAATCCCCCCTGAAAAATCACATTGAAAAGGATCCTGTGACAGAAGTCTATGGGAAAAAGCCTTTGAGGGAAATTTCGGAACTGTTGGCAGGGGTCAGTGCTCACCTACCGCGGGGACGCGCTCGCTGCCAGGCGCCCTCCTCCCAGGTGCTCATCCAAGAGGGGGGCTCCTCTGGGCCAAGTGGGTCACCTTTGGCCGTCCCTCTACAGTCAGTCAAGGTGACAGGACGGCCAGCTTCGCTCTCGAGCCGGGTTCATTCAGAGGCCGGGGAACCTCCCCTGGGCCCCCTGCCCCCCCCCCCCCCCGC
>NW_024425563.1:45379342-45602981 GCF_017311325.1 Ursus maritimus | reverse complement strand
CCCCCCCCCCCCCCCCCCCGCGCGCTGACCCCCGCACTGGCACTGGAGGCGAGGCAAGGGTTGAGGCGGGAGAGTGCCAAGCTATCTGGAGACCAGACGGTGGCGCCCTGGAGGCCACTCGTCCGCCTTCGCCCTTTGGGCGCAGCGCGGCCCTCGGAGGACAGCGCAGCTCCTGGTGCACGGCTGCGGGCTCTCGGACCCCTGTCGATCGCGTGCGGGCGGAGCGAGGGGAGGAAGTGCAGTTGGGGGCACGTGACTTAGACCAACCCTGTAACCAAATTCTGTTTGTTTGCCCCGCACAGGCCGCTGCCTAGCTCCCACCCCTCAAACAGCCGGCGTCGCCAGGAGAGCCGGCCCTTCCCCCCGGCCGCGCCCCGGGCCCCTCGGCCGGCCGGCCATGGCCGACAGCGGCGGCACCGGCAGCTCGGGGCCCTGGTGGAAATCGCTAACCAACAACAGGAAGAAAAGCAAGGAAGCCGCGGTAGGGGCGCAGCCTCCCGCACAGCCTGCAGCCGGGGAGCCCGCGCCGCCCGCGCCGCCCAGCCCGGACTGGACTAGCAGCTCCCGGGAGAATCAGCACCCCAATCTCCTCGGGGGTGCCAGCGAGCCCCACAAGCCAGACAAGTTGTGCGGGGACAAATCGGGCAACAGCCGCCGCAATTTGAAGATCTCGCGCTCCGGCCGCTTTAAAGAGAAGAGGAAAGTGCGCGCCACTCTGCTGCCCGAAGGAGTCAGGTCCC
Source organism: Ursus maritimus (assembly GCF_017311325.1). Taxonomy (NCBI): domain Eukaryota; kingdom Metazoa; phylum Chordata; class Mammalia; order Carnivora; family Ursidae; genus Ursus; species Ursus maritimus. Next base: position 45,602,241 of record NW_024425563.1, on the reverse strand, counting down.
CGGAGGAGGCGGGCTTCCCTGGTGACCCGCACGACGACACGCAATAGCCAGAGCGCTCCAGGACTGTGTCTCTTCCCACCACTCCTCCCTATCCCCAGTTCTAAATCTGAGATTTCTGGCCTCCCTAGTACCTGGTGTCTCATCCCACCAACTTCAGAGTGTTCACGCAAGGCCTCCCCGATTTTATTTTCCTGGGAATCGAAGTGTCCACTGAGTTTTCAATATTTCATGACTCAAGGAGGCATTGAGTATTTATCTGTGGTCAGAGAAGATACCTGCCACAGAGGAAGCTGGCGTAATTATTTTTTTTCCAAAAGGTCTCCCGTGGCCTCCACCCCTTGGGCCACCTGGGGAGTGAGAAGGATACTTCTCTGAGTTGGTAGCCCAACTGGGACCGCACAGCCCCTCCAACGAGTAAGCCCTGCTCTGATTCAGAACTCGCTATTGGAAAGCAGATTAACGCCAGCGAAATGCGCTTTAGACGTACTTGGGTAGACTCAAACCTTAAGTAAAGGGACTAGAGAGGGCAGGAAACCTTCCGGAGAAGTAATTTGTCTAAGGCAAGGTTGCTTTTAATGTTGAACTACAAAACTGTACTGCCTATTTTAGTGTGGACTATTAAAATTGTTGCACTGTAAAACTTAAGGTGACTTTTGTGTTTTTTCCATTGCAAGACTGAAGTCCGTCATACTTAAAGGCAGGCATACAAAAATCCAAAGTGACAGAGTTAATCATTTGCCACACAACAGAACAGCTACTCTCTCTCGGAAAGCTACAGGGAGGAGAACATTTCTGAAAGCTAGTAACACCCAGTCTGGAAGCAGTTGGCCCAATATCTCTATTTACTAACTAAATTTGAGGAAGGGAGGGAGAAGTACTAAATACTCCTAAATTCTCTTCGTTACTTCAGTACATCTTCATACAGTAGAGTAACTCACAATGCCAGTAATAATTCTTTTTAGTATCCATCGTTAACCTTACTGACAATTGTCTGGAAATACTTAAACAGATGGACTGAGATCTTCGTTTGTGCAAAGCTGGCTTCTTTTCCCACCCCTTTGCTTCAAAAGTTTGTTTCTTTAGTCTGACTTATGCATTTATCTGGTTTCAAAGCCTTTAGACGTACTAATCTGAAGATTCTGAACAAAAATTTACCTATTTGCTTTTGTTAGGAACTTCAAGAAAAGGAGTAAATGAATACCACTTGCTTTCAGCAAATTACAAGAGAGTTATTGTAGTTGTTAAGGGCCACTGGGATCACTCCTATCACAATTCATTTCATTTATAACCATCCAGAAATACATAGCAAGGAAATTCTAGTGGTCAAAGTATATGTGTGTGTGTATGTGTGTGTGTGCGTGTATACACATATATTTCAGATGATTACAAGCAAGAACTTGATTGGAGCTTCTGAATGTGTTATATAGAAAGAGGCAGTTTTTTATTTCTCTCAGTAATTGATAAAATAGCAAAACAGGTTCATTGGCTAAAAGAGATTGAATAACGAAATTTGATGAAAATAGCTAAAATGGACTTAAATTAGTGAATCGAGTTTGGGTAATAATACAGTTTACCATTTGATACATGAGTCTCCACATACCAAAGGCTTAACCCAACAGAAATTGTTCATATGAGGATTATGAACACCTTACATTAAAAGAGAAAATATATGAGTTTTTTTTTTTTTTAATCATGAAAAGACTTTTTGTTGTGTATTTAGAACTGGGAATACATGACCAAAGTCTCATCACTGTGAGCTTCCTGGATGAGAAAGACTTTGTATTTAGTTTAAAGTGGGCCTCCCATCTCTAGACTCTAATGAAGAAGAGGGAGAGGAGCATGTGCTGGAGAAGTTCGTGGTAAGGAGGGGACAGGGGCAGATCACCGGGAGTCAAGCAAGCAGAAGCTGCCAAATAAGGCTTTGGAACACCTTCATAAGGCATTTTAACTCCACTTTGTAGAAAGTAATCAAAATTAAGGTGCATATCCAGAATATTTTTCCCGTCCCAAGAGGACCAATAGATTAGGACTGTACCCATTTATAAAATCAAGCCTGCAACTGCATAATTTAAAAACTTTACACTAACTCTTTCATTCATGGTTTTATTGTTTAAAAAAAATTTTTTTTTAAATTCCTTTCAATTCACAAAATATTGGCATTTTCCCAGGTTCTGTATCTTGTTTGGGATCACATCCAAGACTATAATCACTGCAGATAATCCATAGCAGACATATAGCAATAGAACTTATTCACATGACATCTTTACCTCACTGTTCTGGAAGAATTGAAAACCATGCTAATGGCAGTTATGACAGCGAGTGTAATACACAATCTCCAGTTGAGGTTTGTAATTACAGAGTTTTAAAGGAGTCCTAATTATGCAGTGGGAGGAATGCACTGATTTAATCCCAACTCCGTGAAATCAGAAACCAAGCAAAATTGGTGGGATGAAAAGATCATGGGTAAGATGAGATAATTTGACAAAGTGTCTTGCTGGGATTTATATGTTTTACAGATGATTAATTACATTCTCATACCATGTATACAGATTTAAATGTTTTAAACCTCAAGATAATTTATAGTAAATCAAGGGAAAGTGTTGAATTAAATTTGGAGTTAATTAGATTAGAGACTTTTGCTTTCTTTAAATCGGCTTACTAATGGAATTTCACCCACAAGTTTGAAAACCATTAAAGAAATTTTAACACCATGCTTTCAAATGATATGGGAGGAAAAGGGACAAAAATCTACTTGTGTGTTTGCTAAATGCTTTCATAACCATGATAATTATATACACAGGGTAGTTTTCGCCTCTGTGACTCTCCTTGCTGAGTCGTGACTCATATCACAGGTCACCTGAACGTCCCTTTGTGTTCATACTTCCATTGTTCCCATTGTTCATCCCACTGTGATTTGCATTTCAAGAGCAGAGACTCTATTTTGTGTATGCAGTTAGGACATTCTGCTTCAGTATAACACTGGGAAGTACTTTTTGTGCTTTGAAACACGTGAACTCAGCAAGCCTGATTTTGCCACATCCTTAGAAAGGAACTATAACCCTAATGAACAGTAGCACTGGCTAAAACTTTGTCAGCAATAGTTCTCCTGAGGGACACCTGGGTGGCTCAGTTGGTTAAGCGTCTCCCTTCCACTTAGGTCATGATCCCAAGGTCCTGGGATTGTGTCCCACGTTAGGGTGCTGAGCCTGCTTCTCCCTCTGCCTGCCACTCCCCCTGCTTGTGCTCTCTCTCTCCCTCTCTCTGACAAATAAATAAAATCTTTTTTAAAAAAAATAGTTCTCCCGAGATGCTCAGAGGAAAATTTTGGTGCCTTCAAATAGATAAATAACAAAAATGAGCCTAAAGAATTTCAAATAAAAAGTGAATCAGAAAGGAATAAGTAAAAGAGTGGGATAATTATACACAGTGGTCACGGGACCCTTTTTATGAGGAAAAGAGAGAAAGAATATTATTTTTCCCTAGCTGAGTCAGGCCAGCCAGATGTCAGAAACTAACACACAAAAAACTGGCCTGATAGATACAGTAAAGGAAACTGATCTTTGAAAAGTCTATTTGATTCATGGAGCATTTTATCATAATTATACAGAAATGTAGGAGATTCTTTCTTGGAATAAGCTCAAGTTGATCTCCATGGCAAGTAGAAAGTGGGACGAAAGACATTTTATACTGTTTGAGCGTCAACACACAAGTACTGGAAACAAGTATGCAGCCCTGGGAAAACTTTGTTACTGATAAGGTGGCTGTCCATTAAGGCATCATTCTTCTCCTATCTTCTCTGTAGTCCCCCACCCCATACTCACTTTGCCTCTGAGCCATTGCATGTGCATTCCCATTAGGCTCGGAGTCGTAGAAGAGGGGGTGCCAGGAGGCACGGGGCCTTCCCTGGCCTCCTGCAGGCATAGCACGTTGATGACCACTTTTGACGGTTGTCAAAAGATGGCCTTGCGGACTTGGAATATGGGAAGAATAGCGTTCATGATGAGAGAAGATTATCACTAAGGAGATAGGATGTAAGTAAAGAACGCAGGCCTTCCCTAGCAGAGGACAGCCGACCGTTTGTAAAGAAATGGAAACAGCTACAGATCACGATAAATAAGACAGAGGACAGAAGTGATCCTTCCAAGTATTCAAACCAAGGAATTCAACTCTACTTCCAAATCGAATTGCGCAGCAGACGACAAAATCATGGACCCATCATTACCACGTCAGAGTTGTTGAAAATCCTCATGCAATAGAAAAGACCCATGAGGAAGTGGTTTTATCTGAGATGTGTAACAAGATTGTTACCGGTGAGACAGAAATCTCTGACCCTAAAAGTAGAGAGGGTCATGTTGAAGAAGCCAAAGGTCCCTAACCATGAGAGCAGCCACCGACTGACCTGTCCGTTGAGTAAGGAATGTGGGGCCCATCTTGGACCTCCTCATGCCTTTTCTGAAGGGATTTTCCTTGAGTTACAATACCCTGGATTATTAATTTCTTTCTAGTTCCAGTCCACAAGTATAACTGCTGACTCATACCCTACAAGAATGGCAGCAAAAAGTTCCCACACAGTTTCCAAGACACTCAATCATAGTTGTCTCTGTGACTCGTTCTTGAATCTTGGACAATCTGATGTCGGCTTATTATTCTGTAAAATGATGGGATGGAGGCCATATTCCAGCTTTAAAACTCTCTGAGTATTCTGCTATTTTGAGCAGCTGGTTGTAAAACTAGTTCATACAACGCTCATTGTTTACTATAAAACACAAGGGCACCACCTGTTCAGTGCTGACGGCCCGGCTCGGGAGCCAGGGAGAATTATAAACTGCAATAAGGGTACGGCCTTATGGTGGGGTGCTACCAAAACCATGTCGTCTTCTGGCCCAATAGTTGGGGTGATTCTGCTCTACAGAAACATTGAGGCTCGTTACTCGAGTTAGAATCAAATATTTAACAGTTTGTCCTGTTACCTCTGCTTAGCATATTCTTTGCCCACCACCTGCCTGGCAGAGCCTCAGTCTACCTTCAAGATTCAAGCGTCTCCCTCTGGGTAACTGTCAGGGACCTCCTTCCCCCAAAACACAGCTCCTGGGAACATGTATGGGTTGTACCTTCAAGCCTGTGTTACCCACCACCACGGACCATATTATGTGTATGTGATCATGTGTCTCTCTGTCCCTTTAGTCAGGGAGCTCAGGGAAATTCAAGGGGCAATGTTTATTCTTCATTCCCCCGCATGAACTCCTGGACCATCCTCTAGGACATGGACCTTCCAGGTAGGTAGCATGTGCAGCTAGCATATAGCTCTTGGTGGGGCCATAATTTTTTCTCCTCTAGGGAGACAGGCTATGTCTGGCTGGTAGAGAAATGTCTGAGGGCTGTGAATCAGCCAGAATCTGATCAGGAGAGAGAAAACACAGAGTAATTTGAACAGAGAGCATTTAATATAAAGAATTATTACCCATAACAGGGATGGCTAGTAAGAAGTAATGAGAGATTGGCCAGCAGGAAGTAAAGAGAACCCCCCAAAATACAGGAATAAAGATAAAGGACAGCCACTACCCAGGAGCTGAGATAGATTGCTCTTGCCTCCAACTGCCCCTGACCCAATTAGAAAGGGTACCGCCATGAGCCACTGACTGGCAGAGAAGTCGCTGTGGTGCCACACTGGCAGAATGTGCTGGAAATAGACCTTCTAGAACTGGTCCTGTGTGCCAGGGAGCACTAAAGCACTAATCACTTAATTATTTGAACCCCATGGATAAAAATACAGGAAACATCACTGCATTAATACAGTGTGGGAAGAAATTTAGATTTCTGTAGGTTGGCAACATTAGTTTCAAGAGGGCAGTTGCTTGCCATAAAGTGCTTTTGCAAAGTGAGAAAAAGGTACTCCTTCCTCTGGGTGGACTTCGGCCCTGACACATTCCCACAGCAGACCCTCTCGTGCATTACACAACCCACACAGCCTTACATAGCAGCTGTGAGTCCATGAATAGATGGAACGAGGCCCCAAAGATGACAGGATTCAGGAAAGGACAGAATGGCCTGCCTGACTGGAAACCCAGGTCCTAGACCCGATTTTCTAACCAGTAGTTGTGTGATCTCAGGCAAATCACCTCCTGCTCCGGGCTTTCATTTTCTCACTTACAAATGAGAAGTTCAGACACTGCCAGTTCAAAAATTCTATTATTGTAAAGTGTATCTAAAAGAAGTGGTATCTATGTTTATGTTTAAGAAACAAATCAGATCTCCAATACCTGCAACAAATTCCAGAGAAACACTGCAATCAACATGATGTTCCTCACCATAGACATATTTGGGGGGAGGGGCTGTGATCCAATCCACCCATATCAGCTCCTCCAGCTACTTGAACTCTCCTCCTCTGTACACAGTGCAAATCCTAATAGAGCTCCTACTCTTCCTTTCAGTTTTAACTACGACATCAGTTGCTCCAATAAGAGCCCCCAGATGGAGTTAGGTCCCCTCATCTGGTTCCCTGCATGGACCACACAGGATCCTATCCCACAGACAGTATTGTCCCTTTCTCCACCATCAGATGGTAAGCTATTTCGGGGAAGAACTCTGATTCTTACAGGCTCTGCTGTGCCCAGCACCGTGCCCAGCACATAGAGCTCACTGCTGAGCCAATGAGGATTTAAATCCAATTTCCTGCAGAAGTAGAATGATGTATACTAGTTAGGACAGTGGGCTCTGAAGTCAGATGGGTTAGATTTAGATTCTGGGAATCTATCTGGGAAACTGTATGAGTTACATAATCTAGCTATGATCCAATTTTTTGTTGTTTTTTTTTTTTGCATTATTTGTGGGGTTTTGTTTTTCTTTTTTTGTTTTCCCCCCAATTCTACTAAGACATAATTGACAGATAACACTGTATAGCTTAAGTTGTATAATACAACATGATTTGATATATTTATATGTTGTGAAATGATGACCACAGTAAGGTTAGAAAACATTCATCACCTCACATTGTTACCAATTTTTTTTCTTGTGATGAGAACTTGTGAGATCTACTCTCTTGGCAACTTTCAAATATACAAGACGGTGTTGTCAACGATAGCCACTCTGCTGTACATTATATCCTCAGAGCCTTTTAATCTTATAAGTAGAAGTTAGTACCTTTTAACCACCTTTACCCATTTCCCCCACACTTTGCCTCTGGCAACCACCAATCTGCTATTTCTATGAATTTGATTTTTTTTTTTTAGATTCCACACATAAGTGAGATTATCCAGTATTTGTCTTTCTCTGTCTGATATTTCATCTAAGCTTTAATTTTTTTCATCTTTAAAAATAATTGTATCCAATTCACTGGTTTATTAGGTTGCATGGAAAGGATACATAATTGTACTCCACACGTGGTAAACTCTTCATCAATATTATTATTATTATTATAATCAAATTTCAATTCTATTTATGCAATATTGGTACAGAGCGAGGAAGTGGGAAGGTATAATGTGGCTTGTCCCAAGCCCTGTATAACTTCGAAGAGGACCCTGAAGCAGTTTAGAAATTAAAGCCTTTCTTATAATTTTACAAAATCCAGGGGCACTCCCACCAGCTCTCTCTGACAGCTGATCATCTGAAACAGTGTCATCTTTAGAACTGTTTACATGTTAGGAAGAAGTCGCAGATGTAATGGGCCTTGCTGATCTAGAAGGAAAAGCAGTGCTCAGGATGCAACCACAGTCTTACTGTTGCAGACTTCAAAGTGATATTTTCCTTCTGCTGATTTATTTTTCTTATCATGTTATTAATACAAATCCATCACCAATCCTTTGGAAAATACTAAATAAAGACTTCTCCGAACCCCACTACCCAGAGTAAGCACCATTGAGTGTATTTTCTTCCAGTTATTTTTTAAACACATATTCTATGTATGAGTTTGTGTGTTTAAAACTCTGAGATGAAGCTTTATTTTTCACTCCCCCCCCCCCCAGCTGAGTGAGGGATGATGGGGAAGGAGAGGTGAGCATCAGCCTAAAATGACTGAGGTAAGATCATTACTTTGTCCCTCCGGAGGCCGGGCCATAGGAAGCCTCTGCACAGCACCGAACCCTGTTGACACATCCGTCCTGCAGGCAAGTCTCCTGGGCGCACCTGTCACTCAGCCCGTCCAGAATCTCCTCCTCCCAGTGGTTCCAGCCAGAAAACTGGAAGTCATTCTTGGCTTCCTCCATTCACCAAATTCATCAGTCTGTTCTGTATTTCTAAGAAACTTTTTCGAATCTGAACATCTCTCTCCATCCCTCTTGCCACTAAGTGAAAGCAACCCTACCCCCACCCCGGTTTCTTGTGCCTGGCCCAGCCCAGTCCAGCCCCCTACTCACCTGCCATCTGTCTTCACTCCTGCCCCGATGCAATCTATTCCCCAACCCACCACGGAACGAACTTTTTAAAAAGTTGACAGCTCTTTAAAAATCTTTAAAAAGATTTCAAATTGGGACTCCTGAGTGGCTCAGTTGGTTAAGCGTCTGCCTTTGGCTCAGGTCATGATCCCAGGGTCCTGGCATGGAGTCCCACATTGGGCTCCTTGCTCAGCAGGGAGTCTGCTTCTCCCTCTGCCTGCTGCTACCCCTACTTGTACTCTCTCTCTGACAGATAAACAAATAAAATCTTTAAAAAATATTTTAAAAACTTAAAAATTTCAAAATGTTTCCAAATGGAAAGTTAAGCCACGCATCTCCTTCCTCTGTTTAGTGCTCTCTGATGAGACAATACCCTCAGGATAAAATCTGAAACCATTAAAAGTGCCTTAAAGCTCACACCCTGCCCTCCAAGGTCGAGCCTCAGCCCCCCTTCACTTGCGCCCTCTGTCCGGTGATCCCTCCGAAGTAGGCCTGTTCTAGTTCACTGAGCAACATTCTCTCTTCTGTCATCAGATCCTGGCTCCCGTTCTCCTGGCTGCCTGGAAACCCTTCTGGGGATCAGGTTGTTCAGGGACCCACAAGCTTGATGAACCCCCTTAGATCAGCTTTTTCTTTGCATACTTCCAGGTCTCCGGAGGCCACTTCTGTGACTTGAGCAGCCACATGGAGGGGACTCCAGTGGGGTTACCTTGCCTCCCCGGCTGCTTTCCTTGTGAGTATATGGAAGTGACAATTCCACTTCGTGGTGTTTTTGCATGAACTAAGTCCACGTAAAGCCTCTCTCTGACAGATAAGCTGCGCAGCCCAGAAGAAGGCCTCGGTAATATCGGCTCTTTTATTCTTACTGCTGAATGATGGCTTGCGATGGCCTGGAGGAGTTACCGCGGTAGTCTGCTTGAGAAACTGAATGTGGAGGCTCCATTCCCTAGGGGAATCCTAAGAAGTCTGCATTCTAGAAAATTGTCCTTGTTCCAAAAACTCAAGGACAGGTGGACATGGGGGAGAGTCTAGGAGATGGAAAGAAGGAGAGAAGCACAGGTGCAGGCCCCGAGATGGGGATGCTGTGTCATCATCTTTATATTCAAGGAGGTACCCTAAACCTGGGATTATTTAGTGAATGCATTTACAGTGTTGCCAGATCCCCTAACGAGGGAGGTTAAGTTGGAAAATGAGGAGGCCATTAGCCCAGTAGTTAGATGCAATGGTCCGTGTCAGGAATGCCTAAACATGGCTTCAGGTGTCTCTGGGGACACCACTTTGTGAACAAAAAATCTCTAAAGCCTGAGGAGTGATCCCTTTCCCTGTGTTTCTGATCTAGAAGACTAGAGACAAGGAACCAATTTATTCCCCATGATCCACAGGGTTTACTCAAGCCGTCCCCTGCTGTGTAAACGCAGGGGGGACATCACCTGGGACAACTTTTGCAGAGATGATGATGCTGGGACTTTAGGGCAGGCCTTGGGTAGCTCACTGGCAGTTCCCGAGAGGGTTTCAACACGTCTGAGACTTGGCTGACCGTCCCTGGCAGGAAGTCTGTCTCAGTCTGAGTTTGCAGAAGGATGTGTTTTAATTAAAGGCAGCTGTTCATATTTCACCCTTGAACATATTCTAAGTTTCTTTTACATTGAGGCCAATTCTTAGGAATTTGATGGAGAGATGGAGGTGTGGGGTGGTAGGGCAGGGTAAGGAGACAGAAACAGCCACAGAGCAGGACATGCAGCCTAATGAGGGTCCCAACAAGCATAAGAGGTCTGAAAGGAAGTGCCTGACATTCCCCAGTTGATCGTGATGAGAACGTGGATGTGGCCGCCCCTGATCCTGCCGTAGCTGAGACTACAAGCACCAGGGAGTATTCGGAGGGAGGAAGACAGTTCTCTCCAGTCTACACGGGCACAGAGCTATGGCTTTTCAGGAAGGAAAGCTAGAATCTTACCCATCTCACCCTTTAATTGTCTGGGCACTTAGCTGTCATATATTTGCAATGTGATATTTAATTGATGGGATCTATAACTTCAGCACAGATCAACAATGATTTATTGAGTACATACTACGTGCAAACTCCTGTATAGGCCAGGGACAAAAAATGAGTAAAACACAGATGTTTTTAGTGCTTCACATACTTCATAAATTTCAGCCCTGGTTGTGCCCTTTCAAAAATTAATCACTTCCTCAAATATTTACTGAGTCCATTCTTTCTTTTACTTATTCAATGTGCCTATTAGGTATCAGGCAAGGGGCCAAACTGCAGATGCAGGAGACAGTAGGATCTTAATCTATACTTAGTTATAGTCTCAGTGTAATACTGTGTAGTACAAATGATGATAGTTTGGAGACTGGTGTTGGATCACTCAGGAACCACCCAGGATATTTTGATGAATTAATTACATCTCGGGAATTGTGAGTGACCTGAAGGTGTTAAACAGGCTCACAATCCTGAACAATGGACCCCCTTTGCTTCCGGATTAACATCTCTGCCTACTTGAGCCAGTACATAGGAGATGCCACCAGCAGAGCGTGATGTTCTGCCTCTTAACTTTGCGAGTGTGCAGAGCTCCAGAGGGGTCAGAGTCCAAAGCAGCCCTTGACTGGGGAGCAGGGAGTCTTCTGGGAGACCTCAACCCCTTTGACTTCTCAAGATACACAGATCCACTTCCTGGGCGCCAGTATGCCTCCACCCCGGAACCAGAGCCCCATGTCTACTCTCACCAGTGAACGAATCCAGAGATGTGCTGTGCTGTATGGTTCAATCTGTTCTCAGTTGGAGCAGAAGCACCCATCTGCCGGACCATCGACCTCAGCAGAATTAGCTCCCTTTATCACAACGGTCAGTGGATTGCTGCTTGCAGTTCTGTGCAAGGACAGGGGATGACTAGGGAGAGGAGGATGTGCTCTTCCTTTGGCGATCAGTCTACCGTGATGGGGGGCTCATGAACCCAGGTGCAACCTTCAGGAGCAACTGTTTCAGTGGGAAGAGAGTCCGATGCTATACCATACACCTGCCTGCCCAGGCACCTGCCTCCCTGACTTCTTTTACCCCTTGGTCTCTCAGGGAGATGATAAGCCTGGCTAAATTCACTGAAGCCGACCTGATTTGCATCCTTCCTTTCTACTATTCATCCAGCCATCAAACTTCCTGTTCCTGAACTCATTGATTGGGATACTCATTCAAATATTTGTTTCCAGGCTTTTCAAGCTATGAAAATGCTGGCTTGCTTTCTCAAACCATGACTACTTCTCTGGTTAGTTCTAAGAATTACAGGACTTCTTCATTAGGCAATGACGTTTACTAACTCCCCAGGAAAAAGGTGCTACCCAGACACATCCTCATAACCACATCACCGGGTACTAAAGAAACAGTCACAACTGCTGGCAAGCAGGGCAAGATGCTGAGGAGAGTTAGCATTTATGTAGGGCTTCATAACTGAGGAAGCGCTTTCGTACCCTTCATGTCATGGCTCCATACAAAACTGGTGTGTGGTTGATGCTTTAGATTATTAGTCCTGTATCTATGCCCCTTTGATATGTGACAATGCAGCTCCCCCCGTCAGGATATGGAGTCCATCTCCTAACCTTTGCCATCTCTAGTGTCTTCCTCTGGCCCATAGAATATGGTAGAAGTGATATCCCACCAACTCCAAGTGTACTGGTCTGTTCAGGCTGTCATAACAAAATACCACAGATTGGGAGTCTCCAACAACAGGAACTTATTTTCTCACGCTTCTGGAGAACTGAAGTCCAAGATCAAGGTGCCATCAGGATTGGTTTCTGGTGAGATCTCACTTCCTGGCTTGCAGATAGCTGCTTTCACACTGTGTCCCCAAATGGCCTCTCCTCTGCGGTCCTGTGAAGAGAGGGAGATCTCTGGTGTCTTTGCTTCTTCTTAGAAGGACGGCAGTCCTATCAGGTTAAGGCCCTGCTGTCATGAACTCATTTAATCTTTATTGCTGCTTTATAGTTCCTATCTCCAAAGACAGCTGCATTTGGGGATTTAGGACTTCAACATACAAATTCAGGGGAACACAATTCAGTCCAAGACTAGGCCTCAAGGGGCCTCGTGAGCTTGACTCTCTCTTGGGACCTGGTGCCTACTTGAAATAAGTCTGAGAGAGCCAATTGGAGGAGACACACGACATGAAGCAGAAATAAGCTGTCTCCTGAGTCCACCTGAGACCAGCCCAACCACCAGCAACCTGGTCACTGACCGCAGATGCAGGAGGGAGCTACATGAGACCAGAACCACCCTGCTGAGCCCAGTCCAAAATGGTGACCTGCAAAGCTGTGCCCAAATTAGTCGTCAGTGTTGTAAGCTACTAAATTTGGGCTTGGTGTGTTAGGCAGCAAAAGCTTACTGATTTGGCAGGTATCACTTTGTCCCCAATTTGTTGAAGAGAAATGGAATCACAAAGAAAGTAAGTGATCACACAAGGTTTTATGGGTAGTAAGTCCTAGAGAATAGAGAGTAGTCGCCTAAATTCCAATCCTTTGTTTTTTCTATTCCAGGAAAGAGGGACTGAGTCTGGAAACACAGATACATTGATGTGGGCTTTTCCTAACACATTGATTTTTGATGGGCTGAACTTTAGAGTGAGTAAGTGTGTATGTGAATGTATGTGTATTTTGTGTCTATGTGTGTATGTGTGTGTCTGTGTGTGTGTGTGTGTGTGTGCATATATATACACCTGTATTTCCTCTGAAGGGTACAAGCTGAGTGTTTATCAGGTTTTTGTTGTTTTGTCTGGTCTTATCCCATGGGACTAGCTTTACAGGCTGTGATAAATCCAGGCCCTGTGTATTTATGTCAGCCTGCCCAGAATGGCCGCTGGATAGAAGTCTGCATATGCTTCCATCTGCTCCTTCTCCATGGACCTCAGAGTGTTTAACAACCCTTTCTATGAAATGCTGGAGACTACTGTAGAAACCAAGGTCAGGAAGAGAGCAGGGCTGCAGAGAAACACTCACCTTCCAGTGGGTTGGAAGATGTTTGCTATTTGGGAGGAATTATGGATAAGGGCCTTGAAGGGGGGACTTGACTCCTGGGACCCCCCATGAGGACTTCCTCAGGACTGAGCTCTGTCCCTTCATTGACAGCCATATTCCCCAGCTTCTTAATAGCAAAATCTCTGCATTATTTCCAATATTTTGCTCTTTATGACAATGCAACATAGGATAATTTGAATGTAGATCATTTCGTACCTGTATAAATTTCTCTGTAAAATAAAATCCTGAAAGTAGGCATGCGGGGTCAAAGAATATGCATTCCACAATTTTTTATAGACAAGTTTTATACATGTTGTCCAATTGCCACTGTAAAGTTGTACCAATTTACACTTTACGAGCAATGTATGAACTAACCTTTTTTCCATAGCCTTGCCAAGAGAATATTATCTAACTTTTTTGGGTTTTACCTGTGTAATAGGTAAGAAAAGACATAAATATCAAAGTAATTTCAGTTTCCATTTCTCTTATTATGAGTAAGCTTAGTATCTTTTGGAATATTTAATTTGTATATTTTTATGTGAATTCTCTTTTCATATCCTTTGTCCATTTTTCTATCATGGTATTGGTTTAATTGTTCTTTAAACATGAGATATGCTAGTCCTGGAGATATGCTAGTCCTGGATCTCTAACCAGATTGGTTTTAATTACATTTTTACATGACATTATTGAATTATTGTATTCTTTAACTGTCTTGAGTTACGTAGGTTTTTTGTGGGTTTTTGTTTTTTTTTTTTTTAGGATTTATTACAAATCTCCAATCAGACAATCAATTCCCTAAGTACAGGACCCATGAATTGCATTTACTTCTCACTTGTTCTATTCTAGTGTAAGTCTAAGTAATCGTTCATCACCAGTAAGTGTTTGCCTTACCAAATGAGTAAGAAAGAAGAACTGAATGTTGTCTGGAGACTGGAATCTCAGCCATCATGGGCTGAATGGCAGCTCCTGCAAAAGGTATGTCCTAACTGTCAGCATCTATGAATAAGACCTTATTTGGAAAATGGGTCTTTGCAGATTCGTAAGTAAAGAACCTTAAGAGGAGATCATCCTAGATTATCCAGGTGGGCCCTAAATCCAGTAGTGTCCTTGAGATACACAGAGGAGGAGCACACCGGAAAAGGAGGAGAGGGCCACACGAAGAGGGAGGCAGAGACTGGATGCAGCCACAACCCCAGAAACACCTGGAGCCACCAGAAGCCGGCAGAGGCAGCGAAGTGTTCTCCCCTAGAGCCTTCAGAGGAAGTGCAGCCCTACCAACAATTTGATTTCTGCCTTTTGGCCTCCCCGACTATGAGAGAATAAATCTTTGCTAGTATAAGCCACCACGCTGTGGTAATTTGTTCTGGCATCAGCCTTCACTCCTCTGTCTGCTCTCTGCCACACTGGGGAGGCACGCGGGTTACACAGCCGACTGTGGGACAGGAAGAGAGAGGACGGAAGGGGACAGAAAAGCTCAGGAGAGGAGGGAACATGCAGGGCGGGCAGTGGTGCATGGAGAAAGAGAAGAGAGAGCAGAAGAAGGAAGAGAAAAAGAAAAACTGAAGCAAAGGAAAAAATGAGGTGAGGATGAGTTGGCCTCTGCTCAGACACTCGCCTTTCTCGTCATCTTACCTTTCTCCAGTCTCTCGTCCTTGCCTCCCTCAGCGTATCTCCAAGCCCCCTCAGGCATTCTGCCACGCGAAGCAAGTTCGCGTTTGTGCTGCTTAGATTTTCTGTCCAGTCCCATGTTCCCGGTTACAATCTGCAGACACCAGTGAGAGGGATAGAAGCTGGAGCAGAGGCACATGCTCACCCAGAAAGCTCCCCCTCCACCAGCCCACCAGAACGCTGCCTTCAGGCTCTCCTGCCCCCAGGCAGGGCCCTCCAAACTTACCACCCTCTTGAACGCACCCTCTTGGAATGCTTCTGTGGTCCCGCCGACCCGCCCACCCTACCTTCCCCCTAACAGGAGTGAGTGAAACAAAGGAAGGAACCCAGAATTGCAAATTGTGCAATTCCAAATTTTCCAAAGGCTGGAGGGAGATTGTGATTATTTTTGCTGTTTATATTCTGATTTGCCTGAAGGGCTTCAGTCGTCTCTCTGCTGCCTCTAGTGGTCACTGGCAGTAGTGTTCCCCTAAAGGACCTCATTGTCCACAAATTCATCACCCCATTTTTAAAATTTTCTGTGTTTTTATTTAGGAATTTTATTTAGGAGTATTTTTACATAAAGCACCTTTAAAAGCATTTTCAGGATCAACTCCATTTTTTCTTTTCCATTATTTTTAAAGATTATTTTTAAATTTACAGGAGGTAAAAATCCTCCTCTTTTGGTGTATAGTTCTGTGAATTTTGACGAAATAAAGCATGCTATAACTATCACAGTCAGGATACAGTTCCTTCACTCCGAAAAATTCCCCCCTGCTGCAACTTTGTAATCAAAACCTTCCCCTCATCCTTAAATCTTGTTTCTATCCTTACAGTGTTGTTCCTTTCTTTCTTTCTTTCTTTCTTTCTTTCTTTCTTTCTTTCTTTCTTTCTTTATTTATTTATTTGACAGAGGGAGAGGGACAGCCAGCGACAGAGGGAACACAAGCAGGGGGAGTGGAAGAGGAAGAAGCAGGCTCCCAGCAGAGGAACCTGATGCAGGGCTCGATCCCAGAACGCCGGAATCACGCCCTGAGCTGAAGGCAGACGCTTAACAACTGAGCCACCCAGGCGCCCTTCCTTTCAGAATTTCATGCAAATGGAACCATATAATATTCTTTGAACCTTGCTTCTTTCACTCAGCATAAAATATTTGATTGGCATAATGCATCCATGTTGTTGAGAGTGTCAGTAATTCGTTTCTCTTTATTCCTGAATAGTGTTTCATTTAATGGATGTACAACTGTTTATTCATTTACTCAAAGTAGGATACTTAGGTTGATTTGGGTCTTTGCAGTTATGAGTAACACTGCCACGATTATTGAATACAGGTTTTTGTGTGAGCATAAGTTTTCTTTTCTCTAAAGTAAATACATAGGAGTAGGGTTGCTATATTATATGGTAAGTGTACATTTAACTTTCCAAGGAATCGACAAGTTGTTTTCCAGAGTAGCTATGCCATTTTCATTCGCATCAGTAATGTATGAGAGTCCCAGATGCTCTACATCCTCACCAGGCCTTGGTATCATTAGTTTTTGTTTTTGTATTAAACATTTTGAAAGGCATGTAAGGACACCTCATTGTGATTTTAATTTAGATTTCCCTGACGACTAGCCATGTTGAGCATCTTTAATGTGCTTATTTACTATCCATATATCTTCTCTGGTGAAGTGTCTGTTCAAATCTTTTGCCTATCTTTTTAAGGTTTGTTTTCTTATTGTTGAATTTTGAAAGCTATTTATATATTGTGGCTATAATTCCTTTGTCAGATATCTGATTTGCAGATATTTTCTCCCAATCTGTAGCTTGTCTCAACAGTATCTTCCACAGAGCAAAAGATTTAAATTTTGTGAATTCCAAGTTAGTTATTTTTCTTTTTATTTATTGGACCTTTGATATCTTATCTAAGAACTCTTAGGTTGTGAAGATTTTCACTTATGTTTTCTTCCAAAAGTTTTGTAATTGTATGTTTTACCTTTAAATTTATGAACGATTTTAAGTTAATTTCTATGCAAAGTATGCACTGGCATTCATTTTTTTGGCATATGTATATTCAGTTGTTCCAGTACTGTTTGTAGAAAAAAACTATGCTTCCTCTGGGGAATTGTCTTTTCACCTTTGTCAAAAAATATATTGGACATGTTTGTGTGGGTCTACTTATGGACTCTATACTCTGCTCATTCATCTATGTGTCTATCCTTTTGCAAATAGCACACTGTCTTGGATCACTGTGATTTCATAGTAAGTTTTTATTTTTTTATTTTATTTTTTTAAAGATTTATTTATTATAGAGGGAGAGAGCACGTGGTGGGGAGGGACAGTAGAAGAGGGAGAGAGAATCTCAAGCAAACTCCCCACTGAGCGTGGAGCCCAACACAGGGCTTGATCTCACAACCCTGAGATCATGACCTGAGCCAAAATCAAGAGTGGACACTTAACCGACTGAGCCACCCAGGCGCCCCCATAGTAAGTTTTTAAATCAGGCAGCATGAGACTTCCAATCTTGTTTTTCTTGTACAAAATCATTTTTATTCTAGTTTCTTTGACTTTTCATATAAAGTTTTATATGTAAAACTCTTTATAAAAGAGTTATATGGTCAATAACCAGAAGAGTCCTGCTGGGATTTTTATTGTAATTGTAATAAATCTATGCATCAATTTGGGGAGCATTAACACCTTAATATTTCATCTTCCAGTACACAAACACAAAATATCTCTTCTTTATTCCTCTCTGATTTCTTTCATCAGTGTTCTATAATCTTTAGCATGCAAATTAAGCAAATATTTTATTATATTTATACCTAAGTATTTCATTATTTGGAGCCATTATAAATGATATATATATTTTTTAATTTCAACTTCCAATTGTTTGTTGCTAGGGTATAGAAATATGATTGATTTCTAAAATATTGACTCTGCAGCCTGTGACTTTTTTCAACTCACTCATTAGGTCTAGGAGTTTTTCTCTTTGAAATATACATTCCTTGAGTTTTCTACATAGAAAACCATGTTGTCTGCAAGTAGTAACAGTTTTCTTACTTCTTTTCCAGTATATGTAGGTTTTATTTCTTTTCCTTGTCTTATTGCACTGACTAGGACTTCTAGTACCCTGCTAAGTAGGAGTGGTGAGAATCTTGTGTCAGTCTTGAACTTGTTCTGATCTTATGACAAAGGTGTTCAGTCTTCACTATGTGTAATTTATAATGTATAATGTTTTATAATTTAGTTTTAAATTCTTAGTATATGCCTTTTTTTATCAAGCATAAGTAATTATTTAAAGAATTTAAGAATTTATTTAAAATATGTTATTTTATATTTATATGTTTTTTTTGTTTTTTTGTTTTTTTTGAAGGATTTTATTTATTTATTTGACAGAGACAGCCAGCGAGTGAGGGAACACAGCAGGGGGAGTGGGAGAGGAAGAAGCAGGCTCCTAGCGGAAGAGCCCGATGTGGGACTCGATCCCCGAACGCCAGGACCACGCCCTGAGCCGAAGGCAGACGCTTTAACGACTGCGCTACCCAGGCGCCCTATATTTATATGTATATTTACCATTTGCAATGCTTTTTATTATTTTTTGTAGGCCTGGGTTTTTATCTAGTAGAGTTCCCTTCAGCCTTGCTCTAACAGAAAGTGTAACTGGAGTCCCAGAAGAAGGGAAAAAGAAAAGGGAACAACTTCTATTTATAGGAAAATATACCCATTTCACCATTAAAGGGGAGCAGAATAGGCCACCCCAAGATGTGCCATTTTGGTATATGGATTGTTCTGATTTGAAGGCAGTTAAGACCCATCTGATTCAAGAAAAAATTTCACCTCTCCCTAAACTACCTAAAAAAATTTAGGTAGGGGGCCTGGCCCAGAAAGGCAGCTGGGGCTAAATTTTAATCTGAATGATCTATCTGTATGGCAGGGCGAATATCTGATTACCAGACACCTGCTCTTCTTTCCCTCCTATGAATTGCCCTTCTCCTCTTTGAAGCCCTAGGCTCCTAACCCATTCCTTAACTCCACATGTCATACAAGAAGCCTCAATTGCCTGACCCGTTCTTGAGTCCTGTCTTTGAGCTCCCATATATATGTAACTAAATTTGTTTTTCTCCTGTTAATCTGTCTCACATCAATTTATCAGACCAGCCATAAAACCTAGAAGGAAAGAAGGGAAAAGTTTTTCTCCCCTACACCATCGTTTTAGAAAAATATTTTCACTGGATATAGAATTCTAAAGTATTTTATGGGTTTGCTGGGGTTTTGTTTTTGGTTTTCTTTGTTTTTTGAGTTTTTTCTTTTCAGCATTTTAAAGACTCCATTACATTGCCTTACATTTTTAAAAATTTATTTTTTAAATTATGTTAATTACACATAACATTAAATTTACCATTTTAAACATTTTTATGTGTACAGTTCAGTGGCATTAAATACATTCACATTGTTGTGAAAGCATCACCACCAGCCTTCCTGATGAAGTTCTCTACATAGCACTTATCACCATCTGATATTTTTGTTTATCCTTAGTTTATTAGCTGTCTCTCCCCACCAGAATGTGAATGTACTAGGGACAGGACTTTGCCCTATTCTCTGCTATATCTCGAATGTCTAGAGCATGATCTGGTCCATAGTAAGTATTCAGCAAGTACAGGTTGAGTGAAGGAAAACAGCAAGAAAACAAGCAAAAGCACTACTCTCTTGTATAATTGAAGGAAAGTGATTTATAGTGATAGAATCTTGAAGCGTCTTTGAGCATGTGAGGGGATTTGAGACCATCTGGGTTATCAATGTTTTTTTCTCTGAGCATATCTAAAGGATACAACCCAAGACAAGAACGTGAGCCTCAACTAGAAGGGATGCCCTTGCTGGGGAGCATATCAGAATGCGGAGGGAGGAGAAGAGCTCAGGTAAGTGTTTATGGTTTGAGAAGTCCTTCCACGTGATAAGCCTTTTCTAGGGAAGCATGTTCATGCCCCTCTTTTCCTGACCTCCTTCCACTCTTACTCGCAAAGCCCCTTTGAAAAATACTGACCTGATCTCACCACTTCCTTTTAGAGACAGTGACCCTGGAAGGTTAAAGATTTGCCCAAGGTCAAGCAGTTAATGGCAGAGCTGCATTAGAACGTAGTATTCTGACACCACTCTATAGACTCAAATAAGGAGCAAAGAGAGCACAGATTGTCAAGGTCCATGTCTCTGGAGAAGAGTTCTGTAGTGATTAAGAGCCGGGAATCTGGGGCACCAGGGTAGCTCAGTCGTTAAGCGTCTGCCTTCAGCTCAGGGCCTGATCCCAGGGATCTGGGATCGAGCCCCGCATCAGGCTCCCTGCTCAGTGGGAAGCCTGTTTCCTCCTCTCCCACTTCCTCTGCTTGTGTTCCCTCTCTCACTAGCTTTCTCTCCCTCTCTCTCTCTCTCTCTGTCAAATAAATAAATAAATTCTTTAAAAAAAAAAAAAAAGAGCAGGGAATCTGGAGCCCGATTATCCTGGGCTCAAATCCTGTCTGCGTAACCTTGAACAACTGATTAACCTCCTTAAGTTTCATGTAAGTTTTGGATTCACTTGAATATCCAATGGTCACCTAAAACTCCGCCCATCAAAACTAAATGCTCTGTTTGCCCTCACCCCAAAATCAACTCCCCCTCTTCTGCTCCCAATTTCATTAAATGCCAGCCTTTACCTCCCCGGAAATCTACAGCTGATACTTGGCAATACCTTTCTTCCTCAACCTCCCTCACTAACACTGGGGCCTACCACATCTGCATCCTAAATGCCTTGCCAATCAAATCACATTTCATCCACTCTCGCGTCACTCCCCTAGTGTCAGGCTATCATCATCTTTTTTTCTCAAATGACTGCATTTGACTAATTTGCTTTGTTGCCAATGACCTCGCCCCCTCCCATCATTTATCTGCACAGCATAATCCATGTAACATACCTGTCGGATCATGACACTATCCTCTCTGATCCCACGTTTCCGCTCCTCCAGCATGGCTTTGATGAGCAGCCCAAACTTCGCTTCAGAGCTTGCGTTTCATTATCTCCATGTTTGCATTCTCTGCTTCTCCATATTGAAAATGTCTCAGTCCTTTGAAAATGTCATGCATATTCTACCCTTTGGATATTTCTTCCTGCTTCAAGATTTCTTCTGAGAATATTCTTGACCTTCTTTTTGTGGCTAACTCATACTGTTTTGATATCAGTTTATCCAGAGAGTCTTGTGTGACCCCCCCAGCCTCTCCTTATGCTCCCGATAAATCCATGCTTCTGTGACAGCCTGTCCTTTCCCATCACATCCCCCCCACCCCACCCCATCTCCTAATTGTTGATCTGTCTAAACCGCATCACTACCCTTCACCTCTGTAAGCCCATGGCCCCTGCCTCATTCATGCACTACTGTACCCCGGGGGCCCAGCAGTGCTAAGCACATAATGGCTGCTTAACAAATGTTACCTATTCTCACCATTGTCACCACAATGATTGAATAAACTCATGGCTTACATAAAACGCTCAGCATGAGGTATAGTTGGTAGTAGCAAATAAGAGTTTTGACTACTTAATATTTTTCCTCATTTTTTTTCACCAAAATTTAACATTTCTGAGCACATCTATTATAAAAGAACTCAAGGCAAAACACAATCACATCTCTTTGGTATCTTATCATAAAATAACAAGTAATAACAATAGAAAATACTTAGCATCCACATGTAGACATGGATGTTCTGGCGCCATTTTCTCCCCAAATTCACCGATGTTCTGGAGGAGGAGCAAAACACTTACTGGGAGCTCTCTTGTACTTGTTGACTCAATCTAGTAAAGGTCAAAGATTATTTTATGTATTTAAAAAATTCTTTCTGTGAACAAATCATTTAAACTTCAACCACACCTTAACTATCCCAAGAACAGAAACATTCTTAGTTGATAAACAGCTGGTAACAGGCATCCTTATCTTCCCTAATTCTCTTCTTTGAAATAGCATTGAATGGCAAAGGTCTTATTATAAGGACTGTTCCTCCTTCTATAAAGTTGGGAGAGGCAAGTTAATGATGATTGAGTTTTAAGGTAATACAAGATCACATGCACTAAGGGACTCCATTTAAAATGACGACTCTCGGTAGTGCAATGGCTGGGTCATAGGGTAGCTCAATTTTTAACTTTTTAAGGGACCTCCACACTGTTTTCCAAAGTGGCTGTACCAACTTGCATTCGCACCAACAATGTAAGAGGGATCCCCTTTCTCCACATCCTCTCCAACAATTGTTGTTTCTTGCCTTGTCAATTTTTGCCATTCTAACTGGTGTAAGGTGGTATCTCAGTGTGGTTTTGATTTGAATTTCCCTGATGGCTAATGATTTTGAACATTTTTTCATGTGTCTGTTAGCCATTTGTATGTCTTCATTGGAAAAGTGTCTCTTCATATCTTCTGCCCATTTTTTGATTTAATGAACCATGAGAGACTATGGACTCTGGGAAACAAACTGAGGGCTTTAGAGGGGAGGATGGTGGGGGATCAGGATAGGCCGGTGATGGGTATTAAGGAGGGCACATATTGCATGGTGCACTGGGTGTTATATGCAAGTTATGAATCATGGAACTTTACATCAAAGACTTGGGATGTACTGTATGGTGACTAACATAACATAATAAAAGATTATTATAAAAAAATAAAAAATAAAATAAAATACCACTGCAAAAAATAAAAATAAAAAAATAAAATGACGACTCTCTGAAGCAGAAAAAAAAAATCAGCTAAATTGTTCAGCAAAATCTTATTCCCTTTAGACTAATTCTAGAAATATACTTAAGACAAATAACTTTGTTTCTATGGGGGATAAAAACTTGAAAAGACTATTAAGTGTCCTTCTAGATAAATTTTAGAAGGAATTGTTGATTTTGGATTCACAGTGAATGTCATAGAGGTTTTTTTCCTAATTAGCAAAATTAAATGAGACCAATGCATCACAAAAAGACATTTCTATATAAAACTCAATTTAGTTTCTTTCACAAGAAAAAAAATAACATGTTGAAAATTAATACTGTATTTTTTATTAATTTGATTCCATGAAGTAAGGTTACGCAGATATGTGGTCTTGTTCTCTCATACCTGGCATCCTAAGCAATTAAAATATTTGTACGGTAAAATCTTAACCTCGGTATTTCAGTACTCCCAGGAAACATTACTTATCAAAGCTGTATAGTTGTAGAGACGTCCCAATGTAATAAACTGTAAGTTAAGAAAAGTCAGAATATACAAAGCAGATGACTATGGACAGAAATTATTTTTTTATTACCAAAATACCCTACCAAAAGATTTGCCAACAATAGTCTTGAACTCAGAAATAAGCGTTTGTATCAGTGTTTGTAAGTGCAGAGAAAATGAAGGGGAAAGACTGAAGATTTGAAATAAAATTGAAGGTTAATTTATAAGCAAATAAAAATGGTCTAACTTTACAATGTAAACTGATGGGAAAATATGATTTGCTTTGCCAAACACTGATTTATACAGGAGATAGTATACAATCTAATAAATGGAAACATGCAATTTTTACTTAGCAGATTATATATTTGGAAGATTTTGCCTCTCAAAAAAAGAAACAACTTTAGTCAGGGTAAACTATAAACAGACTAGACAACATTAGCTAAATTGGTGCCTAAAAATGTCACCAATGTTAATTAAGCTAATCGTTCATTTCTACCTTATCTCATTTCACAAAGAGTGTTGAAAGGCTTATAAAAATAACAAAAAACAGTAAATATTTAGACACCCAAAGCAAAAGAAATCATAACTTTATAGTAAGATACCTAATAAATATTTTAATAAATGTTTTTAAACTTAAAATTTTAAACTTAATAAACATTTTCTGGTATATTTGGTAACTGATTACCAAGAAGAAGAAGAAAAGCCTATAATCTCCAGGACAGAAATGTGGGGGTGAGCTGCTTGGGAGGAGTGGGACTCATTTGTACACTCCCTTAAATATCTCTAGAATAACTAAAAAACATGATCCCAATTAACTCGGCTTGCCACACACAATTTCTCGTATGGTAAAATATAAGTAATACTATACCTCTGAATTAAATAGAAAAACATCTCTCTCATTGCTTAAAATGCTGGGCATAGTTTAAAAGAATATTATTTGATAGGATATTGCATTATTAACCTCCTTAAGGAACAGAGTTATCGAACTCTGGACACCCACGTATCTTGATTTGGCTTAAGAATGGGGACCATATCTTGTTTTCTATGGGCCCAACACAGTAGGGCCTCAATAATATTTGTTGATTGCATGATTTAATAAATTAACAATATTTATGATCTCTGAGGATGATATGGAGGAAAACTAACATCTTTAGCCAACTGAGACTGAACGAGACCATAGTTACGTTGAATATGATGTGTTATGTTTGTTTATGCATTTTTCAGGGTCTAAAGCACATAGAAATCTTTCTCTAAAGTGAAGATAATCTAGAAAATTCCAATATTATCCTGAGGAGTCCAGCTAGAAGCATAGAGCCTAGATATTGTTCACCTAATAGGGAGATTTTACAATCTCCACTTCTGCAGATAAGGAGATCTAGGCCTAATTGAGTCACCTGCCTAATCGACACAGGTGATTAACATTATCAGGGGAAATAATACCCTGTCCAGGCTCTTTCCACCACACCGGCTGCTTTTATAATTTAATTAGGGAGAGGATCAAATAGGAAACAGTGACGACGCTGTCATAGTTTGTACTGTTTCTTCTTACTTGATTTCTTTCCTAAATTCAAGATGCATTGAAACTGGATCTGAGCATTGAAACTGGAAAACAGGGAGATGCTGGGAGCTCCTGGAAGCAACTGGGGCAGCAAGATAAATGAAACTGACCGACACCTTGCTTCACTCCCACATGGCAGCGGGAGGGGAGTGGATTTGGGAGGATTCAGGTTTGTCTTTGACAGGGCCAGTTGTTGTTGGTTAAGGATACTGTCTATGTTGACACAGCCGAAGAGATCTGGACAGAGTATTATGTCCAAAAGTCCATTTATCAACTAGATAACAAACTCTTGGACAGATTTCTGGCGTAAAAATGTTGCTTGGAATGTAGTCGTATTCCAAGTAAGTGCTTTTGCAGTAACATTCGGAAACCATTACAGCCCACGTGCGCTCACTCTTCCAACCAGTAGCTAAGCAACAGTACCAGCTGGTGCAAACAAGTCATCGCTGATCAAAATTAGTGCTAGCAAAACAAAAGATCAATTATAGACCACTAAGCCCTAACAAAAATGTACGTTATTGTATGGTAACAGTTTTCTCCAAGTATCATTTCTCACTAACTTACAGAGTTAAGTTTTTGGGGCCTTGGTGAATTTGGATAAGGCACTGCACAAATACACACACACATACACACACACACACGCAAGCACACACACACACTATGTATATAAGCATACAGTTGGTTCTTGTTCGTCACAGTAGTTACAGTCTATAGAGTCACCATGACCATTGGATTAGCATGTATTGACCCATTGCTCCTTAGGGAAATGCAGGGGTAGGTTCCTATATGCTCTGGGCACAACACTTTCTTGAATTGATCAATGCATAACCTTGTTTTCTCTGTGATTCTGTTTAAAGACACTTTATTTAATATACACTGTTGCTTCGTTAATATTGAACTCATGGCCAACAGCACTAGTAGCTCGAGCTTACCTAACACGTGTA
Source organism: Ursus maritimus (assembly GCF_017311325.1). Classification (NCBI taxonomy): domain Eukaryota; kingdom Metazoa; phylum Chordata; class Mammalia; order Carnivora; family Ursidae; genus Ursus; species Ursus maritimus. The sequence goes on along the minus strand of NW_024425563.1, from coordinate 45,576,539 downwards.
TTTTCTCTGGAGGGCACGTCATCGCCCCACATATGTTCAGGAACACTAGACAGCATTTCAGATACTTGGAGGTCATTATAAACAGCAAAATCATCAACAGAAAACACATAAAAAGGCACAAAATAGACCATGAAAAGGACACTTGCTTACCTACAAGAGCTGAAACAAGGAGCCAGCGCGTTGTCCTGTTCAGCCTCAGCTGGGAAGAAGGTGCATATCAGGTGACTCGAATTTTTCACTGCTCTCTGCCTACTTTGAATGACGGCTGAAGTGCCCTGAGTATGGATTTGGGGGTGACAAATAAAATTTAGCAAATAGGTGGATTCACAAATACAGATTCTGTGAATAATGAGAAACAACTGGACATGTAAACTACACGCATCCTTGTGTCTATGTCTGTATTCGCGTGGGCATTTCTCTGATGCTCAAGTAGGTTCAGACCAGTGTTGTTGGCAGTTGTGACTATTTGCAACCACAGTGTCGTTTCTAAAATGTAACAAGACCATGTTCTTCCTACATAGCAGGTTAAATACGCAGGTAACCCTGTGTTCAGTGGAGGGGGGCGGGGTGCGCAGCTCTAAATTTTCCAGCTTTCTTATTTCTGCAGAGTTAGAACGGTACCTTTTCTTGAGCCTTTCTGAACACCACCCTATTTCTTTTTGTTATGCTTGAATGACACAATACGAAGGTTCTTATTTTGTTGAAAATAGAAGGAAATTGGAAACTTGGAAACCTCCCCTATCTTTCTGGAGGAGGGAAGAGTGTGAGCCTACAGCTTTGCCCTGGTCAAGAGCAAGCCGGCCTTTTGTGTTACTTGGCATGGATCCATGTAGAGAGGAAGGGGTATATAGACTTTAGACCTATTCCTTGCCTGGCTCTCTTATTTTCTGTGTGATCAGCATCTGTAAGATGAAAATAATAGTGTCCACATCATAGTGCTATGAGAAGTAGAAATCCTTTCTCTTAAGGCTTTGCATTTTGTTCTCATTATCATTAATAACAGCAACAATAATCATTGTCGTAGTAAACATGGAGAATATAGCAAATTCAGCCCCAAAAGAGATGCAAAGGCAATTTAACAAGATAAACATCTCGCCCATCATACCAGATTTGGGTCTGCTGATTTGAAAGTACAGCACAGCTGGTGTGTGTCCCTGGAGAACCTTTTCACGATAAGCTTGAGCGTGTGGGGGCGACTACTTTCTCCAACACTCTTGTGCGCCCATCACTCCGGGCTGTCCAAGCCGTCAGCTGTCCCCAGAGTGTTCATGGTTGCCCCACCCTCTGCAGAGCTCTGGTGTTCCAGGTCCACGGAAATGATTCCACAAGAGAGGGCTGATCTTAGCGGAGGGCCAGGCGTAGGAGTGCTCAGTGCCTGTGAGGCTTCTGTACCCTTTTGTCTGGCTTCACTCTTCTTGGTTTTGCTGTACCTTCTGCTCCCTCATCCCAGCCAGTGATTCTCATCGGCTACTGCTAAAGCATAAAGAATCGTAGAAAATTTTGAGGCTAACGCGCTGTGACAGGAAAAGGAAGTTGCCTGAAAAAAGATAGAAATCAGAACAGAAATGTATATGATAGACATATGTTAATACATAAATGACATATCTGGTATGTGTAATATATAGAGAGATCCAGACATTTTCTATAGACAGTTTTCAGGAAACAAAGGAGTAAAATTATTAAGGTCACATTAGAGAGATGGGAGAGATCCACAGAATCACCACAGCTTTACACAGCAGTGAGTTACCTAACACTTGAGATGACCAGAAAAGACCAGGTGGCAATCTGTCAGTGAAGCAGCAATGAGTGTTGGCTTGTTCTCTCATTGACCTGGTCATCAGTCACAGAGCCTCTGGGGGGTGGCGGTCACTGCGGGAGGCAGTGCAGTCTTCACTTCTGAGGAGCTCATTGCCCTAGGCATCATTCAGAAGATTTTTTTAGAGACTGCCCATATCTCCCAACTCAGGGATTCTAGAATTCTGTATCTCTACATTCAGGGCTGACATGTAGCAGGTATGATTTAGGCTATTAAAATATTGAAACCCTGTTGGCTACAAAAATACTAAAAGATTTCCATTCTTGTTGGTAAACAGCCACTGTGGCAGCAACAGGACTCTGGGGGCTCTAGTGTAGGAGTGGGAAAGCCTCACTGTTTTAAAGACTCTTTGCTGTTTATGCTCCTTACTTTAAGGGAGTAACTGCAGAATTTTTTCTTGGAAGTGATTTTTCTTTTTTAATGGGAACACGCTTTAGTAGCCTTTATACTTACACTTAATTTGGGAGGGAGTGGTTTGGAACAAGGCTAAAGTTTCTCTATGGAAAAAAGCTACCTTCCTTCGATAGTGATGCATATTTGTTGTGCTGTGGGCTCTTGGGGTTCCCCCAACTGGGTAAGAGGTAGCATAGGGGGACCAAGGAGTGGGGACTCAGTGAGAGACAAAGATGGGAGAAGAGGCTCTGGTTCACAGGAAGCAGATGCCAGTGACTTGCAGAAAGGCTCACCCGGGCCGGGAAGGAGGCGGTATTTGTGATGGTCATATGCTGCCTTCCGCCTGTTTTCCTTTCCTGCATGCAAAGCCCCCATGCAAACCTCCAAACTTCAGTCAAGTCCATTAGGCCAACAGCCTCTCTTAGGGATTCCTGGGAGATTAGGAAGGGACTGGGGAGAGAAGTCTTCAGTTTGCATGATGGCAAGGACTCTGGGGGTAACCAAAGGGAAATCAGGAGCTGCTGAGCAAAACAAGACGGAAATGAGAGACAAGCAGAAGCTCTAGGGAAGAACATCTAAGATGAGGGCTGAGGTGCTGTGTTTGGGTTTGAATGGCTGGAAAAGGTGTGGAAACTTGACAGAGTCCCCTTTTCTTGGTAAATATCAAATTGTAATAACCTTTAATAACTTATTTAGAAGGTCACCTGTTGTACATAACTACCGTCTTACATAAAATGAAATCTTCGGGAAGAATGTATCCATCACCCACAAATACCAAAACCATAACCCAAATCAAAAGACTTGCTTTTGTTCATATTGGCCAGTGGCCATCAAAAGACTCTTAGGGCCCCCGAGGGCAGCGTGGACCCACTGGACTCTAGGGGGACCGCCAGCTGCCTGTTTTCTCCTCACCCCGTGGTCTTACAGACAGTTCCATCCTGACTTAAGGAGCCATTGTGTTAACATATCTCAGGGGCTGACCACCAGTGCCCTTGAGACACAGAACAGTACAGCTGTTAGAGGTCAGTCCTAATCACTACATAAGGAACTGCGCTTTACAGTAATTCTGGAAAATATTAAAATTTACAAAGAAAGTTTTAACATTACCTATAGTTTTACCTCCTCAAATCACATTAATATATGTGTGTGTTTCCATCCCCCTTTTTACGATGCATTAAAAAACCAGTATGATCCAACCATATAGCAAATGTTTCCATCATTAAAAATCCTTTGAAAATATAATTTGTACTGAGTATATAATATTTCTGTGTGAAATTTACTAAAGGGGCACCTGGGTGGCTCAGTCAGTTAAGCGTCTGCCTTCGGCTCAGGTCGTGATCCCAGGGTCCTGGGATCGAGGCCCCAGGATCCCTCTCTCTCTGCTGCTCCCTTGGCTTGTGCTCTCTCTTGGGCTTTCTCTCTCAAAAAAAATAAAAATAAATAAATAAATAAAGAAAGAAAGAAAGAAAGAAAGAAAGAAAGAAAGAAAGGAAGGAAGGAAGGAAGGGAAACAAATTTACTAAACGTATTAAGCAATTTAGTTATTTCCAAGTTTTTGCTGCTATAAACACACTCAAAAGAAAAATGGGAAAATGCCATGAACCAGGAGCTCATAGAATTTGAAGTACAAATGTTCTACAAACATGAAAAAATATCTCAAATTATTAATATTAAAGAATGGCAAATTGAATACGATAAGATATTATTTTTCCTTGTAAAGTGAAAAACATTTAAAACACTTGATAACCCCTCACATTGGTAAGGACACAGAGAAATAAACATTCTCAAAAATAGCATCTTCTGGGGCATTATGACAATTGCAGTATTATTTGTAACATAGAAAACTGGAAACAACCCACATGTCCATCAATAGAGGATTAATTCGATAAATTATAGTATGTTAATACAAAGAAATATGGAGTCTTTGGAAAGAATGAGATAGATTATAAGATTACACACATGCCAACATGAAAGATGTCCAGAATGTATTGATGTTTTATAAAGTTAAAAATTAAAATGATATTGCAAAATATTTGTACTCTATACACATACTCTGTTTAGTGTGGGGGACGAATTAGTTTCTGGGAATGGGAGCTCCCGCTGAATCAGCCAGTTATGTAGGTCATTATAGTCCTGCACTTAGGGGGTTGCATTCTTACATTCAACGCTGGCAACTCTTTCTCCCTGCTCTTTAAATTCCTTGAAATAGTTGCACGATTCCAGCTATAATTTATGTAATTGGAGGCCCATTCTTCCAGGCCAAGATGTTGTTTATGATGACCTTCATAATGTCAAAGTGTTCCCACAGATTACCTATTAATCTTTATCCTCTGTTTCCTAGACCACTGTCATTAAAAGTACCAAGAAGTTTCAACACTTTGATTTTAACTTCTAGCGCAAATCTTTTGTTTCTTTGGACCAGATGCAGCACCATAGATACCAGCAAATGTTTCAGGATTTACTGTAAGTGTTAAGCTCCAGTCAACTTTTGCTAGCCAAGAGGAGGTTAAAGTTTCTTCCAGAATTCAAAACAAATAGTAGAACGAGAAGCCACAGGAGCACAAATAACATGGATTGCATAACAACCTGTAAGATACCTGTGGAACGCTCACTGGCTAAGGGCAGTTGCAATATGGAACAGAAACCCTCATTGGCCAAAAACGTGTAATTGAATCTGCTCTGCTGGCTCTCATTAGGGTGAGAAGAGGACACAGTATAGAGAAAATAGAAAAAATATGGCAGTAAACTGTAATAGTATGCTAAATGAATATATATCTTGGATAATATTCCAGAGACAAAAGATGGTATTTCAAAGCATCATCATTTAGGTGCATTAAATGAGATGCTTCTATAAGCCCATGTTTGTAAGAAGAAAAAGTATTGCATTAGTAATAATGCTAATATATGCAAAGAAAACTATTTGGAGGAAATTACAGCAACGAATTAGCAATGTTTACTTCCAGAATATGGGAATATGAGACACTTACAGTTTTTTCATTATACATGACGTATGTGCATGCCTGTCAGGACCACATCATTTCTGTATTCATGAAGAAAAAAGTTATTGCAGTGGAATGAATCAGATTCATCAGTTTGACTTCTGCTGCACTAAATATCAATAAACAATAGAATTCCTAGAATTTTGAGGTTGTGAGTTAAAAAAATGTGTATCTAGACAAGTTGTCATTGGTCTAGAAAAGCAATAGATATGCAAGAATTCAGAAAATGTCTCAACTGAAACAATTCTTTAAAAGTGACACTCTGAGAGATCACAGACTGAGAACTCAAGAACAGAAGCTCGTGATATCAAGAGGTTAGCGGTGACCTTTGAAGCCCATGAAATATATCATTGAATCTAAATAGTCATTGTACAAACCGGTTACAAACACAAAGGCCTAAATCAATTCTTCGTAAAGAAGATACATAATTAAAAGTTTAATAACAACATCTTAGGTTCAAAATACCAGTATATATGAACAAATAAAACATGAGAGAGAAGAAGAAGAGATGAAATGAAATGGTGAAAAATGGCATGTCTTGATAGAGCCAGTGTCAAAAAGCTTCATTTCAGTAAGGAAGTTAGTAATTCAAGAGATATAAATCAAGTAATATTGCTACAACTGCTAAAATTCGAAGATGCTAGAATAGATAAGAACAAGCAAGTTTGTAGAGTAAAATGACCATAAAGAACAAAGAAGTATTAAAGAAAAGCATAAAACAGTATGATAGAAATAAAAGAAACCTGGATAATTGCAACAATAAATATAAATGAATTCGATTTCTACATTAAATAACAAAAACTGTTAGCTTGAATTTTTTTTTTTTAAGGGAGAGAGAAAGTGCAAGTAGCAAAGGGAGAGAGAGACTCTTAAGCAGACTCAGCAGCGCAGAGCCCCACGCAGGGCTCAATCTCACGACCCTGAGCTCATGACCTGAGCCAAAATCAAGAGTCAGATGCTTAACCGACTCAGCCACCCAGGCACCCTGACAAAAATTATCAGTTTGAGTTTTTAAATGCAATCACAGTTACTGCTTCTAAGAGACTCAGAACAAAATGACACAGAAGAAAGACACTTTTCTAAAATGAAGTTAACAGTATAGAGGAGGCAATATTGTGGGTACTGGCTGATGTTCATAGCCCCTGCCAAATTTCTCACACATTCTATATATTTTTGTTGTGTGGCTCTGCCGCCTCTCTGGCTATCTGGCTTTATCTTGACTCTTGTTCATCAGGTAATAATTGCGCAATAGAGAGATGGCTGCCTGAGGTTTTCCTTGGTAAAGACTGTTTTTCTGAGTTGGAGGGCAAAAAGATGGGACCCTACCCAAAGAAACTTCCTGCTTCATTTAAGGCTTGCTGCTTTACTCTCCCAGACAGCAGAGCTCCAAGAGCTTTGTAGTTATTTTGGCCATTCTGGCAATACTGAGACCAGTATGCTTAGTTTGGGGTCATTTTCTAAGTTTTTTATTTTTTTTTTCTCTGAGTTCCAAATTTCTTTATTTGAAGGCTGGGACAAATAAGAGAACTTAAGTGGATGTTTCAGGATGGTCATTTCCCAAGTTTAACATGTAATGGAGCCAGGTAGTATCAAGGATTTCTAGGCATTTTAAATCAACGGTTCTTTTCCTTTGCTTTGAAAGCGGACTGACATCCTCTCATCTGACTTTGTTGTATGTGTCCTGAACCCCACCCCCTGTCCCCACCCTCAGCCCCAGCAGCCTCAGCGTGCATTGGCATCTGTGGATCTAGCAGTCACGAATTAAAGATTGGTAGTTTCAGCCTTTCTTCAGCTATCCCAATGGAACATGACACATAGAAAGCTATCATTTGACTGGGGCACAAATGGGAATTGTCTGCTGCCAGGCTGGTGCGTGGGAGAACTAACACAGCTACTGAACGAACTGGGTAAGTGCCCAGCACTCACATCCCCGTGACTTTGTCGTCTCCTACTCACTAATGCACACCCAGCATTTCTGCTGCAACGACCTTTTAAATTGCTTTTCTTCACGGAAAAAGAAACTGCCATTAAGTGAGAGAAAAATTTTAGTGATAGTTGAAATGACCTGTGATATGAAGTATGCAAACAGAATATGTGAAGGAAACAAACTGCATGAGAAAAGTAGCCTGCATAAACACCTTTGCATGTGCAAAGTTAGGTATTACAGAAAACGTCGGGCCCAGCTAAACACCAAGGGCCCACGACGGTGGGTAGCAAAGATCAGTTAAGTTCCTGACTTGTTATTTTAAGTGGAGGATATGGGAGCTGTATAAACATCTTGATCCAGTTCCACAGTTGAGGAACTAAGGTTGTAGAAAATAACATGTGAACTGAGCAGTTTTTACCATTATTCTCACAGCTACCAATTCCTGAGCCCTTGCTAAGTCCACGGCATATATTAAACCCATTCTATCACCTAATCCTCAAAATACATCTGTCGGGTCTGTATGATTATCTGCAGTTACACATAAAGAAACAAAGCCTCAAGCAAGTTAAGTGTCTTTCCAAGGCCACCCAGCCTGACAGGAGCAGAGTGGAAATTTGAGCTGTTCTAACGATGACGCCTCATCGCCTCCCTCCGGGGTACCAACAAGGCCCCTTAAACTATACTCCTCCTTACTTATGGGAAAAATCTATAATGGGGGCTCTATTTTGTCTGTAGGTCCAAAAAGAGTAGAGTAACATGTAGTGCTTCCTACGAGTAAAGTAGTTCGTCCTACTCAGGCTGCTTTGCAACAGACCAAGAGAAGGAACCAGGTGACAACAGCCAGGAATGATACTGCCCTGCAGTGCTGGATTATACACAGAACAAAATCTTTTACTCTCCCTTATCAGAGGTTGAGAATTATAGAGCTGGAGGCAAATTTAGAGATCCTCAGATAAAAACTATTTCATCTTATGGGTGAGAAAACTCGGGGACAGAAATATGAAGGAGCAGTTCCAAAGCCGCAAGACTGTTAGCGAAACAACCAAGACTAGAATTCAGACCCCCTGACTCTCACCGGGACTTATCCCACAGTCCCATGTGAACAGCTGTGAAAAGCAACTCCTTGCTCTGTTCTACCTTTGATGTTTTCATAAAATCTGTGTGTCAAGTTAAGAGCTAATCGGTTAATTCTTCTTTGCGTTTAGGGAGCAACATTCTACCAGGACAACTTTCCAATCTCAGAAGAAGTAAATGAAAGCCATCTAAATTGAATGCACTATTTAAAATGAGACATGTGTAGAAGAAAAAGAAACGTCTTATAAAACTCTGTGAAGGAGCACACGCCTATAGCACACAGGGTGACTCAGAGGGCGTGGTGAGGGAGTAGAAACAGAAAACTGATAATCACCGGGCAAGCCAAACAAAGCGAATGCCATGGAATCTCTATTCTTCTTGCTCAGGGACAAAGGCTAATGGGCATCTGGTGCTCAGAAGCTGGTATTACATCCCCTGCAAGGAAGAGGTCATGAACAGAAGAGCTGAGTACACGATGCTGAGCCCATTGTGCTCACACCCTCCGCCACCCTCCTCTCCACCCCTTGGCCCTGCTTTGGTGTAGGCCTGAGCTCTCTCAGTTGGAAATGGCCTCCGTGCCACATCATTGACAGCAGGTAGGGATTTGTCAGATTCATGCTGATTTGTCAGGTCAAGCCAGGTGGTTAATACCTCTCCATATCTTACAGGGCAAAGTCCAAGCTCTTTAGCTTAGACCTGAAGTCATCCAGACCCCGGCCAGGCTCATGGACCTCCCGTTTTCCCCACCATGAGTCCCCATCCTATTGGCTGGTCTTCTTGGTGTGTTAGTTCTCCCAAGCACCAACCAAATATGCATTACACATTCCTACCCTTACTCCCGTTACCTGAAATCCTCATTCCTTTCTCTCCCCCTTCTCCATGTTTCTCTGCCCTTCCTAAACCACCAGACCCTTCATGGTGCTTTCCTTGAGTATCCTAGTACACCATGTTAGTGACTCTTGGGGCTGCCGCTGCTGGTGGAAACAGATAAGACACATTGCGAGTCCCTACACCAGATACTGTCCTGAGCGCTTCCCCTGGATTATCCCATTAATTTACACAACAATGCCATGTGGTAAGCATTGATTTCTTGGTGGTGAGTGGTAGGAACTCAACTCCAACTGGATTAACACATGAAAAAGTTGTCTCACTAAGTGAAAAGTCTGGGGACAGAAATGGCTCCAGTGATGTGACCAGGAACTAACCAGGCTTTCTTCATGTCTTGCCTCAGCTTCTACAGAGTGGCTCCTTTGCAAGCCCTGAGAGGCATGCAGAGCTTCAGGCTCTCATCTCTCAACACCCAGTCACGCGGAAGGCAGCGGGAAGCTTTACCAGAATGTTCTTCCAAGGTCTACTGCCTCCACGCTACGAAGAGGTGATTTGGCCATCTCTGAGCCAATCGTTGTGACCAGAGGAACGGGATTTGAGCCTGACTTTGCCCAGTCTCCCATATCCCTGGCCACCCCCTCTAAGCACACAGGCCAAAATTAGGGAAGAAATGCATGTGTGAAAGGAAATAGAGTCACCGGGAAGCCAAAAACCACACATGTCACATGGGAGTCCCATGAAACATTTTGACAGTGAAAAAAATTTCTGCACATTAAAAATAAAATGGATCCCGCTTATCTAGACAACATGGGAAATATCTTTAGTAGTATGTCTGAATGACAGAAAATGATTTGGAGGTTAGCCATCAGCAAGTATTTTCTGAAGACTATCTTTGGTTGGACCAAAATGTAAAAACCATGAACTCACTTTCCAAGTCAACTCACAAAGCATTGTTTGAAATCCGCTAACATAAGATTGCATTTTATTGTTGGAACTAATGCAAAAATGGACTTAAAATGTGCTCATTTTTCTCAAAGACTTATTAGACTGGTCATCTGAGTACGTTTGCTGTTATTAGTTCCGCCTGACTCAGATATCGTGGTAGCCAAGTGCCTGCTGAGCATATATTCTCATATGGAGCATGGTACTTAGCATATGGTGGTCGCAAAGCAAATTGACATGCCTGGGTTTTGTTGCTTAGTCTTGCCATGAGATAGCAACTCTTTCTTTGCTTCTTGAGTGAGCTTTAGCTTCTAGCTAACTCGGCGCGATAGCAGTTCTCAAGCCAGTTTGTATCTCACGGTATAATTTCTTGTCTCTGCCTTGCAAATTGCCTTTCAAAATCAATAGCAAATTGACATCTGTAAGAAAGCATACAAATTAATTCACATGTTCATGGTCTGGTCTATTCTCTAAGCCTCCTTTTGAAATATTGCAGAAATGCAATAGAAGTTTCCTACGTTATAGTAATAGAACACTAATAGGTCTGTGTCAGACGCTGGACTGAGTCTTTTATATTATCTCATCTGCTTCTTACAGGTGCTCTGTGAGGCATGAAAATAACTTGGCTGCATTTAACAGATGAAGGAACTGAGGTTCGGCAAGATTGTCAAAGTCAGTTACCCAAGGCCACTGGGCCAAGATTCAAACCCAGACAGTTTGCCTTCAAGCTCCTTAACAAACATTCTAGAAACTGTGTTAGTGACAGCTCAGCAGGCTTTCTCAATAATGACCATGCACTACAATAATAATAACATCAGTACCCTGGTGAGGATAACGGTGAAGGAAAGAAGCACTTCGATTATTCATGCACTGGCACAGGGAGGCATGTTTCCCCCCAACCTCAGGAGAATAGGTACTTCATGCACTTAGACTGAGTCAATTGCAAATATTTAGATTCACATTCTCAAAGTGGCAAGTTCCCAGTTTGGCTGCCTTTTAGTTTTCCCCCTCTGAGGACCACACAGTAAATGCCAAGCCCTCCTCCCCTCTCCCAGCCCAACACAGAGGAGGTGAATTCTGCAAAGGTTGGCATCAAAGGCAGGAATGTTTACATCTCTCCTTAAATGGTTGCTGCCTCCTTCCTAATGCCCTCCTTGCAGCCCCAGATTCAGATAAAGTGGGCGGGATGTGGGTAAGGAAGGCTGGGCAGCCTGCCACAGCTAGGCCTGTTTTTCTTGTTTTTGAGAAACAAGGCGCCATCAGAAAGGACTCTACGGGTCATCTGGGAGACCCTCTTGCTCAGTGTAGGACCCCTACCCACCCATCCCCAGCATCTAAACAGGTCAGTATTTAATGTGTGCCTGACTCCTCCGAGTGACAAGCAGTTCACTGTCTTGAAGAATTAACCCAGAGCCTTCCTGAACATCTGAGTGAAAAACCTCAATGATGGGTACCTTCCCTCGTATCCAAACCTCTCAGTAGCCCTGAGCTATGTTCCTCCTTATCCTACTTCTGCAACTCAGGGAGAGGACACCTTTGAGAAGAAGAAGGTAAGTGGGTGTGGTGCCAGTCTCCGCCCAGGTTTTATGTATCTCTGGCATTTAGAACCTGGGCAGCCAGGAACATTCACTTGCTCCGTGGACACAGCCCTTAAAGCCCTTGGTTTACAGAGGAAAGGACGGATCTCTTGGCTTCAACAGGAGACACAGAAATAAAGCCCTCCCCTTTTTAGTCAAATATTAACTCACTTCCCCTTTCCTTCTCCCAGGCTCAGGTAAACATTGAGGAAATGGGATGGTGGTGAATTCCCAGGCACTTTTAAGTGGTTGCTCCAGGATTCTCTAAATTAGCGCCATCTGCTGGTTTGCTGGAGTACAACTGATCTGCTACCCAAGTTTCTCCCCAGTGTCAAGAGCAGTAGGAGGTCGAGAAGATTAAGGTGGTGCTCACTCGCTGTGCAGCCGGCACTGTGCTGGGCAAGATAACGTTCATCATTGTCTTGTTTAATCCTCACAACTCTGTGTTGGAGGTGGTATAATCTCTCTGAATGAAGCTCCAAGGGATTAAGCACCAACTGGGGCTGGGACCCTAATCCTCACCTGTCCGACACCAAAGCCAATACCCTTTCCATAACACACCCCGAGGAAACCATAAAGCCACACAGATGTGGTTTATAGGATTCGGACACCAGAATTTAGTAGCAGTGATATTGACTTTTTCATGATTTTGAGTAGACTTTCTAGTTTAATTGGGGGGGGGGGTTAGCTTAGATTTTAGGTTAGATTTTTTTATTTAGTGTAGCTTTAGTTTGGAAGAGGAAAATTTCATAAATATAAAGTTGAACAGTAATACACATTTTAGATATATGGCTTTCTGTTTCCATGGTTGAAACTGATAGGATTTATAAGATCCACTTCTGTTTCTATTAAGACTATGCCTCCCCTAATTCTTCAGTTTTCAAGTGGGAAGTGTGTTTCCATTTTGTTTCCCAGAATTGTATTCAGTTGATTTTTTCATCAACAATAAAAAGAATGCACCATCGCCATCATCGTGTTCTTTGAGACTACTAAGTTCAATTAAATGTTAACATTCCCCACAAAATGACCAATCAAAAACAAATTTGGGGCTCTTTTTGATGTAATATCATTGAAGTTTATTACATTTAAACAGCAGAATCCTCTCATGGAAACCCACAGAAACAGAACTGAAGGTCGCTTCAGAAGACTCTCCTGCGGATGTGTGGGTGGAGTCCAAGGTCACAGTGGTCGCTGAACTAACCCTGGTACTCATTGGTCCAGGGAACTGGCCTGAGTTGAAAAGGGACACTACATACCTTCTAGGTGCCATCATGGTCACTCAAGGGCCTTTACCTCGAGGGTCTATCTTTCTACGACTGCCTGGCAAAGCACCATTCTGTGTGGCTGCCAATAACTTGATGCCTATGTCCCCATCCTGGGAGACAGCAGGAATGACTCTTTCTCTCAACCAGCATCACACAAGTCCTGCTAGGTTCTCAGTAGGTATTTATGACTGTCCTTTCTCCCGCTATGGGGGGAAGAGAAGTCTTCCTCGTTGTGTTGGTTTTTTTTAAGATTTTTTAATTTATTCATTTGACAGAGAGAGAGACAGCCAGCGAGAGAGGGAACACAAGCAGGGGGAGTGGGAGAGGAAGAAGCAGGCTCCCAGCACAGCATGGAGCCCGATGCGGGGCTCGATCCCAGGACCCTGGGATCACGCCCTGAGCCGAAGGCAGACGTTTAACAACTGAGCCACCCATGCGCCCCTTCCTCATTGTGTTTTTGTCAAGAGAACAGAGCACCATGGTTTTTCTTGGAATGGAGATTCACCATTGGTCGTGTGAAAAGTCCTTGTAGATTAACTTCTTTGGGGCTCTGAGTTTTCTAGCACTCTACCCGAGTGATGTGAAGGGTCTCTGAGAGGACTTTTGTATGTAATGAAACGAAGGTTAGTGGGTAACTTTATTTTTCTAAATTCCTGTGAAACTCAGTCCTGATTTATTAATGATCCTGCAATGTCTCATTTCAGATTAACTATGATATTTGAAACAAAGCTCTCCAACTTCTCACTAAGGCATCAGAAAGAGAGAGAGAATCCAAAGACGACAATCCAACCGATTCATGAAGTCCAAAAAAAAAAAAAGTCTTTGCAGGAATGAACAGAAAGAAGATGCCTCGCACCTCCCCCCATCCTCTAGGCAACAACTGCTGCACGTTTATGTTGAGGACTCATGGAGACAGGTGCGCCTACCTGGACACCTGGTACGTCAGCAGGTGGTTGAGAAGCCTTTGAGCAACTTTCGGATAAAGCCTCCACATGCAGAAGTGGCAGAGAGAGACAGAGAGCAGAGGAAGAATAGAGACAAGTGGGAGACATGGGGGAATGGACAGGGGGAAAAGGGAGTGCGGTTAGGAAGGAGGAAAAGAGTAGAAGAAAGGAAAGTATGAAAGAGAAAGGGAAGACAGGAAGGAGGGGGAAGAGAGTGAGCTGAGAAAGAAGACAAAGGGGAAAGGAGGAGCAAGAAGAGAGCTAAGGCCCAGGGCATGCATCCTTCCAGCCTCACCTGACGAAGAGACTGTCTTCTGAGCCGAGGGCAGGGCAGAGCACTAGTTGCATAGTAATGAAGCCAGGGGGCTGAAAGTCTCTGTGTACAAGGCTGGGCTGTCTCTGGTTTCACAGTCTGGCGGCCAAGCCTGGCCACTGGGGGCCTCTGGGAGCAGACGTGTCACCTGGCACCTGCTGTCATGCCCTTCCCTTATTCTGTTTGCATGCAGGATGGATAGTCCATGGGAACTCAGTGGGAAATACCCCCGGGAGTGGGACATGGCTTCCCATGACATTGTCAATGTCATGAGAACCTCAGTGTGAGTGTCGGGTGTCTAGGCCGTGGGAGGACAGCAAAGAGGGGGAAACACAATGGTGAAGCTGGCCAAAGGGAAGCTTCTGTGCTTTGCTGTTTCTGTTTTCTTCCAGGCAGTGAGAACTCCTTTCCCCCTTTCAATTTGCTTTGTCCAAATCTGGGACAGATACTGCTCTGTGCTGGTGTTCATGGAAATAAGAACTTCTCTTTTTCTTTTTGCTTCCCATGCCCTCCCCCCCAACAATTTACAAGATAGGTTGACTCCAGCCTTTTAGAAGTTTATAGAAATCCAAAGTTGACTGTGAATCAGAGAAAACAGACATTAAAAAGGAGAGAGGTTAATTAGAAAGAGAAAGAGATTTTTGGAAGGGTCAAAAGACACAGGTCATTTGCATTTCTGGTACCAGCTTTAGCCACCTAGAAGATGAAGCAAGAATCGAGGGGGCACATTTTCCTCCATCTATGTTTCCTGCGTGCACGAAATCTCCAGCAACTATCCCTTCGGTATCTTAAGATTCCCAAACTGAAAGAGATCTCAGAGATCATTGATTTAAATCTTTTCATTTTCAGGATATAATAAATGGAGCCAGTGAATGAAATCCCCTGTCCTGGGCCGACCAGCCTCTCTGCGATGTTGGCAGGGGCATGGGATGCTCCTTGAGTTGCACCAACCCACACAGCTGCTGAATGGGTCACTGTGCCAGGGACAATGGTGTTGAATTTCTACAGAGACCACTTCCTGCATTTGATACAGGCAAAGGGAAGAGGGAGAGGCTGGCCTATTCACCACGGGCTTTCTTATTTAACAACAGAACATCATGAGAATCTGCCTGCACTTTTGTAGTTGAACCGTATTATTTTACCCAACACTGTATCTGGTGCTAATGGAAGTACAAAGAGAAAAGAGCAGGCATCCCGGGCTCTGTAGACCCCTTGGTGGCAAAGAAAATACTAGCACCACTCTCTGTAGCATTTGACCTTGGGGAAGGTGCCTAACATTTTTGGCTTCAGTTTCCTCATCTGCAAAATGAGGCCATTGGTATTCCTGCGTGGGCTGGACTTCTTTAATTTGACATGAATCCAGCACATGGCACTATAACTGTTACATAAATGCTAAACATTTAGCCTTGGTGCTGTTAACATGGATCACTGTTGTGAGGCCTCTTTTTATCTCCTGTGACCAATAAACGCTTGTAGAATGGAGGGATGAATGAATTTTCAAGTTCCTAAGGCCAAGTCATTCCAAATCGTACTCTCTTGCTTTTAGAGACGTTAAATATAACTAGTATTCTGCTTTCGGTGTGTCCTCACAGGACAATTTGGCATATGACAAAAATTCTTATAAAATGGAAGAGGATGGAGGTCAATTGCAGCCTCCACTGACTCCTTTCCCACTGGAAGTAAAAGCTGAAGTCATGAAAATGAGTTACAAGGCCCCGCATGATCTGCAGTGCCTCCACCCCGATCTCCTGGCCTGCTGTTCGTCCCCTGCACTCATGCTGTTCAAGTCACTCTGGCTCCTTGGGCACATCAAGCAGGCTTCTACCACAGGGCCTTTGCACTTGCTGTTCCCTCTGCCAGAAATCCTATTTCCCCATTTGCTCTTCTCCCACACCTTCAAATGTCTACCATATCAGTAATGCCTTCCAGGAACGTAAGGTGCAAGATGGTTCCACCTTATCCCTGCCCCTGGCACTTTATTTTCAGTTGTAGGTCTCATCTCCATCTGATAGACTATATATTTTACTTATTTATTTTGTTGATTGTCCCTCCTGCCCTCATCTCACTAGAGGGCAAAGAATTTTGTCCATTTTGTCACTGCCATTTCCCCAGCACCCAGATCAATGTTTAGCACACAGTGGGCACTTGGTATGTATTTGTAGAATTAAGGAATCTGGTAATTAAATACTACTTTATGTCTCACTCATATCCTTAGGGGATCAGGTTGGTAAATGAATGAATGAATGAATGATGAATGAATGAATGAATAAATAAGGCTCTCATTTACTAAGCACTTCCTAGGTGCTTCTTCTAAGTACTTTCCATGTGTTCATTTATCTCTTAAGACCTATGAAGCAAGAGCCCTATGAATTAAGGTCTCTTATTGCCATCTTCTTGGCTGGTCCCTCTAAACACTAGTGGGCCTCAGGATCAGTCTCTGAGCCTCTTCTATTCTGTAACAATCCTCACTTCCTAGAGCCTCTCAACCCTTCCTATGGCCTCAAATATCTTCTACATTTTGACTCTTACTCAATGTACTTCTCCCACCCAAGACCTCTCCCCCAAACTCCAGACCCGTTTATCCAACTGCATACTTAGTACATCTCTTTGGATGTCTAGTAATTATCTCAATCTTAACATGTCTAATTCGAACCCTTGGACTGTAGCTCTTCTCTCACTCTGAGAAGGGCAATTCCATTCTTTTGGTTTTTCAGACAAACATTACAGGGTGGTAGAAATAGTCTTTACCTTGATAGTGGCGATGGATTTACAACTACATGAATTTGTCACAACTCATAACACTGTACCGTGGAAGGGTGGATTTTACTGTATGTAAATTAGACCTCTGTGAGCTTAGCTTTTAAAAGGGGGCTGTTGAGAAGCTATAACCAAAAGACCGTATTTTGAACATTTTGCTCCTGTCTTACACTGATGGTTGTTTCTGTCGTCCTGGAGAGCAATACGCAAACGTGTCTCCTCACTTTTGTGGTAGGCGGGAGCTGCAGTCAGGGCCGTGTTATGATTCTAGTGGGCCCTCTCCTCCATTAAAAAGTTGTTAAAGATGATACGTTATGATTGTGTCAATATAGCTTTTTTCTTCAGATTTTAAAAGAAATTTAAATTTTCTTTTATTTAAATTTTATTAAAGATTTAAATTTAAATTAAATTTCAATTTTATTCAAATTTTAAATTAAATTTCATAGATTTTCTTCAAGTCTTAAAAGAGATTAAAACTGTTTTGTGAGGGGCGCCTGGGTGGCACAGCAGTTAAGCGTCTGCCTTCGGCTCAGGGCGTGATCCCGGCGTTATGCGGTCGAGCCCCACGTCAGGCTCCTCAGCTATGAGCCTGCTTCTTCCTCTCCCACTCCTCCTGCTGTGTTCCCTCTCTCGCTGGCTGTCTCTATCTCTGTCAAGTAAATAAATAAAAAATCTTTAAAAAAAAAATGTTTTGTGGGCCCCTAAAAGCGTCGTGAGCCGTGGGCACTGTGCCTAATGGAAAAGTTGGCCCTGGGTGTGACCCAAGCCTGCCGGAAAGGAAAATCAGGCTAATCATTTCCTACAAGTGAATGACCAGGAGTAGAAGTTATGCATTTAGTTCCTAGTGCTGTCATTGATTTTCCAATAGTTTCAAGCAAGCAGGTTACTCTCTCTGGGTCTCAGTTCCCCAATGGGTGAAAAAAAGGATATCAAATTCAGTACTCACTTAAAACCTGCTCCTAAGGTCCTAAATATTAAAAATTCATCCAACAACAGTTTGTTCTGTACCAGGGCTGTGCAGTAGATGTGTAAATCTGAGCAAAATCCCAGCAGCCCCTAACCTTGGTGTGCTGCTGAATTCTCACAAAAGAACACTCATTAAACATGCACAAAATAGGAGATTCTTGAAAAGGCACCTGCTTTTCCTTTGTCTGTCTTTTTTATATTATTCTTTCACATACCGGTTACTCTGCGTATATATCCAGGGAATGGCTTGTAACCACAAGGGTTTAGTTACAAATATAAATTCTGAAGAAATCATGCATTTCCAATGGAGATTTCTATCAACAATTCTCAAGCGAGATCTCCTGCTATGTGATGTGTCTCTAAACTGTTCATGAATGTCTCCCTAAGTCAGTGCATGCCACTTTGAACTTTTCTCTGACTCCACTCTGAGAACTAAGTTGACGATGGTGGTGGTGGGCATAGATAACACGGCATGATTACAGGAAGACCCCCTCACCAAGAAACATCTCCCCTGCTAGCCTTCTACCCAAGCTTGATGACCTCCTGCTGACTGTTCCTTCGTTCAGGTTAACTGTCGCCTTTCCCCTGTACGATCTCTTTAAATTTTCAAAAACTCCCTTTACTTATGAAGTCAGATGGTTTTCCACTGGGGCAATGCAGGCACGAGGAATCAGGTAGAGAGAGCAAGACTGGAAGAGGAGAAAGTCCATGGGAGGAATCCTCAAGACAACCTCCCATCCCACTCAACTACCATTACAAATTTAACCCTAGTCTTGAGAGAAATTCCCTGCCAGTCGGTCCATAAATATTTATCTAGTTGCTCCTGTGCGGAAGGCCTGGGCTGTGAGCAGAAGTGTCTCTTCATCTCGGTTAACACTCTCCTGTCAATGTCACCAATGGAAAACTACCACAAACGTCATCCGTAATACATTGCTCTGTTTTTAGAAATGTACTATGGATGCACTTCTGCCCCCATTTTGTGTCTGATTTTGCTCTGGGACCATGGACTCAGAC
Source organism: Ursus maritimus (assembly GCF_017311325.1). Taxonomy (NCBI): domain Eukaryota; kingdom Metazoa; phylum Chordata; class Mammalia; order Carnivora; family Ursidae; genus Ursus; species Ursus maritimus. The sequence continues at coordinate 45,557,724 of NW_024425563.1, read as the reverse complement.
GTACTTTGAGTAACACCACTTAATTTCCTAAATAGACAAGACCGTGCATTGTACTTACAGTGGATGCTTACATTATCCTAATTTTCTATTTAATTATGTTTCCCTTGATAACTGATCCCTTTTAAACTAATAACTTGAATACATCCATCACTCATTTTAAAATTATTCTTTTCTCTGCCCACTGGCTCCTTCTTCCTTGACTCCTAGAGGTAAAACAGGATGCTGCTGATGCCACTTCCGAGAGTTTTATTACCCTTTCACTGGGACTAGATGTTGAAGCTTTTACCAAAAAAATCATCAAAATAATATTTCTCATCAAGAGTTTTATAACCTTAACAACTACAAGAGTACATATTTAGCTCTTTCTCCTTAATATGATGACTCTTTATATTTCTCTATGTTCTTCTCAATTTTCAGGCGTGTGCATATTTTTTACTTCTATAACCCGAGCTTCCCAAGTCATACAGGATTGGGCAGAAAATTCAGAGGGTGTGACTTACTCTTACAATAGAGTCCCTTACAATCATATCCCTGATTTTGAGCTTTTTCCCAACCTGTTCCCTCCCTAGCAAAATCACTAGCTATTCCGGCCCATTTCTCTACATCCATTGGTCCAGGAATGAGGTTGACCTGTTCAGGGGCTGCCAGTGGAGGTCTCCCTCCTAGGGCTGATGGCATCAATATTTGTTCTCCTGGTCTGGTAACTTGAAGGAGAGCAGATAATGAGGCTCTCAGCTGCTACTGAGGTGCTCATTGACTATTGAATAAGACCAACATCTAAAGAGGTAAGTACAGTCAATGAGGGAAGGCCTAAAACCACATACTGGAACAAAGCAATGACGTGAGCTTAGGCAGAGGAAGGAGATAATGGCTTGGGGTTGCTGGAAGGCTGAATAGAGGCACTGGGTTATTGAGTAGACCCTAGTCACTGGGAAAGACCACTATAGGCCAGTAGTTACCAAGCCCCTTTGAACATTAAAATTACGCGGAGAGTTTAAAAAAACAAACAAAAAAACCAATGGGGGCAGGAACTCACAAGTTTCTGATTTAATTGGCTTGGGTTGGGGCCCAGACAAGGACATTTAAAAATGTTCCCCAGGGTTACATGAGTGTGTCCACTTTATGAAAATTCATTCAGCTGTACAGGTAAGATTTGTACACTTTTCATATCTGTTTTATGTGTCAATAAAAAGGTTTAAGAAAATGAAAAAAAAATGTTCCTTAGGGAAGGCTAAAATGAAGCTTGTGGTGCTGGATTAAAGTTGAAGATATTAGTATGAATTTGTGTTTATTTTCGTATATTTACAGACAGAAACATACAGAAATACAGGTATGTATGTATTCTTGTGTTATTATGCATCCGTTTCCTAGATCTGTCCACTGAGAGGGCCCAGAAGCACACACTTAACAACGAACACACTTAAGATAGGACCTTAGGTTCTAAACACCATTCTCCATTAAAAAGAAACAGGGCTCCCCAGAGAAATAATGAATTCTAAGGCCTGAAGCAGGGAAAATACAAGATAAACCTGGAGCATATTTGTAGCATGATAAGAAAGTGTTGTTTTAAAAAAAAAAAGTGGGGGTGAATGGTAAGGGAAGCATGTCCAAAGGACAAAGGGGACAGCCTGAAGGAGCCGCCAGTGGCCAAAGTTGGAATAATTTGAGCAATAAAATATAGTAGTAGCTTATAGCCCAAAGCATAAATAAATACCCAGGAGTTTATACACAATTGAATAATTAAATAAGCAGAGAGAAGGGGGAAACCTTCCTTACATAGAGAAGTCCGATTAATAAATACAGAAGAAACGACGGATACAGAAAATCACCTGGAGCAGACCAGAGTAACGATTGCTAGGGGAAAGACCCACAGGTGGATGTTAAAATCAGTGGGCAAAAGTTTTATGGAAAAATAGTATATTTGCATAGTCTCAAAGTAATCCCTCAAAATATTTATTAGTTATTGTGGTTGTTTTAATTTACGTCCACATTTTTAATGTACTTTTCCCTCCAAAGACTAAGGCTTAATTCCCTTCCCTCGAGGGGAGACTGGACTTAGTGACTCTCTGACTAATACGTACAGAGGGAGAAAAACAGTACCCGTAGGCAGACACCACCTTGACCAAGCGATCAAGGTTAAATAAGAAATAAGTCATGTTGTTCTCACATGTCCCCTAATATGAAGCAACAAGAAGGGCACACAACCTCCGTGATCGTCTTCACCCTCCATAACCCCAGTTTAAGGATGAGAAAATATCAAACAAACCAGAGGAACTTTCTACAAAATATCTGACTAGTAGTCTTTCCAAGTGTCAAGCTCCAGAAACACAAAGAAAGAAGTTTTCGGAGATTGGAGGAGACCAGGGAGACATGTTGCATAAATATGATGTGATTTCCTAGTTTAGATCTTTGAACAAAGGCTTAATGGAAAACAGGTGAAATCCAAATGAAGTCCGTTGAGTTACTAATGAGCCAATATTGATTTTTTAGCTTTGATTAATATACTGTGGTAATGTAAGATGTTAACACTAGGGGGAACTAGTGAAAGGCATATAGGAGCTTGATGTACTCTCTTTATAACTTTGATAAATCTAAAATCACTTAAAAATTTAAATATTCGAGGGGTGCCTGGGTGGCTCAGTTGGTTGGGCGTCTGCCTTTGGCTCGGGTCATGATCCCATAGTCCTGGGATCGAATCCCACATCGGGATCCCTGCTCAGTGGGGAGCCTGCTTCTCCCTCTCCCTCTGCCGCTCTCTCTCTCTGTCAAATGGATAAATGAAACCTTCTTTAAAAATTTAAATATTTGAAATATAAACAAGTAAAATTTTTTTTCAGTGTTCTCCAGGTGATGTTAAGGGGTGGCCAGGGTTGAGAAGCCCCTACTCTAGGTAAAGGCAGAAACTTCAGCTGAGTCACAAAGTGATAAAATATGAGCCATTTGAGGGAAATGATGATATGGTAACATTTTTCTGTAGTGTATGTAATAAGGGACAGTGGGGAATGAGGCGAAACAGGTAGTTGGGTCAAATTATAAATACTCTTTTTACCATGCAGGATAAGAGATCTGTCCTTTACATTGTAGATCTTGGCAAGTCATTATATTTTTGAAGCAGAGTGATATTGGAAGTCGTATTTCAGGTTAGTTTTAGATAACTCTACTGTCACTTAAATGCTTTATAACAACAGCAATTACTTAAAAATATCTTGCAAATTTATTCTTTGAAGGATGTGGAATTATGTGTGGATACCATACAGAAAGTATTTTTTGTTTTTAATGTCACGTGCTTTCCTTTGTGCATTTCTGCATTATGCCACACACTCCCGAGTTAGGCATCCTGGGCAGGAGCTGGGAAGAGCTAGGATCAAATAGCAGAAATGCAATGGGAAAGTAAGAGTTAAAGGTAAGCTTCCAACATGCAAAGTGGAATTTTGCAGGAAGTAATTTGCAAATGAGGCTGAGCCAAGCCTGATGGGACAGACCATGGAGTTCCTTGTAACAACCCTAACTCCAGACCAGAAAGAAAAAGAAGGCAAGTTCAGCCCTCCAGCCCCAGGAGTGACCCTTCAGTAGTTTTAAATTTTTCCAGAAGTAGATCTTCATTAGAGGTGGCATCTTCCTAGGAATCTTCAGGACAATCTTCAGAGGAGAGATAGTCAGAATTGTCTGGTCAGTAGACCTGTGAGCTCAGGTTGCCCATACTGGGCCCACTGGGGCCAGGCAAATTCAGCTTTGGAAGGAAAAAGGGCTGCCTTTCCTCTGGCAGCTTGAAATCTGTTTCTTCAAGAGTTGCTGAAAGCTTACAGTTGGTGATGTCAGACAACCCCTTGCCAAGCTGGGGTGTCACCTAGAGTGCTCGGTGTCAATGTTCCGAGAGCTTATTACCTATATCCAAGGCATTTTCATCTTTGTACTGTAAGAAAAGAGACAGCCAGGGGACAGAAGATCTCGCCTAAAAACAAACTCACAGATGCATTCTCCTGGCACTGTCTAATTAATAAAAATATCCATCAAAAGGGGCGCCTGGACGGCTCAGTCAGTTGAGTGTCCAGCTCTTGATTTTGGTGCAGGTCATGATCTCAGAGTCATGAGATGGAGCCCTGCGTGGGGCCCTCGCTCAGTGGGAAGTCTGCTTGAGATTCTCTCCCTCTCCCTCTGCCCCTCCCCTTCATGTGCATGCTTGTGTGCTCTCTCTCTCTCTCTAAAATAAATAAATCTTTTAAAAATATATATCCATCAATGGAAAAACAATTAACTACATTTTGGGACAAATATGCAATAGAATACTATACAGTCATTACAAATGATGACTGGGTTGTACAATTTTGACTTGGAAAGATGTCTATAAATACCTTGAATGATAAAAAAAAATAAGTTCAGCTTGAGCATGCTCTAGGCCATGAGAAAAATATTATGTAAGCCTATGCGCGAGAGTGCATGCCTGCAGGTATACACAGAGAACTATATGGAAGGAGATTCATTAACTTAACATCTTTTATCTCTGGCAGCTGCTGTTCTTTAATTTTTTTTCCTTTGGGTTTTCTCTGTTGCTTCATGTTTTTAATTTTTAATTTTATTTTTATAATCAGAACAATAAACTATTTTTATTTTGCAATAGAATAAAGTATTTGTTACACTTCAAAAAGCTCATCGTTCTCTCTGAATATTCCTCACGTTGCTAATTACAGCTTCAACTATTACATTTTGGAAAATTCAATTAATAATTACGTTTAAAAAATAGCTAAGAGATAGTATTTTTCTGGCTATACTATAATTTATGTAAGATTTCTCTAAGTGTCGGGGCACTGGGGTCATTTCAAACTTTTGATAAAGTAATGAATAAATATTTTGATATGTAAATCCTTATACTTCTGACTAACTCATTAGTATATGGAGAAAATCTACTGAAGCAAAGTAAAATTTGACAAATATCCCAAATTGCTCTATCCAGTGATTAGAGAGTCTTTATTGAGTTACATTTGTGTCTTGTCTTTTTAAAAACTCTTTGCCTCTTCCTCTCCCGCTCCCCCTGCTTGTGTTCCCTCTCTCGCTGGCTGTCTCTATCTCTGTCAAATAAATAAATAAAATCTTTAAAAAAAATAAAATAAAATAAAAAATAAAAAATAAAAAAAATAAAAACTCTTTGCCATTTAATAATTAAAAAGAAAAAATCTTGTTTTCATTTAGATTTGGTTAGTTCCTAGGGAGACTGGGCACTTTAATATATATTACTTGCTATTTTCATAAAATGTTAAATTTATGAATTGCCTTTTTGTGTCCTTTGTTCATTTTAATTTAATTTGGGGAGAGAGGTTCTTGTTAACAAGAACCATAAGCTCACCTCCATACTAATTTTGCAAATATTCATTCAATTTTATATTTTTATTTTGTTTGTAGAGGTGGTCAAACACGCGTACAGAGTAATACATATTTTATGTGGTCAAATCTATTACAGATTTTACTTTTTAAATATTTTTCCATTGATTTTTGTAGCTGAAAAGTCCTTCCCTATTCCAAACTCAGATAATCTGTTACTGAATTCTTTACTTTGTAGCTTAATCATTTACACCTAATTCTTTAGTTCATCTGGAATTTATTTTGATGTATGATACAAGGATCTAAATTATTCCTTTTCCCAAATGGCTAACCAACTAACTATTGAGATACTAAATTATGACATCCACTAAGATCTGCTACTTAATTGTTGAGCCAGTTAGAAGGTTCGTGCTTCCAGAATAATCTGAGGCAGTTTGTAGTTCATTGCTTGCAAAAAGTAGTATATAGAAATTAAAACCTCTGGTGACTACCACTCCGCTCACCTTTCCTGGTTTTACACCTGCCCCCCCACTCCCCCAGCTCCTGGTCCTCCTCCAGGTGCATTGCATTACTGAGACTGCAGCCCTGCAGTACAAGTAGAGAGAGAGGTATTGGTCTGGGGTGAAAGAATGTCTCGGTGCTGGAGAGAAGTAACTGCGGGCTGCTCACCTGTGAAGACCCCATATCCCTGGAGCCTAGAAATACATGGAAACTTCCTTATAGCACCCTGATCAGGAGCCTCTTAAACACTTAGTTAATAAAACTTCTCCTGGAGGGAGTCAGAGAGTTGACCAATATGTTTAATCCCCAAGGCATTTGTAGTTTACAACTGACTTCACCAATCGTTTTAGGAAGTGTCTATATTGGGATGGTGGGGAGGATTTAATCAGGTATCTTGCTGCCTAGCAGCCTTCTTAACCCAAAGTCTAGTAATTATTTCCATACTTTAATTATTTACTTCCTTGGAATCAACCCCTTAAGGAGGACTTCAGACTTACCAACCCACTGATGATATAGTAAATGTGTAATGTATATAAAATACATAAGCTTCTTACAGTGCCTTGCCTCACTATCTGCAAGCTTGGATTTTTTTTACTTGGTATTTTTACTTAAAAGATAAGTACATTTTAATCCCTGCAGCCACTCTAATGTAGTATAGCAAAGAGAAAAAACAGAAGAGTTTCAAATCAAAATGATATTATGCTTTATTTCCCACAACCTTCTCTTACCCAAAAACTCTTCACCATAAACTTTCCCTAAACTTCATATTTTGTAAAAAAAAAAAAAAAAAAAAAAAAAAGGGCTCTGTTTTACTGCAGTTCTAATTCTCTATGTGTCTTCAATAATTGTACCTCATTCCAAAACACGTTGTCAAAAATAACCCTTAGCAGCAGGGACAGATCTGTCTCAGCAGGGTCTCCCATACTTTATGGCTACTTTCATTCCAAGAATAGCACACTCTTCCTTAGTGAATTAATCTTTTAATGGAATTTCTTCTGCATTATTTAGTGAAACGACCCCACAGGGGGCTAACCCACCCTCTGTAAGTAATTAGAGATAAGTATGTTTAATGCATTTCTGAATATTTTACTCTAATACGCTCTTCAGTCACAAATAAGCAGCTGAATCAACCTGCCTTTGGGGCTGTTGAGTCCAGATTTCAAGCTACCCATACAATTGTGCGGCACCTGAGCCACCTGACTGCTCGGTGACTCAAATTTACCTTCTCCAGGGGCAGGAAACAAAACAGCCAGCAGGCTCTCCTGACGTTTCAGATCAATGGTGTGCTTCCTTCTTCCTCCCACCAAATGTTAAGAAACTTACCTGAGTTAGAAAAGTTGCTTCAGCTACTCCCTCCGGCAATGTTCTATCCATAGCTCCTAATTAGGGCTCGACTTGATGTTTTCCTGCTCTGGTTCAAGTTGCACGTCTGTGCCTCCGTCCACCTCCATGTAGCACACGTCTCCCTGCCTGTGTTCCGGAGTCTGGCTGTTCATCCACCCATGATAGTCTGGCTCCTCCAAGGTCGATCCAAACCCTGGTAAAGAGGCCAGAAATGATGTTAATGACCTTGCTGCCGAGACCACAAGACATGCTGAAGCTCGATGAGGATTTATTTTTAAAAATAGATATGTTTATTTTCCATTATTTAGAAAAGAAAGAAAATTCAAAGTGTTTCTCAAAAAAAAAAAAAAGTATACCCCAGGGTTGGCATTAAAAGAATCCATAAAAAGCTGTAGGACTAGACTTGTATCATTTTCATTTTCTTGACCCACGGGGAGCTTTGCATAGATCCTATTATTCAGGTCAGGGATAACCAGAGCGCCTCACTGTTTTTCAAATTACATTTGGGATCATGGACATATTCCTGTGAAAGGCCTGGAGCAGTCCTGCTCAAAGTATGGTCCACAAAATTGTGCTTGTCCACGTTGAGAAAAGTACAGAAATTGAGACATGATACACACTGTTATCAAGGATGTGGAACTCTCTCTCCTACGTTTCTGGTGGGAGTGCAAAATCACACAGCCACTCTGCAAAACAGAATGGCAGTTTCTTACAAGGTTAAGAAACTTTGTACACTTACCACACACCCCAGCACTCTTACTGTGAAGTAGTTACTCAAGAGAACTAACATGTGTCCACACAAAGATCTGTGTGTAGCAGGGTTATTAACAGTAGCCAGAAACCGAAAACAGCCCAAATCTCTATCTGCTAGTAAGCGAATAAACAAACGGAGGTATAAACATATTATAAGATATTATACATAAAAAAAGGAATGGATTGATATATACAACCACATAGATGGATATCACAAATACTATTTCAGGTGAAAGAAGCCAAACACAAAAGACGACATACTGTACGATTCCATTTAGGTGAAATTCTACTAAACGTAAAACTATGGGCAGAGAAAGCAGGTTCATTGTTGTCTGGAGCCGGGGATCAGGGTGGAGGGAACACTGCAAAGGGACAAAAAGGAACTTTTTCAGAATGATGGAACTGTTCTATCTGATTCGGGTGAAATTTGAATGACTGTATACAGTCATCAAAATTTATCAAACAGTATGCGTAATGTGAGTAAATTTTATTGTCTGTACATTAAACCTCAATAAAATGAGAGAAAAGAAAGAAAGAAGGAAGGAGGGAGAGAAAGAAAGAGAGAAAGAGGGAAAGAGAAAGAAAGAAAATGAATAAGAAAGGAAGGAAGGAAGGAAGGAAGGAAGGAAGGAAGGAAGGAAGAAAGAAAGAAAGAAAGAAAGAAAGAAAGAAAGAAAGAAAGAAAGAAAGAAAGAAAGAAAGAAAGAAAGAGAAAGAAAGAAAGAAGGAAGGAAGGAAAGAAAGAAAGGTCAACAATAAAAAATCTTCATTCTGAAAGCAAATGCAATGGTTTGAAGGGAAGAAATAAAATTTCATTTGCCCCCCAGAAAAGACAAGTTTGAGCCACAACCAATGAGTCTGAAGTGGAGGTATTTTTATTTTATATTATTCACACTGAGTTCTGAGATTCCTTTGTAAGTGGGGTGCAGGGGCCAGAACCGGCCCCCACCTCCAGTCTGGCTCCATCACATCAGCCGCTGAGTCAGGAAGCACCCTTAGACCTGGGGTAAATCTGAATCTTTGCTATACACACCTTCAGATCAAGCTTTCAGAGTGTGGTCCACTGTCTCTAAAGACAAAATGTCATTCTTACTATAACCTTTATTTTGTTTTCCTTTTTACCAGCACCTCAGAGAATAGCATCAACAGCTTAATGTTTACTTCAGTGAATCAAGGCTGTTTCCATAGCAACACCTCTAATTCTCTGGAACTGCCATTTTATGTCAATTTACTATTAATGGAAGATGAAACAAAAGAAAGCACACAGAAGAGAGAAAGCTTAGTGCCTAAGACTGACAAGCAGAACAAGGCGGAAGGGAAGTAAATGTGTCATTTGCAAGACTTTTAATACTGAGTGGGCTTTGACGTTATTCAACAGATAACCATTTTGTGCTTGGGTTTATATAATGATTTCATAGGACCATAGAGTCTTTGAGTCAAAATGGCCTTAAAAGTCTCCTGCAAACCTTTATGTTAGAGTACACAACACTTAGTCCCAAAAGGCGTAAGGGATTTAACGAAGGTCATTTGGCTCGTAAGAGGCAGAGCCAAGAGCCGAACACAGGACACGGAACTGATAACCGAGGCTCTTTTTGGGCACATGATAGTGTGTCTTTCACCTGTTAGTCCACTAGTTCAGGCTCCACTTTTTTGTGGAATCCATTGTACTGAACACCAAGAGTTTCACCACCTGGCCTACGAAGAAGAAAGGTGAGGCCATCGATTGTGGTTACTAGGGCCATTGCTTGTAAGAGAGAAGTAAAATCAGATGCCACGTAGCAAGCATGTCTCAGTCAGAATCCAACTGCAAGAAGTAGAGACCTCCCTAGGGATTTTATGCAGAACATGATTTAATACAAGGAATCAGGCACTTCGGAAATTGGTGGAAGGACCGGAAGACTGTGCTGTAGGCTAGATCTCCAAGAATGATGCCCAGAACCATGCAGAACTGACCCATCAGGGAAGCTTTCATGTCTGTCCCAAACAGGAAGGTGGAAAATCAAGAGGCTGGAACTACTGGGGCCAAGAAAATGTCCGTGTGGATAAGATCCAGAATCAAGTAGCTGATATCCAGAAGTCACTGGTACTCTCACTGTCCACAGATCTGGAGATTGGACACTGGACTACTTCTGGAAGGAAGAAAACACTACGTTCTATAACCACAAGGGACATGACCAACAGCTCCAAAGCAACAGGAAGGTGACTCAACCTCGTTTCCACCTTTAAATTTCCAGTGAATACATCTCACTGGCAGAACCCGATTTGCACCCAGAACCTTACCCATAAGGAAGTATAAAAAATGTAGTGTGTGTGTGTTTAAGATTGATTGATTGATTGATTGATTTGAGAGAGAGCGGGGATGGACAGAGAGAGGGGGAGAGAGAATCTCAAGCAGACTCCCCGCTGAGCACAGAGCCTGACACAGGGTTTGATCTCACCACCCTGAGATCATGACCTGAGCCGAAATCAAGAGTAGGGTGCTTAACCAATTGAGCCACCCAGGTGCCACCAAACGTAATTTGTTTTAAAAGCTTTCCAATTTCCACCGTACTGGAAGATGTGCTAAGATGAGGAAGGATGGAATGCTGAGGGTCAGCTGACTGTAGTCAGGGGAAGGAATTCAGTAAGCCTGTTGGTTGATGGGTTTTCATACAAATCCACAACCACTGGTGCATTACACTGGAAAGAAGAATACTTTGGTGAAAGTGGGTAAATGAGTGCCCTAAAACACTGCGAGTGGGAGGGAAGGGAGGTGAAGCAGCCACATTGGACAGCATTTGACAGGACCATTCAAACATTTTCAAGCACGTACGTTATGACTCAGTAATCCCACCTATCCTTTTCCAGCCCAGAGAAACACCTGCACATGTGCACAAGGGGGTATGTATGAGGATTTGATTTCAGGTCATGTGTAGCAGTGCAATACTTAGAAGTACAATAATATTCATCACCAAGATAATGACTGAATACTATGGAAAAGCCTTCTTAGGGAATTAAACATAAAAGTAAAATAATAATAATAATAATAAGATAGGATGATCTGTACTGTCCTTGAAGGATCTTGAGGACATACTGTAGAAAGTTTTCGGGGAAACCTGGTAAAGTTGAGGAAGGGACAGAATGGACAGGGTCTGACTCCTCCCCAGGAAATCTAATGGCTGGTTTAGTGCTCTGTGTGGGAACCAGAGAGCACCACTGCACTGAAAAAGGCCACCTCTCCCAGCAGGTGAGAGGTAGAGGATGGGTGAGGGCTTCTTTAGGCCAGAGCAGCCGTGCAGGACTGACACCCCCAGTTAGGTGGCCTCCTGGGAACCCCAGTTGGAGCAGGCAGTCCAGCGGATCAAACACATTACATGCAGCAGGAGGGGAGCATTCCCAGGCTGAGGGTTAAGACTTCAACATATTTGGGAGGTGGGGGGCAGGATTTAAGCTACAACACAAGGAAATTGACCAAAGCCATGAAGAATGTGTTTTAGACCAACCAAGGAAAGAGTCAAAGACACCCCAGCAGGTAAAAGCTGTCAACCCCCCCATCTCACTTCCTCTCTCCTTTTTTTTTTTTTTTTAAAGATTCTATTTATTTATTTGACAGAGACAGCCAGTGAGAGAGGGAACACAAGCAGGGGGAGTGGGAGAGGAAGAAGCAGGCTCATAGCGGAGGAGCCTGATGTGGGGCTCAATCCCATAATGCCGGGATCACGCCCTGAGCCGAAGGCAGACGCTTAACGACTGCGCCACCCAGGTGCCCCTCACTTCCTCTCTCCTGCCTTGGCTTTGGGAGGCAACAGCTAAGAGATGGGGGGCAGGGAGTGGGCAGCAAGGAGCAGGACACATCTTTCCCCAAAAGCAGTTACTACCTAACTACAAGCTCTAGTGGGGAAAAGAGCCCCTGTCTTTGAGAGGACTGACGTGTTGATTGATATCTTGGACTGAACATTTTTAAAAACCTCATATTCTGGGAACTTTTAAGCATACAAAAAGTAGAGAGAACAGAATAATGAATTCCCTGTGTACCCATTGTCCAAATTCAACAATTATCAACTCAAGGCCAGTGAGTTTTATTCTACACCTTCCCAAGATTCCCCTTCCCCAGATTATTTTAAAGCAAATCCCAGATGTTGTAGAATTTCATCCAGAGATATTTAAAGATGTATCTCTGGAAAATAAAAACTCTTTTTAAAAATAAAACATAACCACCATATCATTATCATATTCTCAAAATTTAAAAAGAACCCCTTAATATCAACTATTTACTAAATGTTCAACTTTCTCCATTTATTGTATAAAAATTTTCAGACGCTTTCTTTATTCACCTGAGTAGCCAAAAAGATCTATACATTGTAATGCGTTGCTATTCTTCTAAGTCACTTTTAATCAATAGGTTTCTCTCTCCTCCCTGACTTCTTTTTTCCTGGCAATTTTTTGCAAAGAAATTGGGTCTTTGCCCTATAGCATTTCCTGTGGCCTGGTTATTGCTGTTCGCATCCCCATGGTGTTATTTACCATGTTCTTCTGTCTCCTGTATTTTCTGTAAATTGCAAGTTGATGCTAGAGCAGTGGTCCTCAAAAGTAGCCCATGGGGATCATCTGGGAGATTTAAAAAATCCTGAAGTCCCGGAGAATTCCAGGTCAACTACATCAAAAGCTCTGGAGGTGAAATGGAGGCACTGGGATTTTAAAAAAACTTCTCAGATGATCCCACTATACATACAATACTGAGCATCACCTCTCTAGAGTTCTACTCATATTTAGTTTCCATTATCCCCCTCTTTGACAGGAGATGTTTGTTGTATACTTTATACTGGATATTTGAAATTTCCAAAGAGGCCTTTGTTTTACGACACAATGAATGTAGAAGTGTCTATGACCTCAGACTGATCAGAAGAGTCTTGAGAATGGCCCTGTTTTTCATCCAGCACCAAGAGATGATTACCCCCACTGAACAAATTCTAAAGGGACAACGGGAGGAAAAATAAAGTCTGTTGGATCATGTCATAAATTGTCCTTAAGCAATGAGCCAGTCACATGTAACTGGATAAGAAGATATTTAGAAGGACACACACAAAACTCATAGCCATGGTGACCTCTGGGAAGTAACTGAATTTGATGTGGCAGGAGAGTGGTTGTGTATGTGTGCATGACAAATTTTAGTCTTATCCCCAATGTTTAAATTTTGGATTGAAAATAAAATCATGTGTTAATTGTGTAAGTGAAGTTTGTGAAAAGGGAAAAAATAGTGGATTTTTTAACATTAAAATTTCATATTTTTCCATTATAAAAGTATTATATTTTCACTAGAGAATGCTTTTAAAATAAAGGAAGAAGAAAAGTAAACTATAAACTATAACTTCCCCACTCCAGACTTACTTTTATGTATTTTCAAAATTAGTTTATTATGGACAAACTGTCTTTCCTTGATTTTTAAACTTCCTTCCTGGTCATAGCTACCAGGTGGTCATCCAATTCATGTTTTTTTCTGCTTGAAAAATTTCAATCACACCTCATAATAATTATTTAATTACATATTATAACAATTTATATTTATCCTAGGCACTCTATCAGCTATCATTCTCACAAAAACTTGATAACGTGAATTCTTTTATTGTCCTCATTCTAGAGATGATAAGGGGTTTAGAGGAGATAAAAACTTTCCTAAATATGTGACAATGTCTCATCCCCTTTTCTTAGCTAAGAGGCTGGTATGAAGCTGGCTAAGAGTGTCTCCTCTGTGAAGCTGCAAATATTTCAAAATCAAGAAATCCCTACAAAGTCCTCAATGAAGCAGTGAGCCAACGGTGATAAATCAGACAAGTGGGAGAGTTCAAAAGTTGATCTGGAAGCCACAAAACTGAGCCAGGGACTCTGCAAACTATGGAGATACAAGCAGGGATGAATGCATGGAAGGGGGGGACATTTCCAGGCTGACACCTGGGGGAGTGGTGTCACTCATGTCTGTATTTAGTTTGCTGAGATGGGTCAGTATGGGAGTCAGGATCTGGGACCAACCCGTTTCATGTACAGCTCAATACAGAATGCCAAACAAATACATCCTTGATTTTCTTGAGTCGTGGATGCCATAGAGTTGTAGGGCATTGACTTGTTGGCCCCCCCACCCCACCCCCTGACTACTGTCCCCAGGAATTGCCAGCAGAGTTGATTGTAAAGGTCAGCACCTTTACTTTTCCTGGGTGCTCTGGAACAAATAAAACCATTTCCTCCTGCCATTGTGAGCTGTTGTTCTTGATGGGGTAATCATGGCCCCTGACCTACAGATTTGTGCACCTAAAAAGGGATTTATTTTATTTAGTTGAGCTTAGAAGAAATGCTCCTAATTACATATTGCATCATTATCCCATGTCTCTGTTTCTTAATTACATTTGCGTTAGAGTTAACCACTGAAAAAATAAAGTCAAATTGAAAGGTGTAGCAACATGGCTTTCTACAACACAGAAAAAAAAATCTTAAAGATACTTGAAGAGACAAATGTGTTATTTATTCAACTATAGTTTTATTTTTTATGTGATTTTATTTTTTGTTATAGACAGCAGCCAAATAACCTAAGAGCCTTTTTAACGTGTTTTTCTTGGTATCAACAGAAAATCTGTTTTGTGCAAGTGGCAGCAGGGGGCGCTCGTCCTACAGATTAGTTTCTATCTGAACTTTTCTTCCTAAAGGAAAACTGTTAAAATGTCTGTATGTTAATTAGTTTATGGCTCTTCAATATACACATATAATTTTATTTATATGTATATGTATAATATTTGTTTATGTGTTTATATAGATATATATTTACAAATATATTTTAATATGTAAATAAATATATTTGTATATTTAAATTATGTGTGTATATGTATATATATATTTATATATTTAGAAAGAGCCATAAATGTAACATACACAAATACAAATATAAATAGATAGATTACGTTTATGTTTTTTCCCCATCCATTAATACTAAAACTACATGTGATTATGTTCCCTTAAGTAATTACCACTTTTTTCTCCTTAAGCATGTTAACTTCCTGTTTCACATTGGGAGCTCACTCAATCTTGAGCACAGAAAATTGGGACTTTGGGGTACTGCCCTCTCATCCTCCAGTTTATGTACTTTTTCTTAGTGTCCTCTCTGGAGAACCAGAAGCCATTTTTGGAGCCCGTGCAGGAGAGAAAGGAGGCACGTTTAGTTTCTCTTGTGATGGCTTTGGTTACGCTCTGCTGTGAATGGGCTGCAAACTGCTCCAACACTCCTTCCATTTCTTCTCTTTTCTTTGTCTCCCCTCCTCTCCCATATCCCTGCTCCTCCAAGCCTCTCCCCATGATTACATGCTTCTATCATTCTGCTCTACCTCCAAAGTCACAGGCATCACTCTCTAAGCCACCCACTTGTGGTAGCAGCCTCCTGCGTGGCCCCAGTGATCTCTGCCTATTTCATATGTATATCCTTAGTGCCTCCGGCATCCAGCAGGGCTAATCTGCATACCCACTAGGATAATGTGGGAATGGTGGTGTGTGACCTGCACAGTTAAGGTCACAAAAGACCTGTGGCTTCCACCTCGCTGTGTCTCAGATCACTGAGCCAGCTGCTATGCTGTGAGAGGCTCACGTCAGTCCCTTGGAGGGTCCCTATTTCAAGGAACTGAGCTCTCTTGCCAACAGCTAGCAGTGGCTTAGCCACGGGAGTGAGCCACCTTGGAAAGCAAATCCTCCAGCTTACCAAATAAAGCCTTCAGATGATGCAACTCTGGTGGCCATTTGACTACAGCCTCATCAGAAACCCTGGGCCAAACCACCTAAGTCACCTTCAAATTCCTGACCCACAGGAAATGTGAGATAATAAATGCTTATTGTTTTAAGATGCGGAGTTGGGGGTAATTCGTTACGCAGCCATAGGGACGAATACTCCTCTCCTGGTGCCTGATGACATGTTCGGCACTGCGGGCTTGTGATTTCACAGACTGGTGGCTTATGCTCTCCAAATTTCAGGATAAAATCCAAATCCCTGACATGGCCCGAGATTGAAAGAGGACTTCAACCACCTCCAATTTGACCTCAATCTGTACTCTCTAACTGATTAAGTTCTTCTTTCCAGCTTCTCTCTTAACTAGGGCAAAAGACCCTGCAGGCAAAGCATCTCTTGAGGGGAACAGGAGCTACCCCCGCAGGCAATAAGGGCTGCCCTGAGCCAGCAAGACTCCGCCCGACTGACTCCAAGACAATGATCGCCCGACCCTTAAATGCCCACCTGCATGTACCCAAGAAACTTTGCACACATTTTCCCTTATACAAACATGGAAATATTTTCAGCACTTTGGAGATAATCTTTAAGACACCAGTCTGCTGTCTGCCCGTGTTGGCCTCACTGAAATTAATTCCTTTTTGGTTTCACCACCACTCATTTCTCTGCCTTTGGATTTTGTCAGCAGTGAGTGGCTGAACCCGGTCTGTATGGGATCCCAGGGCCAGGTGCTCTTGCATTTCTGTGCCCTGGCCACAAGATCTTCCACAACCGGGTTCCTGCATGCCTCCCACCCGTACCCACTATTCCTTCCCTCCCCCAGGGCCAGCACATGGAAACACCTTCATCTCCTTAATTGTGGATGGATACAACTGACAGATAAAATACAGATTGCCCAGCTAAATTTGAATTTTAGATGAACAACAAATGATTTTTCTTGTTACACCATATTTGGGACATACTTATACTAAAAATATTGCAAGGCACATACTTATTCTAAAGAGTTCTTCACTGTTTATCTGAAATTCAAATTAAATGGGGCATTCTGTATTTTTAGTTGCTGAATCTGGCAACCCTACAGATGTGAAACACTTTCTCTCAGCTCCTGCCTGGATCACTGCACCTCCCTCTAACTTCCTGTCCTGCAAGACTCTCAACCCAGACTTCCATGCCTCTAGAAATCCTATGAGTACTGTCTCCACCACGCACACACCCAGAATGGGTTAGATGTGCCTGCTGCAGGCTCCCATTCCACCTCACCACCCCGCCCCCCGCCCCTGCTCGTCATCCCTCTCACGTGCCACACACATTACAGTTATTCATTTTCCTCCAGCGCTAGACTGAACTTCTGGAGGTCAGGCACCTCACCGTAGAGCCTCAGCGGTAAAAACATAAGACGATCCCAGCCTACAGTTGTTGAACTCTTCCAATAAGCTAGTCACTATTCTGAGATATTTGCATATATTCATTCATGAAATCCTCACATCAGCCTGAAGAAGGTACTATTAACATTCCTTTTGCTTCCATCGGTGAGGCAGCTGAGGCATGAAGAGGTTCTGCAACTTCCTCCAAGTGGCTCAGCACTGGCAGCGAGGTTGGAGTTCAAGCCCAGCACCCCTGAGGCTGAGCTAGCCGCCATGCCTCTCAGCCGTGTTCGATGAGTGGGGGGTTTTTTTGGATGCATACAAGAACTCATTATCTGGCTAAGTGTTTTCAATTAAGCAAGTCTCTTCAAACAGGGACCCTGTTAAACTTGGTCCTCTCCATCGCTATCCTTCCTTGCTCTCTCTCCAGCCACCAACACCTAGCACAAAGCATGGTGCTTTCCTCACAGGCCAACAGCAATGAATCATTCAGGTCTGTTTTTCCTTCTTCCGGTCCTGACCACAAATCAAGCATGCCCGTGGGCGCGGCATTCCCTAAGGAGGCATGGACGCAGCCCGGCACGTGCCTTAGGGCTAGAAGCTGACAGAGCACTGTGGTTAATAGCACATAGCACGAGTTCTAGAATGAAGCTTCCTGAGTTCCCATCCCAGCTCTCCTGCTTATTAGCGGGGTGGGTGTGGATGAGGTCCTGAGACTTTGATTCTTCATATTCGAAATGGAAATAATGATAGATTTCAATTCATAGGGTGTTGTTGAGGATGAAATGAAATGAAAGGGGACAAAATGTGCAAGGCCTGGGATATAGCGTGTACTCAATAAATGTCAGCTTTTACAACTGCAATGACTACGATAGTCATCCCAGTGATAAGCAGATGGAGGCTTGGCACCCCATGAATTTTTGCGACTTCCTCCTCCCCTTCCTCCTGTGCAAAATTTCAGAAAGCAATTAAAGGGGTGAGTTTGCACTGATATCCTCTGGGGTTTCAAGGCCAGCCTTCAAGATCTAAATTAAGAACACAAAATCAGAGGAGGAAAGTGGCCCCACAGCCCAGAGGGAGCTAGACTGAAGCAAGAATATCCCCACTGGCCCTCACTTCCTGTCCCGTTGTGT
Organism: Ursus maritimus; assembly: GCF_017311325.1. Classification (NCBI taxonomy): domain Eukaryota; kingdom Metazoa; phylum Chordata; class Mammalia; order Carnivora; family Ursidae; genus Ursus; species Ursus maritimus. The sequence goes on along the minus strand of NW_024425563.1, from coordinate 45,539,578 downwards.
CAAACTGGGTGGCTGGTCTCCAGACTCAGGTCAAGAAGCAGCTTTGCTTCTGGACGACTACCCCACGAGAAGCCATGGTGCACCCCAGGAAATGAAGCACGCTCCCTCCCGGGCTCTGCAGCCACATAAGCCTGCACATCTCCAAGGCACCTGTCTGAAGGAACACTCTGAACTTCCCAAGTGGCCAGAAATACACAAGAATCTCGGTGTCTTTTCGGGGAGTGGTCTAAGCTCACTTAATTATAGGGGTGACCATGATGAAATCGAGGCTAACATTTTTCAGCACTTACTACACGTAGGTCACTGTGTTCACTGCCTTACATATGTTACCTCACTTACTCCCCACGCCAATACCATCAGGTTTGGGACCAACGTTATACTTATTTTACAGATGAGAAAATGAATTCATTTGCCCAGGTCATACAGCAAGTAAGAGAAGAACCAGATTTTAAATTCTGTGTATGGAAATAGACTCTTCCGCCACCCTCTTCCCTACGGCTCCGGGGCTTCTGTTAGGAGACTAGGTCAACACATCCAGCAGATCCTTATGATATAACACACTTAGAGCAGTGGTTCCGACGGCACATTAGAATCACATGGAAAGCTGATTCGCTGGACCCTCCCCAGACCAAATAAATTACATTTTCTGGACGGTATAGAACCAAATCATTGGATGTTTTATAAGATTTCTCTGGATGATTCCAGCGGGCAGCCAGAGTTAAGAACCAATCTCCTGAGGGACACTATTAATGGATATATTAAGCTTTAAAAAGAAATTCCTAAGACTCTCATATCAGAAATCTACCTGGAATAGTGTTTGCTCCTCCCTCTCTAAGCAACAATCTCTGCACAGACTGGAGATGAGGACAGCTCATGGAAGGCTCCGGAAGTTTTTGTTATTCGTCTACGATGCCTGCATTAGAAGATTGGTTCACTTTAACACAGAAGTAAGTGCTTCCCTCAGGCCTTAAGGGAAAAACTTTTCGTAGGTGCCTGCCTTGCACTTGCATAAACTTGAGAGTGAGCGCCTCCTTCAATTTTGTCCCTGAGGCATTACCCTTGACTCACCCAACTCCTGACTCTGGCAGAAGTTTTTAGCATATTCTGTAATGTGTAAGAAAAAGTGGAAAAAAATGAAGTGGCTCACCAATGTGTAATAATAATAATAATAATAATCCTCATTTTATAGTACTTGCACCTGTTCTAGTTATTTATTTACAAGCAATAGAAACCAACCATGGCTAAGAAAATAAATATTTGGAGACATGTGAAGTGGGTCACAGAATCCAAGGAAAAGCAGTGGCCTCAGAAAAGACAGAAACCAGGGTGCCTATAATGATCAAGGATGCAGAAGCTCTTCAGGAAACCATCTTAGACACATTAGCTTCTACCCTCTTGAGATCCTATGATCCTTCTCTCAAGATTCAAATCCATTGTAAGAGGTTCTACTTGGTTCCTATGACGGCAGCTTAGCACCTTGACAGACAGTTCCAAGAGCACTGTTTCCCGTAGGATAGTTTCCCAAAGCCAAACCAGCATGCTGTTACAGAAGGGGTGGGGGGCACATGCCAGGCAGGCAAAACCAGTAGGTATTCACTCTAGTACTGTGCCTTTGCAAGGGGTTCTGCATCCATGACATTCCATGAGATAGTTGATGCGGGATATCTAGATTCCAGGTAAATCTCTATCCCGACTCTGCCACGTCCTTAACGTTAGCAACAAGTACTCAGTAAATTAAAGGGGCGCTGCAAATATATAGTGTACCCTTATAATCTACTTTCTGAGAAACATGGGCTTGAGAAATCATTGCTCTTGCCCTTCTCCTTTGCTCACTTCTTCAGCCCATTCCATTCCCCCTTTTTCAGCAGCAGAATCTGAAAATCCCCAAAGGTGATCTGAGAGGACAGTTCACAGCACAATCTGCTTATCTGTGAAGATCAGCTGAGAGCCTGCTAATGTGACCAGCTTCTTCTGCTTTGGTCCTTGTGTGACTTAGAAGTACAAGTACTCTGAGGTACCCTGAGGACTATGTCTTCACCTCCATCATTGATTGGCCCACGCTCTTGCCCAATTTCTTCATCCGCTGACAGTGGCCGTTTTCAGTGAATGGAAAGACAGGGTACCCAGTTAAATTTGAATTTCAGATAAACGGTGATTAATTTTTATTTGTTGTTTATTTGGAATTCAAATTTAACTGGGTGTCCTGTGCTTTATCTGGCATCCCTACATTCACCCACTGTGAACACACTTGCCACTAGGCTTCCTAACAGCAGCCCTGTCTAGCCCAACAGGACCCAAGATGGGAACAGGATTGCTTCTATTGAGCTGTATATGCCAAGTCAAACACAAAGTACATTTCCTGGCAGCACAAACTCACAAGATGCTTGCAAATTACAAATCTGTGCTCAAATTCGTTGGGGAAACTCTGCATTCCCTTCAACTCCAATCCCTTCCATCCCAGTTTAGAGATTATTTTTGTCTAATATTTTGGTTCTTTTATTATCTATATAATATTATTATATATATTACATGTAATATTACATATAGGACAACATATGTAATATTATCTATGTAATAAATGCATATTTCAAATATTAACTTTATACATGTAAGTATTTAGATTTATCACCTTTTTAAACCAATTTCCTTGCTCACCATTCCTTCTTCTATCTGAGACCTTTCCTCTGGGATCAGTTTTCTCTTCCTAAAGGACACCCTTTTTGTGAAAAAGAACTAGAAGTTCCCTTTAGTGAGATCTTTTGGTGGCAAACTCTCAGTGTTTGTGTGCCTGAAAATTTCTCTTTTTTACCTCTTTCTTGGAAGACAGGCCAATTGAGGATACAATCCTCAGTCCTGGACAGTTACTTTCTCCCAGCATTCCACTCAACATTCTACTGTTTTCCAGCTGTGGTGTGACTAAGAAGTCTGCTGTCGTGACATCAGTACCGGACATTTCTCTGCATGTAATCTTTTATCTCTGACAAGATAAACTATCTTTTCTTTGTTTTCATAGATTCATTACAATAGGTTTAGATACGGTTTATTTTTACTAATCATGCTTAGGATTCATTGTGATTCCTAAACCTGTGGATTTATGTCTCCTATAAATCCATACTATTTCCTGCCATAATCTATGTATATATATTATCTCTTCTCTCTCTACTCACTCCTCCTGGAACTCCTATTAGACATAGTAACATCTGCACATTTTCTGTTTCTTTTAAACTCTCCATATTTATCTTGCTATGCCACCATCTAAATAATTTCTTCAGATTTACCTTCTAGTTTACAAATTCTGTTTTTAACACTATCTTATCTGCTACTTAATCTGAACATTGAATTTAAATTTCAATAATGATGTTCTTATTTCTACAAATTCTAGTTATTTCTTTTTCAAATCTACCTGTTCCTTTGTAAAATCCTCTTATTCTTCATGTTTTTATTCCCTCTTTCCTTTATTCAAATAATTTAAATACTTTCACTTTATATTTCATATCCAATAATTCCACTATCTGAAATCCTTGGAGATAAAATTCTGATGTTAATTGTTTCTGCAAACTCATAATCGTTTATTTCTTTACACGTTCTGTAACTTTGAATTTTGAACTCATGTCCTGTGGACTTTATCTATGGAAATACTGAAGGGCTTGGGTGGAGAATTAGTAACTCCAGAAAGGAATTTCGTTTTCCTGTTCAAGGAACACTAGAGCGTCATAATCTGAAATTATAGTAAGTTAATTTTCTTACCTCATGTTTGCTCAGATGATAAAGGGAGTCTGTTATTCTGAAATATAATGTGAGACTTTTCCCACATAAATAACATCGTCCAAGGTAGAAGCATCCCTTATCATCTCCCTTTTCTTGCAGAGATTTTTTTCTAGTTTTTCCTTTCATCTAACAGAGTAAACCCTTGAGGATTCAAGTTTAATGGCAGTGTCTCAGTTCTAACTTCTGTCTCTCCTGCAGCTGTTAAAACTCAGAGTGCTGGGTTTCCAGGATTGGAAAAATGCTTCCAGTTCACATGTGGCTTTAGCACTTGCTTACTGGCCTGGTCTCTCCTTTGTATTTTTGCCCCTGAGGATTTCCCTAACTTTGAATTGCTGTGTATTTTACTTATATATTTTACCCAGAACTTCTAGGTGTTTTGTGAAGAGGTTTTTTTAGATGCCTGGTTCACTAGGTTACTAGAAAATGGAGTCCCAAACTGCATTCTCTAGCTCTCTCTTGGAGATTCACATTGCGTGTCAATCAGCATACGCAGAGTCCTCAAGTAAATAAACCAATGAAGACTTGTTTAGATCAGTGTTTCTGGATTTTTTTTTTTCATCCTGAAACCCATTGTTCAAATAATACTTATCCTTTAGAGCTAGTAATTTCTGGAACACTCTTCAAGAAACAGTGGTCTAATAATTTGAAGAGTGATAGTGAGTGAGAGTCTGTCTGCTGATGGACAGAAGCCCTTCTTGTTAAGCTTGGGGAGTGGCCAAGGAAAACTTGACCAACTAATCATTCTTGCATTCCTGGGAGCTTTTTTGCTTTTTATTTTGGGTCCTATATGGAAGCCAGAAACACTGTATGTTTGCTCTTCTCTCTGCCAGCACACAAGGCTGATGTTGTCTCTCTTTTCACAGGGAAAGAAGGGAAGAACTTTCCATTCTAGTCCTTGTTTTCATGCCCAGAAGTTTCCATGTTATTATTCTGGATGTTGAAATTTTCCAAAACCAGTGACATGCAGTGTTTCGGTAGAACAGTTGTATAAAATCTGTTCTGCCATTTTTGAATAAGGAAACTTATCATATTTATTTTTAGACCATAAACTGTCTATTTTTCTGACAGCTCAGGAACAACCAACATTGAAATACAACTTTGCATAGAGCTGTTCCTAACTGAGGGACAGAAGTTAAACTAGTTCTCCAAAAGTTGAAAAAAGTTTAAATGAGCTGCCTGAACGGAACATAATCCTATGATTATGTTCAATTGTGTCACAGTGAATAAAGTGGGCATGTCATAAAATTCTTTCAAACCCAATTATAGACAGTCCATGTGCTTCTGGAACAAGATTTTCCTAAGTTGTGGAGTTGCATAGTTCAGAAAACTAAATCTGTGTATATTTTCAGAGACTAGAAGAGTAGAGCATTGTTATGGAAATTATAATAATGCAGTGTTAAAATCAAACTTTATACAGAAAATAAATAGAAATAAGATTTCCCTAGGAAATATTTTTATTGTTTGTCTGATTATAGTAAAAAAATTTATCAGAAGACTGGGGTAAAGAATTGAGTGTTTTCCAGCCCTAAGGTCTGTCTTTAAATTTCCTTTACTGCCTTTAATACTACTACAGATTTACTAGACAGGCTTCTAAAATAAATAATCCAGAACAAACAATGGCTATATTATGGGCAATATCTTTCTAGGGTGACTAGAAGATGTTGTACCATGTAATTGGGAGGAAAATCTCGGTAAAGTGGTTAAAACTGTGTTCTTATCCTCCCCAGAGAATTCTTGACATTGATAGCAGAGGCTGAGGATGTTGCTGTTGCCATTGAGGCGTGGGGACTTGCAAAGTGTCATATCTAATTCCCAAGGAACAAGCAGTATTAGGTTCAAGGAAAAAGCAGGAGTGGGCTCACCCACCTCACAGAGAAAGAGAAACCAGTCTTGATATCATATAGGGCCAACCTGAGTCTGGTTCAAGGTGTACCGTCTGCGTCAATCTGAAGTTAACATCATCTACCCAGGGGGAAAGAACATGATTGTCTAAGGCCAGGGTAAGCAGTTACACCACTGCGAGGTGGAATCTACTCCTGTACCATTGTCTGAGGAAATAGAATACTGATAAAATCCTTTGTGTCCAGTCCAAGTTAGGGATGATATAGAGAGAGGTTTACACAATAGGCCATTGCCTGAGACACCCACAGAAGGCTGTTCTCCATTCCCTACCCATATCTGGAATGGAACGGAAGAAAAACAATACGCCCTCTAGTCCCACCATCTTCCTCGGTCAGACATGCTCACTTCCAACCTTACTCTCAGTTGATCCAGACCATCTGAACTTTTCCCTTAGCAAAAGCTCCATGGAAACAGGGAGACATCATTTTGCTATCTGGCTATCCTCACAGACCTACAGAGAACAGAGGATCTGCTACATGTGCTTATGTCATAGCCATGTCCACATAACAGAAGAAAGGCATGATGGAAGCACAGAAAACTTAACACAAACTGTCAGAGTTGCCTGCTTTGTGGCAATAACCTTGGCATGACTTCGCAGGGGCAGAAAACACCCAAGTTCACATCCATGAAACTGTTCCCAAACCAGGCAACCCCAAATGCTAGGCCACCCAAAAGGGTCAAGATGAGTATGAAAAAAGGAGGAAAGTGATTAGATATGAGACTCAAAGTTCTAATATGTCCAATGGACTCTTCACACCTGCATTGTTCTCTGCACCCAGCTTTGTGAAGTTCGTTCACCAGTTGTGAGCTGGACTAATAGACATGACATTATGCCACATTCATCTCAAGCACCCACATAGGAGCTCATGGTGGGTCCTGACTTCCTTGGACATATTCTCATGACTTAAAAGTCCTACAAGCACCCAAGCAGGGGAAAAAAAAAAAAGGTAAAAATAAGTAATGGAAAGAAGTTTTACTTTTTTTTTTTTTTAAAGAAGGGTAACTTTAATTTGTTTGCAATCTTAATCCATGAAGCTAATGTTATGATGTTTACTAAATTTTGTGAAGGAAAAGCTCTGTAACTGCCAAATTTTATAGTCGAGCAACAAAAAGACATTTTCAGAAGCACTTCAAATTCAACATTGGTAAATGGAATTCATCATTTCTCTTCAAAATCCCACCCTTCTCAGGTGTTTCTCTTTCATGAATGGCATTACCATGTATCTATTTTCAGATCAAAGATCAGAAAAGCTTTTTTGCTTCCTTCCCCTTCCTCATGCCCCACATTCAAATTCCAAGTTGTGTCACTTCTACATTTTAATGAACCCATTCTTTTTCCTTTATCCCCAATTCCTCCTCCCTAGGTCAGGTGACCATGAACTTCCACCTGGATACTAGCATGGCCTGTTAGACTGTCTCCCTGATTCTACTCTTGCCTTTTCTCCATCCATCTATCAATGCAGGCAGGCTCTTTTCTCACCAAGAACCTTTCAAGGACTCCCTAATATTCTTTAAGGAATATCTGAACACTTTTTCTTGGCCTATCAGCCCTGCAGGATCTAGCACCTGCCTTCCTCCCTAGATACTTCTCTTGCCCCTTTCCTGCTCACTCTGCATTCTGCCCATGTTGTCTTTGAGTGTCCAAACACACTGTACCCTCTCCCATCTTTGCACAGGATTTCTGTCTAGTTTCTCTTCAACGTCTGGTCTTTACTTAGATATTCCTTGTTTGAGGAAGCTTGCTTGAGCCTATAAGTCAGGTTAGATGGTACCCCATGTAATTCTATAGGACCCTGTATGTCTATCAGAACATAGCATTTTTGTTGCAGATTGCTGGCCTATATTTTTTCCCCAGAAAGTAAGTGCTATGTAGCACCAATGCATAGCCGAGTGCTTCCCTACGGTGACCTAAACAAATATTTTGAATGCATTAATAAGTAAACGAATGAATAAATGAATAGATGTTCAACTACTTATAAGATCTACCTCTTCTATACTCTTTTTGGAAATAATTACTTAAAGATATACCTGGGCTGAATCAGAGATAGTAAAGATTAGCATAGCATCAACGGGAAAATTGTAGATCGAAAGGATAAAATGATCTCTCCTTATTCAGTTTTCATGCCAACCTCAGGAATCCAGTTGAATTATGTAATTCCAAGTGGATCCTGCAGTCTCAGGATGAAGTTTGACCTGCGTTCTTTTAATTCACTAGTCACTGCAGTCCTCTCTTCCTTCCTCCGCGTATGCTTCTTGAGCTATAATCTCCACCCAACCAATCAGATGGAATCTCTTGACTTGTTTGATGACTATTTGAAACAATAACTGCTGTTGTTCTTCCAGAACTTGCTAACAATGGCTAAGTTTTTAACTCAGTTGGGACACTATGCCAGAAGAAATACTTAACAAAAAGTCCCCCCTTCCCCCCACTTTGTAAAAGCAGACTTACATGGAACAACATAATGGACATTCTCATGGCTGAGCAATTTGAATAATGACATCTTGGATCCTTAAATCTTATTTTAAATGATTCTGAGAAGTTTTTTGTTGTTGTTGTTGTTGTTTTGTTTTTTGTTTTTGTTTTTAATTGGGAAAAATCTAATAAACTGCCCAGGGGTAGATACTACTCACCAGATCTCTCTTCAGAGCGTGAAGTTGAGTTCCACTCAGCTGGGGAGGGCTGTGGGTATCCAATGAAGTACCTTGAGTTTATTCTGTAAGCAAAACATTAGCACTTTATACCATAAACGCCCAAAGCAGCCCAGGAGATGATTTGCAATTACTGTTGACCATTGAACAACACAGGTTTGAACTCCATGGGTCCACTTATCTATGGATTTTAAAAAATAAATACAGTATAGTACTATAAATGTATTTTCTCTTCCTTGGGATTTTCTTAATAACATTCTCCTTCTGTAGCTGGCTTTATTGTAAAAGTACAGAGTATAATACATATAACAGGCAAAATATGTGTTAATCAACTGTTTATGTTATTGGTTAGGTTTCTGGTCAACAGTAACTATTAGTAGTTAAGGTATGGGGGAGTCAGAAGTTATACATAAATTTTCAACTGCACAAGGTGGGCTCAATGCCCCTAACCCCTGTATTGTTCAAGGACCAACTGTATGTTCAGGTAGTTGTTTCCACCAATCATTGGCCCAGTTCCAAAGTCATCAAGATTCTCATTGGTGTCATCCCATTTCATTTTGTGACCTGTATTCTATCTCCTGCTGCCTTCTCTTTAATATTCTCCCCCTCCCCAAAAGCTCTTGATTTCCTGGCTACTCTCCCAACTTCCCCATGTAGAGAGTTCCCTACTCTACACAATCATCCCAAGTTCTTCCTCCCATCCACCCCATCCAAGAACATTGCTCTTCCCTTAATGTTATTGATAGTGGATGAGAACTTATCTAGCTATAGTAATTCATAATAAAGGAGAAACTACTTATAAATTTTAACGTTTACTTTCAAGGGGTATTGACATTTTAATAGAGGTCCTTGTTAACCCATTGTAGTTAGAACAACGGAGGAAGGGAGGTAAATTTTTTTGAGATACTTGCCTCATTCTCAAACTAAGTCAATTCAACTTCCCAGAGCCAACAACTTTGGAAATGTTGTCAACCCTTTTAGATACTTGTAAATTCAAAACTGAGAGCTGTAGGAAGCGGAATCCAGGTGATCTTCTGCATTCAGGCCAATGTCAGGGAGTGCTGATGCTCACAACAGATGTTATTCTCCTCCTACTACACAGATGGTCAATGCAGGTGAGTGATGCAAGCGAGTGGTGGTTTGACAAAGACATGCCTGCAGTCTAAGGACAGAACCAGGAATTCCTTTGACCCCTGGAGTTGGATCACATGTTCTCCTGTTTATCCTACTATCCTCCTATTCAGGGCACACTCAGCCTGAGCCTATGCCCACATCCAGGAAGGAGGTGAAGAGGAGATGTGCATGGATAGCACTCTGTGAGCTGGAAGGGGGAGGTAGGGGGGTGAAGTGTGGAACAGATGCAAGGGCTGGTTATTATTAGTGCCCTTGGTAAACAGGAGAGCAGCTTACCCAGGGATGAAATCAGCTGTTTTTGTACTGGGGCAAGTTCCAGAGATGACTGCCTCTGCTCTCTTCCCAGCTTGATCTGACTCTCTGAAATTTGAAACTGCTTTTCCTGCTTCTAATTTCTTTTTTTTTTTTTTTAAGATTTTTATTTATTTGACAGAGAGAGACAACCAGCGAGAGAGGGAACACAAGCAGGGGGAGTGGGAGAGGAAGAAGCAGGCTCCTAGCGGAGAAGCCTGATTTGGGGCTCGATCCCAGAACACTGGGATCACGCCCTGAGCCGAAGGCAGATGCTTAACAGCTGTGCCACCCAGGCGCCCCCTGCTTCTAATTTCTTCACTCTCAGTGTACTTGCTGAAGCCAGGTACATAATAAAATAATTATAATAATGATAACAACTATTGTTACTAACCATCTAGGAACAGTTCCGAGACTTCATATATGTAAACTCAGTTTTCCTTACAACCACCCTCTGACAGAGGTGCTATCGTTGTCACTGTTTTAAAGATGAAGATCCTGAAGCCCAAAGAGTTGTTCAAAAACAAAATCCAACTAAGTAAGTCTAAATATCTAATTGGCTCTATTGAATCAATTCATGAATCCAGCAGCAACACATCTAGCAAATAGAAGGGAGATCTGAAGAGCTGTACAAAAGGGAAGGTTTAAATGTAGAAAGGAGCTGGGACAAGGAAGTCATAAAGAGAAGAAAGGAATATTTCAGGCAAGGTCACCTTCCTTTGTGGGTGAAGGTAGAGATCTATCATATAGATAACCTCACTATTGCTGATCAGGTAATTCTCCATTGACTGGTTAAAGGTCACATCCCTGGGAGGGGCTGAAATTGCAATTAGGTTAAGTATTAAGTCTTGGGTTGCTGACATGGGGCTTAGCACAACTGACTCCATTTGTAGTCTGCAGTTTCTTTGTTAACAGAGTTGAAGTTATTGTCCAAGGACACCCAGCTTGTTAGTGGCAGGGCTGGGATTTGAACTCTTCCTAACCACTCTGCTGCACTGCCCTTGTTTACCTGTCATCCAATCATTTTGGTTACCAGCTTCTTCCAGTAATGACTCTTGGTGTCTCATTGCAACCCACATTATCAGCCCCTCCACCACCTGCATGAGTCAGGTGAGAAACAGGTCAGTGTTTCTCAACCTTAAATGTACTTATGGATCATATGGGGGATCTTGTTAACTTAAAAATTCTGATTCAGTAGTTTGGGGTGGTGTCTGTGATTCTGCATTCTTAACAACCTCCCAGGTGATATCAATGCTACTAGCCCACGGGCCAAACTTTGATAAGCAAACTCAACATGACACCTGACTCAGTATAAGATACCTACTCTGTTTTCCTCTCTGCCAGCGGTTTCACATGTATGGGGCTGCGTCCATGGCAGGTGTGTCCCCTCCTGGAGCTACCTGATACACCTATGAAAAGCCTCACATTTGCAAAAACTATCTATAATCACAGTTGCTGCCTCATCCTTCTCCACCAGCTGCTTATTTCCCCTTTCTCTGTCTCCCTCCCTCTTTACTTGTCCCCTCTCCCTTTCCTCTTTGTATTTCTTCTCTCTCTGACCCATAACAGCTTCAGCTGAGTAAACCTCACTACAGTTCTTATTATTGGAGACTTCTCACTAAACAAACACAGCATGTGCTTCTTGCCACCCAGAGATTCTGTGATTATGATAATGTCTACAACAATCTTTAACCAGCCTGAATGCTGCTCACTGCCGTGGGATGTGAGCACAACACAAAGAGGAGAAACGTGGGAAGAGAATTAGGAAAAAAGCTTGGAAGAACATTCTGTACTGTATATATGATTTACAAGCGGCCTTGATTATTTATTATGAACATTATTCTTCTTCCCTATAATCACAAGAGAAAAGAAAACATATTGTTTCACTTGAGGGCTATTACAGAGCACTGGGAAGTCTCTAGGAGTTCACAAACAGCACAAACAGGACAGCTGTCACGTTCACAAAGCCTGAGGAGCGAAGGAGGGCACCAAATGCTCCCACCACTAAGCCGGGCTGCCCACGCTTGACGGCCAAAAAGGCCACCTCAGGGGCTCCCGCCTTATCATCATCCAACACTGTGACTTTTTTATTTCGTGCGAACTTTCGATAATTGGAACCTGATGAAAGGGAGGGCCTTTGTGCATATAATGGCACAAGCAAACAGCATCTCCTTAAAACGTCAAGGCTTTACGAAGGCATGAAAACAGGATCCTAGATTAAAAACTACCTATATGTTATGGACTGCATGTTTATGTCCTCCCCAAATTCATGTGATGAAGCCTTAGCTTCAGTGTGATGGTACTCAGAGGTGGGCCTCGGGAGGTAGTTGGGTTTTGATGAGGTCATGGGGGTGGAGCCCTTATGATGGGGTTGGTGCCCTTACAAGGGGATGAAGGGAGCTCTCTCTGCCCCTCCCCCCCATTTGAAGATACAAGAAAAAGTCTGCTGTCTGCAACCCGAAAGAGGAGACATACTGAATCCAACTCTGTGGACACCCTGATCATGGGACTTCCAGCCTCAAGCCTGCAAGAAAGAAATTGTTGTTTAAGCCAATCTGTTATGGCAGCCTGAGCTAAGACATCATCTAAGAGAAGCATTAAGAAAGACTAGTGCTGACAAAATTGTGCAGAAAAGAAAGGTAGCATCATTTAGTGCAAAGGAGTACAAAGAACATTCAATGTGGAGTTAGAAGGTCTGGATTCACATGCCAGCTCCGTCATCTTTAGGACTGCGAATTTGGGCATGTTACTTAACCTCTCTGAAGTACTACTTATCTCACGGGCTTGCAGCAAGGACCTAATGGACTGAAGCACATGAAGGTAACTTCCAGGAAGCAGGCATGTAACAAATATTGGAAGAAGGTACCACTCTGCTTCAGAATGCAGAGGGGTTTCTAAAAGGGATGGTTCTTTCTCAGAATAAGAGAGATCCATGTGTCTGGGTCCAGGTGAGAGAGGCCTTGCCCCCTCCCATTCACATGGCTGCTGACCAGTTGACAAGAAGTGTTGTCTGCCTCACCTGACAGGGCAGCACACCTTCCACCACATCCTAAGAAAAACATCCCCATAGTTAGACTGTCCTCTGGGGCACCAAGGAGCCGAAGAAGCCCAAGGAGCCTGAGAAGTTTGGTTACAAGCACAATTTGAAGCCCTTGGTAAAAATGCAACTCAGGACAATTGTATTTCTACCCCGAAGTGTTTTTAAAATACTTAAAATCAAAAGGTCAAGGCTTCGAGATGCATAATGACAGGCTGTTATCTCCATTCCCATCTGCTTCTGGTACTTTTGTGAACATGTTCTGACCTCACACTGTGGGTGGAAATGCAGGAAGGATGCTGTCTGTGCATTAGTGTGAGCCTTGAAACTTGTCTAGAGCACTTTGGAAGCCCTGCCCAGATGGCATAAATAGACATAGACTCCCTTCCTATCTCAGCTTGAAAATGACACTGTAATTCTTGGAATTAAAGGATTTCAGTGTGCTCTAAATCACGTGTCAGGTATTACTAGAAAGAGAGCTCGTGATGATTAAATGAGAAAATTTGAGGCCCATCACAGACTTAAAATCAAAGCACAACCAATCAAGCTTCTAGAAGCAATTAGAGACCATCTTCATGACCTTTAAGAAATGCAAAGATTTCTTGAACAGAGCATCGAAACATTTCTCTCTAGTAGTAAGACCTTTCTGTTCATCAAAAGACATCATTAAGAGATAAGAGGCAGGGGCGACTAGATGGCTCAGTTGGTTAAGTGGCCTGCCTTTAACTCAGGTTATGATCCCAGGATCCTGGGATTGAGCCCCACATTGAGCCCCACATCAGGCTTCCTGCTCAGCAGGGAGCCTGCAGAGCCCGCTTTTCCCTCTCCCTCTGCCCCTCCACCTGCTTGTGCTCACTCTCTCCCTCTGTCAAATGAATAAACAAAATCTTAAAAGAAAGAAAGAAAGAAAGAAAGAAAGAAAGAAAGAAAGAAAGAAAGAAAGAAAAAGAGGCAAACTATGAAGTGAGAGAAGATATTTGCGTATATGTTATCTAAGAACTCCTACCCCATGGCAATCAAAGACTACCACAAATTAAGTTTTAAAAGACAAAACCAAAAGTTTAAGTGATCAAAAGTCTGAAGCAGGCACTTCACAAAGGAAGATACCCAAATGTCCAACGCGTGTGTAAAGAGGTGTTCAACATCACAGGTCAACAGGGAAATGGAAGTTAAAAATCACAGTGACACACCACTACTCAGCCACCAGAATGGCTAAAATAAAAGATCGGGTGTGGGAGAGGAAGCCGAGCAACGGGTACCCCCATATCCTACTGGTGGGAAGGTAAAGTGCTTCAAATATCCATATAGGTGATCACTATGAAGATGGGGACTCCTGGGATAGAAGACATCTAGTGGTAGGGATAAAAATAAGGTAAGTGTGTGGGGCCCCTGGGTGGCACAGTGGGTTAAGCATCTGCCTTCGGCTCAGGGTGTGATCCCGGCGTTATGGGATCGAGCCCCACATCAGGCTCCTCTGCTGTGAGCCTCCTTTTTCTTCTCCCACTCCCCCTGCTTGTGTTCCCTCTCTCACTGGCTGTCTCTCTCTGTCAAATAAATAAAATCTTTAAAAAAAAATAAGGTAAGTGTGGCTGGGGAGAGGAAGAGCAAATCTATCTTACACTTGAGGCCTCCCTTATCTACTGGTTGGTGCCCTTGGGGACTCCAGCTGGCCTTTCCACAGTTCTCCTCTCCTTGTTGCACGTTTCTTTCTCTCTTGCCCTTGGATCTCTAGGTCTGGGACCGAAGACGTGGTTCCACTCTCCCCATCCCCCAGTTCCAACAACGTTTATTGCTTCAGGGGGATAAACAAAGACATAAGCAGCAGTTTCACAGATTTACTTCCTATTGCTGCAGAATGCATGCCTCTACAGCCCTTTCTCATGCTGACAGGTTTTGTCAAAAGATACTCAAGCTTACTGTAGACCAAAATGTAGTCTTTTACTGTAATTATTCTTCGTTAAGCACAAATGCTTATGTTTATCATCTTATTTAGTAAATTATCCTCAATCCTTCTTCACACCCATTGTTTGGTAATTCTTTTGTGTTCCTGGTGCCTGATTCCTGCTCCCCCTCCTGACACCCAGCCTTCCCCGCTGTGGCCTTTTCAACTTAACACTGTTCACAGTTCCATGAATTTCTCATTTAGCCAATGGCATCATTTTCCAAGAACAATTTGGGAATATTGGATCACAGCCTTTTTTCACAGCCTGTGAACATTTCTATGCTTGAAGTTAATGATACAGTTTTAGGGTGGATGTTTAAATCCAAACTAATCTCAATTTTCTTTAGCTTTAGTGCATAGAGCACTAAAGTTCAGGGGAATTATTTTCTGAATGGAGCCTGATATTTGGGCCACTAAATGCTTTTATGTGTTTAATTCAAGTGGTCAGAGGAAGGACAGATATGCATGCAAGACCATTCCTAGGAAATTTATCCCTGAAGTTCTCAGTAATTTTTTTTCAGTGTCATAAACGCTGCTGATCTCCATCAGTAATTGGAACATGCAGTACAAGATGGAAGTTTCTTTTGTTTTGTTCTAGCCAGAACTATATGGATGGGTTCTACTTCTGTGTGGCAGACACGACTTATTGCATACTCAGCGTTCATTTTCCATTACCACCGCCTCACTCCTTTTCTGAATGCAGAACTCCGATTTTGCTCCAGAGAATACTCATCAATGGATCTACATCAGCCATAGCGATCTCATTCCCCCTGGCCTGTGATTGGTCTAGAGATGGCCATCTGCCACAGTTCACCCAATGAGATGTAAACAGACCTCTGGTTGGT
Source organism: Ursus maritimus (assembly GCF_017311325.1). Lineage (NCBI taxonomy): Eukaryota > Metazoa > Chordata > Mammalia > Carnivora > Ursidae > Ursus > Ursus maritimus. The sequence continues at coordinate 45,524,010 of NW_024425563.1, read as the reverse complement.
GGAGCTTTTAAAAAATGGCTGCCTTCCTGGTAGAAAAGCACATGGTCGTTTGCCCCTTTACATTTACTCTCCTCCTTCTTCCTTCTTCCTGCCTGGAACACAAATGTGATAGTAGAAGTGCAGTAGCCACCCTATGAGCAAAAGGAAAAGGCCAAGAGAAACACACAGACATCAGGCTTAATGTTGTTAAGCTGCTGAATTAATGTCAAGCAACTGCCTACCTCTGACTTCCCGTTATGTTAGAAAAATAAACCTTTAAGTTTTAAGTCTCTCTAATTGGTCTTCTGTTACTTGCAACCCAGGGCATTGCTAGCAAATGCTCTCCTTTATCATGGTAAGGTAAAGAGGAAGTAATACTCATTGAGCAGCTTCTGTATATCAGGGATTGGGCTTATTTAAATACGCTAGCTCATTAGCTCCTCAGACAACCTTATAAAGTTGCTCTTAGCATCTCTGTCTACAGATGAGAGCGCTGAGTTCAAAGAGGGTTAGGAAAAGACAGATCCAGGATGAAAGCCAGGCCTGTCTAACTCCAGTGTCCAGGCTCTCATCACCCCACCACACTGGCTGTCAACCGTTGGGTCAGGCAGATGGAAGCTCGTACTGTTTTAGTTGAAGTATGAGCCCTTGGGTAGTTTGAAACAGGAGCATCTGCTTGTTTGTTTGGATTTTCTATTGTCTTTTCTGTTAATACCCTTAAAACAGTGTTCTACAAAGTGCTGGTCTAAAAGAGGTTTACTATCCTGCCACTCTCTTGCTTTTGTATTCAAAAGTCAGGTAGAGAAATGTATGCCAATAAAGGTAGGCAAAGCCATAGGCTTTCCACTTGAGGAAAAATGACACAATTGTGTATCCCTGTCAATTGTTTCAAGGAAATCTATGGGAGAATGGAGGAGTCCAGTTTATTAAACAACAGTAGAACTAGCCCTCCTTCCCCACTCACTCTGTGTAGATAGAAGGTAGGATTTAGGAGCTCACAGCCCAGAGGTCTTCCCCACAGCCTGAGAGTCTCAAATGTTCACCATTAAAGCTACAAAATGATAAGACAACAAAAACTCCAATTAGAAGAAGCACATCTTATTTTAGGAATTTCACCTCCCCACCCCTAATCCAACCGCTGCTCTTAACACATTGCCAATTGGTTATTCAGTTGGTAGTCATGACCCCAAAAGGAAAAACAGTGGGCAGGAAATGAGAACCGAGGTACATGTGCATAAGGCCATAGGAGAAGGTGATGAGATGGAATTAAAACACCGTACCATTAATGATGCTTCTGTTCATTCATTCAACAAATGTTTGAGGCACTATTCTAGTGATGAGTACAGAGCTGTGAGCAAGACAGAGGTCTCTGTCTTCTCAAAGCTTACATACTAGAACAGAGATATATATTTTTTAAAACATAGATATATTTTATCCGAATCTTTTTTATTATCTTGGTGATAAACACCGTGAAAAAAAATTTAAAGGGTTACAAATAAAGTGAATGGAGAATGACCCTAGTAATTTCAAATAAGTCAGAAAACCTTCTTCGAAGGGGTGATATTTGAGCAGAATCCTCAATCATAAGAGTCAGGCCACTATGCAAAGATAGGCGGTGGGGTGGGGGGTTTCAGACAGCACGTGGGAACAGCATGTGCAAAGGCCCTGAGATGCAAATAAACCTGATGTGTGACTGTGATTTGGGCATAATGAACCAGGAGGTAGGAGATGAAGTTGAGAGACAGAAAGGCCAGGTTGTGTAGGGGTCTGTGGCCTTGGAAGAGGATGGAAGGCATTGCAAGGTTTTATACAGGTGAGTGACCTGATCTGTTTTACCTTTGTTAAAAAAGCCTACTTTGCAGCTCTCTGGAGAATGGACTGTAGGAAGGTCAAGCGTGGAGGCAGGGAGGCCAGTGGGAGGCTGTGCAGGCCTCTAGGTGGAAGATGATAGTGGCTCAGACCCTGGGAGTAGCAGTGGAGATAGGAAAAGTTATGGCATTTAGGGTAACTTTTGAAGGCAGAACAGGGCTTGATTTGAATTCATCGTAGGGGTTAAAGGTAAGAGGGGTCACAGATAATTCCAGGTCCCTTGCGGGATGGTGGTTACCCTTTTCTGGGAGTAGAGAAGGCTAACATGGAACATTTGGGGGAGAATACTCTGGAAGAGGGTAGAACTTGTAAACCAAGAGTTCTATTTTGGACAAGTTACATTTGAGAAACTTATGAAACATCCAAATGGGCTTGCTGAGAGGGCAGTTAAATAATATGTCAACAATCATAACAGTAACAGTGGTCATTAATTAGGCACTAGCTATGCACAAGTGTCCTTATAAATGTCATCATGCTTGGTACTCAGTCTTACAATATAGGTGTTACTACTGTCATATCCCCGAAATCCAGGTAAGGAGAAGGAGACTTTCCCAAAGGTCAAGCTACTTGTCCAAGATCCTACAGTGGGTAGGTGGCAGCCAGGCCATGAACTCAGAGCTTATGATTCCAAGGCCCATGTTCTTTCCCCTGAGTCCATCCAGCAAGAGGGTCCCTGGGGAAGCTTTCAAGACCCTTTCTGGAGCTATTGTACAAATTCAGGGAAGTGGGGCCTGCTTTGTAGGGGTGGGGCTTCCCTAGGCCAGGCCACTAAGCTTCTTTAGGGCTCTTTCACTGGGCAACCCCAATCCCCTCTTGAGGAGAAAGGGAAGAGATTTTTCATGGACTAATGAGATGTCACCTTCTGTCTAAGTTTATTAAATCTGAAAAGCTCTCAATTTTAGTGCAAAGATTGATTCTTTCCCTTCTCCTCTCTCAGGGCTTTTTAAAAGTCTGACATTACTTGACCACATAGAAAATATTCTCAAATGTACTTGTCGCGGAGGACAGAGGGAACTGCTCAATATCTGGACTAGAGAAAGGGCAGCTGCCAACGAGAGTGCATTAAGGCCTCTGCCTCTGGTTATTTAACCTGTAACGATTTCTTTAAAAGCTCCCAGAAACCTGCGTGGTGGAAAATGGTGAATCCTGTCATTACTCAAACTGGAAATAAGCCATGATTCCATCTTCTGAGGGCAGCCAAGCAGTGATATTAGCAAAATAAAGATGGATGAGTGAGCGGGAGCCTCTGCCAAGGTCCTTAGAAGGAGGAGAATAAGACTCCCAGGAAGAAAGAGGAAGGTCAGACTCGGTCATCTCGTTTCTTCACACAAGATGGTGCTAACAGGTTCCTGTGACCTTGTAGGCCCATCAGAGGACACAGGGACACACTTTATACCCACACAGTATAGTAGATACTCCTGTCTGAGGGATGGAAGACAGCAAATTGGGCAGCATTTGAAGCTTAGTCTCAAGGAACATTTTCTTTTTCAAATCCAGGTGGGGACACAATCCAGATTTTCATCCTCTACCTCTGTCTTTCCCTATTTTTCTCCCGGATAATTTCCAAGAGGGAAAAATCTGGGTCCTCCAACAGAATGCAATAAATGAGTGCTCTGGGCTTGAACAGGGCTTTGTTTTGCATCCCCCCCTCCCCCACCATCTTGCCTTTTGAGTTATATTAAACTTGACATTATCCAAGGGCTTTTGCATTCACTGATTTTTAAACCCGGTGCAGTTTGTAGACAATTTCAATAATGTGTCCAATTCAGTTGTGCTGGAATCATGAGCATCCAGCCCACTGGACAGCCCTGAAGCCACGGCTCTGTCCATCTCTTCTCTTCTCTTCCCCCACCCTGTTTCCCTAAGAAAAGGGTTAAAGAGTAACCCTGACTATTTACTGGGTTACATGCCTTCTTCCCTTCCCCGCCCTAGCTCACCAGTGGCCAGGGAACTTCAAGCCCAGAAACAGTCAAGCAGCTTACAAAATCACTTGTCACTGTCAGCTCAACCAAGTAAACCTTCCTCCTGGAAGGGGAGTGAGCAAGGAGCAGACAAACCTCCTGGACTCATTGATTTCAACTTCCCAAAGCAGCTGAGCTCATACTGTGTGTGAATTATTATTTGCAAATCGACATCCCCTTAAACAACCATCAGTGTGCTATTAAGAAGTTTCAATCCTAAGTGAGCACTTGCACTTTAGAAAGAGCAAAGTGGGACCATTGGTTTGGTCAGCTAATTAGCTGTTGCCTCCTCACCCGCTTAGAATTTTCTCATGCCACTAATTCAATAACCTAATTAACACAAAGACCTCTTTTTCGTATTTCACATATAGTCTCTCATTCCTTTATCATAAATGTACATGAGCTAGCTTTATTATATTACCCTTATTGTCTGAATGGGAAAAACAAGGTTCATGGAGGTACTGCAAATTAAGGCAGAGACCAAATTTTAGGCTTTGACATTGAATTCTACATGTGCTGATCCATTTAAGGGATCAGCCAGATATAGTCTTAAACTTGTCTTAAGATTCTTTAGTGTTTCTAAGACTTTTTAAAAGCTCAAACCAATAGCATGATGGTTGGGTTTAGTCTTTAACAGGTGGAATCCTCTGACTGCACGTCTACAAACTATTAAACGCTTGAAGGTTAGGAGAGGAGGGGTCCTGGGAGGTTTATCCCACCTGGAGACAGCACACTTCCCTGCGCAGAGTTGGTGATCTATCAATATTTAATGAATGAATACATTTCTGGGTAGTCATTACAAACTACGGTACATTTATTTTAAAATAAAGTTGGGATAAAATTATCCCAATTTCAAAACATGTATTAGCAAATTGATAAGGAAAATAATTGAGAAAAATATATACCACATGTTAAATGTATGACACAACATGATTAAAAAGAAAAAATGAATGAAGAAGAAAACACATTATAGCATATTTGCGTTATAGTTAGGAGTGAAGCCAAACAGATCTATTTATAAATTCCAGATCCTCCACGGTCCACAGTATGGTTTGGGGCAGGTTACTTAACCCCATTATGCCTCCTTTTTCTCACTTGACAAATGAAGGTGATAATAATGTGTACTTCATAGTACTGCTATAATGATTAAAGAAGATAGTGCCTAGTACTCAATGAACTATTCTTGCTACTGTCATCATTCTTATTATCGTTTCACCCTCATTCACATTTCTGTGAGCTGAAAAATCACTGTATCATGACCCCCTTTATCAGCAGATACAATGCAGATCTGGCTGCAATTGTAAAAATCAATAGCGTTCATCACATGGAATGTGGAGCTAGAACTTTGTTTTTCCCATTCTTCTCTCTCAACCCACCAAAAAATATAAATATAAATATATAAAGCAAGCAAGCAGAGGAATTGCTGAGACAATAGTTCTATGGAAGAAGAAAAAAAGGCAACCTGCCTTCAACCCATCTGGCATAAACCAATGGCAGATGGAGGGATGGCAAAAGCACCTTTTTCTGTGAGTCTCCATCCCTGTCTTCTTATTTTCTGGCTTAGTATTGGGGGAGAAAAGCTGTCTGCATTTTACCTACTGGGTACACTCTGGGTATTTAACGGTAAATCATTGTTCACTAACTTCCAGAGGCAAATCAGGAGAGGGGGCAGTAACAAGATTCAATTTTTTTTTAACCAAGAAAGTCAACCAGAGACATTTCATCCCTGAGACAATAGACCCCGTGGAGAATAGGGAAGACGGTAAGGGGTTGAAAATTATAGGATCCTATGTAAATCCGCATACTGAATAGTTAGCATTCCCTTCCCCTACTCAGATCCCAGAATTTCGACAGCCGGGTTTATAATTCTCACACAGGAGGTTAGAAGATCCTACTTTGGAAGAATTCAATAAACACAGACCTATCTTCAAAGGCTGGAGATCATCCAGTGGATAGCCTGCCTCCTTCCTGACCTCCTGCAAGGGAAACCATGGGTCAGTAAGCCCCATCCATGAATATGGAGCTTCTAATCAGAGATGAACTTCTAAAACAGGATTTGACAACTAAAGGTCACCTGGTATTTGACGAAAGCTTCTAACATGAAAAGCAGCAAAAGGACTTGAAGACCACAGAAATAGTACCAAAATCAGAAGAAAACTTTCCCCCAAAATAGAGATAAGAGATGTTGCATCCATGAAATAAGATCACAGAAAAAGAAAGAAAATTAAAAATCAGAAATTGAAAAAAAAACGAAAACCAAAATTTAAAAAAAATTCAAGTAAGACTCCAAGAAAGTTTAACAAAAAAAAAAAGAGAGAGAGAGAAAGAGACAGAGAAAACAATATTAAAATTAGAATAGCAATCCAGAAGGTCTGTATCGGATTAAGATTAGGTTTGGCTACATTTAACATAAAATGCAAAATGCTAGTGGCGTATATGTTCAAGGATTCATTCTCTCTTAAATGGAGGTAAGCATACTAAAAGTGGTATGGCAGCTCCAGAGAGACTGCCATCTTTTTACTCTGCCTCTTTCAGCATGTGGCTTCTATCCTCAAATTCACATCATGATCCAAGACAGCTGCTGGAGCTCTGGCCGTAATGTCTGCATTCCAGCATCAGGAAAGAGGAAGCCAGGAGGGACAAAGGGTGCTCTTCTCAGCTAAGTCAGCTCCAAAAGCAGTGTTCCAATAAATCTTACCAACACTTTTCAATTATATCTCATTGACCAGAATTTATTAAGTTGGTCTCATCCAGCTACAAAGGAATCTGGGAAATGTGTTCTTTTATCTTAGGTGCTTTACCACAGCCAACCACTAAGTGTTTTCCTACTAAGGAAGGAGAGGAAGCAAATATTTAGGTAGGCAAATAGCCGTCCTTATTACAAGGTCCAACTTCTGATTAATAGGAAGTCTATGAGGGGTAAACAGAGAAAATGGATAGGAGGAAATTATTCAGGGGCGCCTGGGTGGCTCAGTCGGTTAAGTGTCTGACTCTTGGTTTCAGCTCAGGTCATGATCTCAGGGTCCTGGGACTGAGCCACACATCAGGCTCACACCCAGCGGGGAGTCTACTTGAGGGTTCTCTCTCTCCCTCCGCTCCTCTCTCTTCCTCTGTTTCTCTCTCAAATAAATAAATAAATAAATACATAAATACATCTTTTTTTTTTAAAGGAGGAATTACTCAGGATTAGTACAAAGAAATCACGTCTCCACATTGATGAATTACCAATTACCAAGCGTAATGAGTGAGAAAGGACCCCACCAACGCCGATCATAAGATTTCAGATCACTGGACATAAAGAGAAGATCTAAAGTAAGTTCACAAACAAAGGATTGGGGCTAAGAACAGCAATGGACTTGTCAACCACACCACTGGGAGCTGGAAGACAGTGGAGAAATGCCATCAACATTTTCAAGAACATGACGTTCATCCTAGAGTTCCATACCTGCCACAACTAACAATCAAGTGTGTAAAGTCTTAACCACTAAGGCATGGGCCAGGCAAGAACCTGAGAGAGAAAAAATGTGGATTCCAAGCACCAGGAGATCCAGCATGGGATGAAGGGTGGGAGAATTCCCAGCAGGGCAGCTGGTTAGCAGGCCTGAGGAGCCACCAGCCCAGTTTGGAGGAGGAGAATGGAATGGGTAGATTATCTGAAATTTGTACTGAGAACCTATGGGAGGTATAAGAAAACTTAGCAATAAATTCGAAGACAACAAAACAAAACAAAAAAAAATGAAGCAATTACAAAAGCTAAATCCTGGGATGCCTGGGTGGCTCAGTGGGTTAAGTGTCTGTCTTCGTCTCAGGTCATGATCCCAGGGTCCTGGGATCCAGCCCCACATCGGGCTCCCTGCTCAGCAGGAGCCTTGCTTCTCCCTCTGCCTGCTGCTTGTGTTCCCTCTCTCACTGTCTCTCTTTCTGTCAAATAAATAAATAAAATCTTTAAAAAAAAAAGCAAAATCCTTATCCACCATGATAGAAGTTACATGATCATGTCTAAAACAGATTAACTGAGCAATAGCACGTAATGTATATTACTAAAATATGGACAGAGATAAAAGAGAAAAATCTAAAGGAGTTGGGAGTGGTTGCTCCTGCAGAAGAGGGAAATTGGAGTAAGTCAATTATTTTCCATAAGCTTTCAGCACTATTTTTAAACTTACCTGCATTATCACTTTGATTTAAAAAAATCAGTTCTTAAAATATGAAAACAACTAACCAAGTCATTGTTCTCTAACTAAGTTATCCAAACTACTTCAATGGTGTCCTTCATTGGAATTATTGAGAAATAAAATATTAAATGAAATAACCAATTGATTAATCTGAATTAATTTATCTTTACTAGAAATTCAATACCCTATCAACTGATCTTATGGATTCTAAAAATCAAAGTTTCTATGTTCAAAGTCTATCTCAATCTCAGCACCTACAAAAAATGCCATTTTATTCAGGAAGGTCAACACCAGACACACACACACACACACACACACACACACACACACACACACACACACACGGCATTTCTGTCCATGTTTCATTGATTCAATTTGAAGGCTTTAGAACAAAAGATCCACAGGAATGGTTTATCAAGTACCAAGCTGCTAAATTCCTGGGTCCTTAGTTTAACTGTTTAACTATTGATTAAAAAAAAAAGCCAAAAAGCATTAATGAGATAAATTGTGGAGGGAAAGACTCTGCAAAACTGAATCAGGAAAGGAGACAGTTAACATAATGTCTCTGCAAAGATGAGTATTATTTGAAAACTCACTGTGCAAATTTTAAGCATTTTCCTGGGCTGATCAAGACAAGAGAACGTGCATGTGCTGTGTTTACACGGGCACAAATACCCGCATGTTCCCTTCCGTTCTCTTGGAAAGAGGAGTCGGTTAAAGGGTCCCGGGAAGCTTTTCTCTCCTTGGAAATAAAAAATTGGAAGACTCTTAAGGAGCCTTTAAAGTGTGTGTGACAAGGTAAGCAAAATGAAAGCCATGTCAAGCCTCTCTCCTTGATTCTGTGCTGCCCCCAAGCAGGAGAAAGGAGGGCTTGATTCTGCCATACCTCAGTTCTGTGCATTTCCTCTCTTGGCTCACTTGTGATTTCACCCCTAGGGACGTGTCTTTTTATTTTACAGATGCAGACTTTCATACATTAATGGCTGCTAGCCCTCAATCTCACTCCAAATAAACACTGGATTTTGAAACCCAGCTGCCCACAAGAGTCATGTCACTTCTGGGTTGACCCATCAAATGAGGACTAAACCACAACCAAGCTTCAAATGCCTGGGTCCCTGCACTCTTACCACTGCGCTATGCATGTAATGACAAGGAAATTCATGCTAAGTGAAAAAAGCAGAACATTTGTGTGTATATATGTTATATTATATGGATGGGTTTGTGTGTTTCAGAGAAATACATTAAAATATTACCTCTCCTTATCTGTGTTGTAGAATACTTATGGGTTATTTGCAAATTTTCTTCTTTGTGATTTTCTGTGTTTTCTAAATTTTCTCTATATGGAGCCAAGAGCCAATTTTCTCTATATGGAACCAAGAGCCAATATACATTACTTTATTATTAAAAATAAAAGAAAAGAAACCTTGACTAGAACTCATTTTTTTTCTATTTAAAGCAAAAGGAACTTCTAGCATATATTCCACCTGTTTGTATCTTCTGTGTTATAATGTCATTTGGTTGGATGTGTGGGGATATACTAGGAGTTACACCCTGAAATTCCTATGCATTTTTTTTTCTGGGCTGGACCACACGGCCTTTAATATCATAATCTGGTTTCCCTGCTGGGTTTCTGTGCTTCAGCGGACTTTTCCAGCAAAGTGCCTTCCTCCATCTTCACCAAGTGCTTCATGACTATTTGCTTGAATAGCCAAGAAGGATAAAGGATTCCAAGGAATAGCCAAGAAGGATAAAGGTTTCCAAGGAACAGTCAAGAAGGATAAAGGAATCCAAGAAGGATTTCAGGCTGATTAAGATGAACTTTGATTTAGAAGAATCTCTCTTCAAATGTTTTCAGGATTCAGTTTTTTATTCTTACTAAGCAGTAGAGAACTGGTAGGCAAGGCCCTTAGGTAAGTGTGCTATTCTTTCTTACTGCATGACATAATATCTTCCTTCAACCTTATGTTATCTCAGATCGAAATTTACCAGCACTGGAAAAAAAATAGGAATATCAGTCTTTTTAATGACAGGGAAACACAGCTAATCTGGTATCTGAACTTGTTGCCTTATAGATGTAGAAAGAGGAAGACTAAGGTTTCTTTTTTTGAGGACTGACCGACTAAGGCCTGGCTGTGTTACCTGGGTGACTGACCTTTCAGTCACAGAAGTTATCCCTCTCCTTTGTTGCCATTAAGTGACAGTTTAACACCATGTCACAAAGCCACTCTCTTGTTACCATTTTAATATGCAGAATTCTAGGACTTTCAAGAACAGTTGATTCTTAATCATCCTTGAAAACAGGGTGTCTCTGTTTGGGCAATACGAATGCAACCAGCCCAAAATGGCAGGAAAATTTACAGCATGTCTATTTAATCTTGGGCTACGTTTTTATTTGAACATTTGAAATGTGTGGCTGTTGTTCAGCAGTGTGCACCATTTTAAGCAAAATAACAAAGCTACAGAGTTGAGCTCTGACTCAGGCATTGCTCTGAAACTATCTTTCTTATTCTATCATTCTGTTCCAACCTGCTCCATGATTTCACACAATGAGGGTTAGCCAGAGTCCTTTCTCACCAAGACAGAAATAAAGCATCCACTTCAGCTGACTTACCACTCTAAGCTGTTATCTTTCTGGTGCAGAATATTCCCTGGACAGATGAGAAACGGAGGGCTAGGTATTTTTTGATAACTAATTAATCAAGTTATTGAGTACTGACTTATATGACACCTCATGTGTTAGGTGGGTGCTGGTGATACTGAGGCAATGAGACCATTTCTGCCCTTAAAGATGTAACTAAGAGCTATGTCAGCATGATCTAAGTGCTACAGTACAGATGGAGAAAGAAGGTGCTAGATATTCAGAGGAGGGGCTCCTGGTCTACACTGAGGGTTCAGAAAGCTTTTCTAAAGTAAGTGGGCATTGATATTGAAAAATGAAGAAAAGTTCTCCAGGTAGCAAAGAGAGAAAAGTTGTTCCAAGACCAAAAAAAAAAAAAAAAAAAAAAAAAAAAAAAGGCTTGCGTGAAGGCAGTCAGGAGTACATATGGTGAATCCAAGGGGGACTTGGGAGTCCTTTGGGATAGCCAGAGCAGGGCGTAATATGGAAGGGAAGCTGAGGAGTGGAAGATGATGTGGGAGGGACAAATCTTGGAGGCTGTATAGGCAATACTAAGTTACCTAGGCCTTATCTTGAGATCAAACAAGAGCAATTGAAGGATTTTGAGCAGGCGAATTAGATGATTAAATTTTCCCTTTAGAAAAATCACTATGGATACAGAATAGAGAACAGTTGGGAGGAACGGGAAGAACAGTGGAGCCAGAGACACCAGTTTGGAGATGATGGCAGTAGACCAGACCTGCACTAAAGAAGGTGTCTGGGAGGCAGAATGGACAGGGTTTTGTGATGGATCAGAGGGTGGTGGTAGAAGTCAGGGAGAAGGTTAGGATGAACCAGGATTTTGTCTTGAGAGAATCGGTGAGTGATAGTACCATTAACAGAAACCAGTGATCCAGAAGGAGGATAAATTCTACTTTACAGGGCTTCCAGTATGACATGATAGCTCTTATCAGGATGGAGGTTGGATGGAGGTTGGATCGGCACAGCCACGCAGAGATGGTGATGAGTCATTCCTATAGTCATGCGTTCACTGAATCTGCTCCGTGCCAGGCACTGTGCTGGGCAGTGAGACAAGAGTCCTGTGACACAGGATTCATTTCCTTTCACAGTTCTACTCCTTACCAGCCTGGAGACTCTCACAAGCCCATTACCTTCTGCGTTTCTATGTCAACATCTCAAATGTGGTGACCACACTCTCAGCTTGTCTGGATGAGCACTGTGATAACACTGGGGAAAGCCCTTGGTAAGTTGTACTCACTAGACCCTGAATGACAATTTCAACAAAGAAGATGAGTGCGGAGTTTGCCTTGTAGATAACGGACCATGTTGGCTACAGTACAGCCAAGAAACAAGAGGTGAAGAAAACGAATCTCCTTAGCAGTGTGACAGACCCGGATAGAAGTGAGGAGGGGACTCAGAGGGTCCATCACACCCTTCCTACACCACATTGACTGCCCCTTCACCCACAGTGTATAGGAACATAACTTTGGAAATACTCTGAAATAGCATGAGGGAGTTTGTAAAAGTGAGAACAGTTATCAGTAACATCGTTCATTTTAAATAATAATTTGTTTTTGTTGGTGTTTCCAATAAGTACAGATTAATTTAAGATATGCTACAGGAAAACAGGTAAAGTTTTTTCCATTCCTGTGCCCTTAGTAGTGAAACAAAGTGCTTTCAATTTTATGAATTTCATAGAATTCACCTCTTGGTATTCTGATAATGACTCTGAGGCATGGCAGAAACCATTACACTCATTTTGTAGATGAAAGAATTAATATTTTGGGGCGCCTGGGTGGCTCAGTCGTTAAGTGTCTGCCTTTGGCTCACGGCGTGATCCCGGTGTTGTGAGATCGAGACCCACATCAGGCTCCTCCGCTATGAGCCTGCTTCTTCCTCTCCCACTCCCCCTGCTTGTGTTCCCTCTCTCGCTGGCTGTCTCTCTCTCAGTCAAATAAATAAATAAAATCTTTAAAAATAAATAAATAAATAAATAAATAAATAAATAAATAAATAAAAAGAAAGAAAGAATTAATATTTTGGGGAGCTGACAAGCTAATGAACATCACACAACCAGTTGATGCTACCTTGAACACACATCTTTGGTCTCTGAGATGAAGGCTTTTTATATTATTTTATGTGTTTACTTAGCAGGATCGATGGTTTTGAAAACTTTGTGAAATATGGTTCAGTAAATCCCTTCTCAGTTTCTCAAAGAACAGGTCTAAGAAGATATTTTGGAGAATTCCTGGATCCATTTCCAGCTCCCTCTCTTTCCTAAATCTTGAGACCCTTTTCTCCACTGGTTCTTTTAACCTGCAACATGGTAGGGTCTCTACCCTCCCTGATGCTTTCTCCTCTTCTAGGTGTGATCCCATATCTCTCCTCCTCTTCTTGGTCAAGATTTCTGAAAAAGCTGGAAGTGTGGTCTATACTCCCCAGCTTTTCTGTATTTCAGCCCATGAAATCAGGCTTCCCCTTGGCCTAGTGCATTGAACTTGTAGTTACTAGGGTAACTCACGACCTCCCATTGTACATGTTTTGGCTCTTGAATGTGACGTCCATGCAGTATGACACTCTTGACCATGTCTTCTCTCTGCCTGGTTTCTGTGCCCCCTTGCTCTGAGCTCTTTCCCTGCCCTCTCCCTTCTTCCCCCATCTCCTTTGTGGGCTGGCTCCTCTTTCTCTGCCTGTTCAGTAAACTCTTATGTTCTCCATACACCTTGACCTTCCTCTCTTCTCACCCCACAAATGAGGATGCTAGATCTCAACCTTTTTGTGTCTGCACCACCTTCTGGAACAGCAGAACTTGTGGAGGCAGTGTGATGGAATTTAACTGTACCGAAGATAGTGAACTATCCCCTTGTCACCCTTTGGGACAGTGTGGCTGTTTAATGGTGATGTTAAAACTGTAATAAATGCTGTAACAGAAAGTTACACAGGATTATGAGAGCTTATAATAGGAGAAGTTGACCTAGTCAAGATCCAGGTGAAGTTTAGTTGAGATCTGAAAAATGAAGAGGAGTTCATTTGGGTGATGTTCCCTACAAAGAAGGAATAACAGGTGCATAGGGCCTGTGACAAGAAAGAATGTTCCCTGCTCAAGGATCTGAAAGCAGGCCCACATAGCTGGAGAAAAGAGATGGGGCGAGAGGCCTGAGCAAGTAGTGCTGGAGACGGTGAGGGCCTTCAGAACAAGCTCAGGATCTTTGTTGTTATCATCAGAGCAAAGGGAAGTCACTAAACTACAGATAATGGGGGTTAATAAGATCAGCTTTGGGTTTCAATATGACCTCTCCAGCCACACTGTGGAGAAAGGTCTGCAAGAGAGAAGCAGCATGTTGCAGAGCGACAGCTGGGAGGCTGCTGTGGAAGCACTGGGGAGAGAGGGCACTGGTGTCCATGGGTAAGACCAGACAGACCCAAGAGACGAAATCCACCTTAGGGAGGAGTGATGAGGGAAAGGCCGCTGAGGAGGTTGCTGGGTGGGCCAGGCAGACGGGCAACACCGAGAATGGGGTAGGTTTGGGAGGAAGACCACAAGTGTCTTTCAGACATTTGGGGTTTGAGGCTCCTGGACAGCCAAGCTCTATCAGACATTCTCTTTTCTGAAATGGCCTCCCTTCCCCAATTTCTGACAGGGAAAACTTTAGTTCCTCCATGGAAGCCCAGCCCAGGTGTTACTGTCTCCCTCCTTCCTCACACCAGACAGAGCTCATCATTTCTTCCTCTGTATCACCTCTCTGTCCAAGGCAAACTCCTTCTTGCACAGAACAGTGAAACTCTATTTGCAAGCTCATGTCCTCCTCTAAGCTGTTTGCTCCCTGGAGGCAAGGCTGTGAATTCATCTTTGCACCCCCAGAACCAGTACATTATCACCGTCTAATAGCTGCTCATAAACACTTGAAGAATTGATGTGGATACATGTATAAAACATTTACGATGTCTCTAGCACCTTTCTCCTGACAAGTTCAGGAATTCACAGTAGATGGAAATACATGTTTACAAGTAGAAGGTATGAAAGGTGAGCTATTTCAGGCATTTGTGAGCAGTGGGAGGAGAAGAGATGTTTGCCCTTCACCAGGTCACTGGATCAGTTGAGGGTATGTTCGGCTGCAAGGAACAGAAAACCCAGTCTAGTGGCTTAAACAAACAGGGACTATTTTTCTCACATGGCAAGAAGTTCAGAGGTAGGCTGTTGCTGGCATTGTTTCGAATGCCCAGCAGTGCTATGCTAGTTTTCACTCAGTCATCCTAGTCATATCGGCCTTGTGGCTTCATTTTCATTGTCTGTCGGTTGTCATCTGGTTGCAGCATCCCTAGGCATCCCGTTTGTGTTCAGGCATAAAGAATATGGGAAATGGAACGACAGAGCCAGCAGCCTATCTGTTCAACTAGCTCCTGCTTGGGCCACTCCCCCGAAGCCCTTATGGGAACTCTCTGGACTTATGGAAATGTTTTCTCTGCTAATTTATCTTTTCTTCCTTTTTGAGAGATTAGAATTCTAGTCGTTATGTGTTTAATGAGAACAAGCACTAGGGATTCGGAGGAGGGTGTCTTGTCTGGTTATGTTTCAGGGTTTTTTAAAGTAGTGTTCACCTGTGCAAAATTGTTTCTGAATTTTAGGTTGAGCACAGTTTTTCAATTTCATACCCATGATCATTTTATTGGTTCTAAAGGAAGAAAGGCAGGAGGAACCCAGGACAAAGAGGCAGGAAGCAAGTACCTCATTGGCTTCCACTGACTACACGTGTGCCCTTATTCACCTCAACCCAACGGAAACCCATGTTCTTGACAACCCAGGAGTGAAAGACATCCGGAGTGAATTATTTATCCTTGCTATGAACATGAGTAATTAAGAAACCAGCTAAGGGCTGCGTGGGAACATACTTTGACAGCAGCTCCTACAGGATCTGAACTTGAAGGGGGGTTGCAACCCATGTGTGAGATCCTTCCTGCTGGCATTAACTGCTTCTTTCCCTGCGTTCCCATGCCCTTCATACAAGCCTTGGCACAACGCTGAGCGCAGGTCTCTCCTCTGCTCCAGCCCAGGAGTTCCCTTAGTGTTAGAGACCCTGCGCCCCTCGCCAGCATACCTTAAGGCCCCTGCAGAGGGCCTGGCTCCTAGTAGATGTTCAAAACTGCAGGGCTGAGGGAACCGTCGGTGAGTATCCTCTTAGCACCTCCAGCAGTAGGCAGGTCCAGGACATGGGAGGTAGGAAAGCCTCACCAGAGAAGCACTGCACCTAGAGGAACACATCCGGCCGTACCCACAAACTTTCTGCATGTTCCCGGGGGCCTGGACATGGAGTGTGAAGGGGATGTGCTGCCCACTGCAAGTTCTTCCGGCTCCAACATTTCAGGCTGCAAACACAGTCCGCGGCCTCTCCCCTGGGGCTCCACCTGGCACAGTCTACCTCCTCAGGCCCTCTCGGTCACCCGGCTAGTAGCTCATGTCTCTCAGACGTCGCCTGCTGAAGAAGCTTTCCCTGACCTCCCCAGGTCTGGACCGGGTGCCACCTCTACTACCACACCCTCTTGGTCTGGACTGTAGTTGCCCCCGTTCGTTTCCCTTTCTAGAGCGTGAACTCTGAGAGGGCGAAAGGTGATTTTGTTCTCTCTTTTGTCACCACAGCTTACGACGCCTCCTGGAGCCTAAGAAGCGTTCCTGAGGTCTTGGAGTAAACTGGTGAAGCAGTGGCGTGTCCCCAGCGTGGCGGTGCCTTAGGCCCCCTCTCTCGGCGCCTCAGACTCAGGACGCGCACCGGGAGAGGCGCGCCCCTGCCGCTGGGACCCGCCCCCGGGCTCCAGAGCCGCCCCGCCGGGCCGCGTCCCTGCGCGCTGGGCGGCGGCGGCAGGGGCAGGAGCCCTCGGAGCAGGTGGGGCGACGGCCCCGCCTCCGCGTCCCGGCAGCCCCAGAGCCGGCGGCGGCAAGGGAGCGGGGCGCACCGAGTGCAGCAGCGCCGAGCGCAGCGTGGCCGCGGCAGCGGCGGCGCCTGGAGCAGCCGGGCTGCGACACGGAGCCCGGAGCCTGGAGACAGCAGCGGCGGCGGCGGCGGGGACGTCGGCCGGAGCTCGAGTCCAGTCCGGCCCGCGGCGCGGCTAGCTGCAGGTAGCGGTGCGCGCGCGTGTCCGGGTCCGTGCCGGGCTGGGGGCGGGGGGTGTGGTGACGCGCTGGGGCAACGGCCGCTCGGGCCCGTCCCGGGGCGGAGTGGCCCGAGGCGAGGACAGGGGTGCGGCGAGGACAGGGGTGCAGCGCGCGCGCCGGTATCCGGGGATCCCCGCCCCCCGCCGCCCGCCGCGGGGCGCCTTCCGAGCGGGGCCCTAACGGGACCGCGGAGGGAACCAGGTCACCGTGGGGATGCCTGGTGACTTCCCGGACCCGACTCTCCAGTGAGCCGCCCCTGGCGCGCAGGCTGCGTGGCCTGGGCTGCACCGAGCTCTCCCTTCCTCTCTTCCCCGCTTCCCCCCCAGAACAAAAGGCTGGGGTCTCGCTGAGGAGGGGGCAGTCGCAGGAAGAACTGGGGCGGAGTAAAGACGAGCCAGCACATTGCTGGACTGGAGATGGCTTTGGGGATACAGAAGCCAGTCCCCCCAACGAGGAAGTCAGTCCCGGAGGTGTGAAGTGACTTGCCCAAGGTCACACAGCTCGTTCGTGATGACCTAGCTGGGACCCGACAGAAGGTCTCAGGACTCCCCTCTCAGTGCTCATCTCCAGGCCCCTGAGGTCAGTAGGCTGGCTGTGCTCCAGAGATTTAGATCTGGCCACACATGGGCTTTAAAGTCCCTTGAAGGAGTCAGAGAAGGTGGCAGAGACTGCCCCTCCCCCCAGAGACACCGGAGGCGGAGGGGAGCAGGAGCGGGGCCCTTGGGAAGGGGGTCTGAGGAACGAGCGCTGCCCCTGTGGGCAGGCAGGCACAGGCTCGCAGGAACAGTGCCTTCTGAGCGTGGCGTGCCAGCCGCGTGGGTGTGCCTGCAGCGGGAGCTGGAGCCGCGTGGGGACCGAGTGTACGCTGCTCCCTGGAAAGTTCTACTGGGAGAGGCCCGGAGAGCTGTTCCCAGCTGGCTCGCTGGGATGCCCCGGCGGCATCCCTCACATTCGGGATGTTTTTATGTTTTATGACAGCAACATTTGGAAGCAGAGTTACTCTGTAGCAGGAAGTTGGGCTGTCACTTCGCCTCCCAGAGAGTCATTAAGCTACAAAATGAGGGCCTTGTTCTGCATGACCTGTGTGACTTAGAAAGTTCAAACCCCTCTCCTTATTTCCAGAATCTTTTCTCTCTTCAGAAGGAGGGTTGGAAGTACATTTCTTATGGTCAGCCATAGTAGTTATCCCTGGGACCCCAACCTTCCCTGAGTTGGTTTTTTGTTTGTTCATTTGTGTAACTTTAGGCAAAGCTAGTCATGGCAATACAGGTTAGAAATGGGGTGGCCTTTGGGCCTTGTAAGGACGTGGACAGGGCATGAGGGGGTTTCTGGGGTGCTGGAAATGCTCCCTCCCTTGCCTTACTAGTGATTCCACAGGTGTACACATAGAGATATCGATAAGTTATTCCCTTGAGATTTGTGCACTTGACTTATGTCTTACCTCGATAAAAATGTAAATGAAAATTTAAGGCTAAAAATGCACTCACTGTGGTAGCACACAGATTAGTGCAGTCTTCCAGGCAGTGCATTTTAGAGATACATTTAAAAACCACAAAAACCGAATCAGAAAAGGAAAAAAGGACAAGGGAACAAAAAGAAAGTTGAGAAATAACGGGAAATGAAACACACTGCAGAGGACTTTACCAAAATGCCTGTATGAACATCACCTCATGGGATCACAGTTCTTTAAGGGAGACATTGTTATTCTGCCAGTTTACACATGAGCAAATAAAAAGTCACACGCTTTTAAAATGCCTTACATGCCTTGCTCCGGGGAACCAGGGTTAAGAACCGGGGTACACAGACTTCAAATTCTGTACATACCACCCTAAACAGACAGTTTTCGGCCACCTGAAGCAGGAACAGAGACTTGAAGGTTGGCTTTCTGCCCTGCCCCTTTTTTGTTCCTTTCCAGGAGTCCCTGTTGTTTTCATATAATTGTGCGTGTGAGATTGTGTCACAGACTGAAGTTAGCCAGCAGCAGAAGGGATGGAGGAAGCGCGTGTGTCTAAGAACATACAGTTTTAGAAACAGGAGAAAGCCAGCTGGCCTAGCCTGCCAACGCTCTTTTTAGGAGATTTATTGTTCAGAAACCATATAGAACAGGTTGTGATTTTGCGGTTATTCAAACACACACACACACACACACACACACACACACACTGAATAATATAACCTAGCAAAGGTATGAGAAACCAAAATATAATTAACTCTAGAGGAGAACACATAGTAGAATTTTCACCAGGGAGGAACAGTCAACTTTCCTACATCATACAATTTATAAAGATACTTTTCTTAACACTCAAGTAAAAACGAAAACAACAAAAAGCCACACACTCTACAGAAATAACTTGGCAGCGGAAGAAAAGTCGTTTTCTAGCCAACATGTTGTAAATATACATTAAATTTGGTGCAGAAGCATTTGAAACTTTAACGTACGGTAACCTATCTAGAGAGAAATCTTATGCTGATGTGTGTGGTCTTCTAGTGATTTTGTATTTCTGCCTAAAATTCAGACCTTAGTAAGAAGTAGAAACGGTGTTTGTTTTACCAGCCAGTATCATATTGCAGGGTTGAATGTTTGCCTTATTCTTGGAATTATCAAGTTTTGGTGTAAAGAACGTGGGTTAAGTGGGGCAAGTGAAGAGGTTTCTCTGGGTGAATCTGCTTAGCCGAGTGCCATCAAGCATGATTATGCATCACGAAGTTATCTTTAGGCGAGTTTTGCCTTGTCACAGTAGTGTTCCTGCCATCTGGCTGCTGGAATATTTAGAAAGGAATCGTAATGTTTGACTGACTTTGCTGATAGCTTGACAAAACAAACTTCGAGAGGGAACTATTAAATAGGAGTTAGGATTGGTGAGAAAATGATTAGTTATTTCTTATTTAGCCACTGCACAAAACTGAAGAGACGTACTGTTCCCAGCTGATGCCGAGCAGGTGCGGCACATATGTTTTCCTACCGGCGTCAGCCAGTAACGCACTTGAGGCTCCCCTTTTGCAATTCTAGTTGGGTCTTTCCTTAGACCTGTTCAAGTGGGAACCTGACCCGTTATGCAGCCGGGGAATCGTGTGGTTACCTGCCAGGTTGAAGTGCCTACGAGATAGAGTGGAGCAGAGCAAATGTGAGGGGAAATGCCAGGCGGGCATTATATGGACCGGGTACCATGGAAGATTGTCCAGTGCAACTTGAAGGAGTATTCAGCATGTGTGCATGATATAGTCCAGCAAGACGCTGAATCTGAGATGGTGACATCCAGAAAAGAGTGCTTATGGACTATAAGTTAGTCAGTTCCTAGGGAGGAGCTCAGAGGAAGCAGTAGCCAGCCTCAGTTCTTGAGCTTCCAGAACATGTGTCCATACGAGTATGTTTGTGTGACAAAGCAGGATCCCGGGCTGCTGTCCACTGTGCCTTAAGAGCTAAAGGCTAACACGTACTGAACACATAGTTCATGCCAGCCTAGGCTAAGCACTTTCTTTGTATGAAATCATCACAATAGCCCTACAAAGAAACTGATTCTTCTTACTCCCATTATCAATGGTGACATAGAGACCAAGGGCTAATCTGGTCATAGAGTGATCATGTCACACCCTGCTCTGGTCTGCTATCAGCCCATTTATAACCCCGAGGTACCCTTTGCCTCCCTGACTCTCGCTCATTGCAGTTGAGCTCCTGAAGGGCAGGTGCTTGTCTGCTTCATCTGTGTTCCCAGAGCCTGACCATGCATGGCACATGATGAGTACTGCATGAACAGTGAGCGAATGAATGAAAGCCTCTATGTTCTAAAATCAAAAGTCAATTATTTTTGGATGATCTGCCCTTCTGACTTTTACTTTCTCATTCCTCTCTGTTGATATGGATCATCAGGCATGACTTTATAGACAAGATGTATAATAGGTATCGCCTTTAAAGCTGAAGGATGCTAAGCTCAGCCTATAAAATCAGAAGGCCTCTGCTTCTTTTAGAAATTCAGTATTATTATTTCTTTTTTGTAGAAATTTTGTAATTCGGAATACACGGGTTTGAATCACCATTTATTTGTTGTATGATCCTGGACAAATAACTTCTCTGTGCCTCGGTTTCCTCATCTGTAAAATGGGCATAATAATAGTAATTATCTCATATTAAGGGTAAATAAGATAGGTTCCATGCTGAGAACAACACCTCCTTCATAGCAATGGTCAATAAAGTAGCTGCTATTATCTGATGCTTTTAAAAGTTGTTTGCCTTAAATAATTTCCTATTCCATAAAGCATTTGAGGAGTTCACAAGAACAGATGGTAAACATAAAATTAATAGAGAGTGAAACCAGGCTAAAGAGAACATACATGCCGGAAAGCAAGATAAAATCAGAGGTAATTTCGAGAATAAGAGTGTATCATAAGGTGCAGGTAGTTTCTAGAGATGAGTTTACTATAAAGTCCAGTATAGTTTCTGGAGAGAGGATTAAAAATTTGTCAGAGCTTCCCAGTAGCCAAAACAAAGAGGAAAACACAAATAGTTATTTGATCCACAGTAACCATGAGATAAAAACAGATCAGTTGCACAGCTTTTCCGGGTCCTAAAACCTGGGATAACTTTCTCCTGGCAGGTCTTCAAAGCAATCACTGTTGCCATAGAGATCTAAGTGTTCCACGTGGTCCCAGCCGTGAAGACAATGGAAGTTTTGTGGTAGAAGGCAATAATAAATGTTTCCTAGAACATTATGGACTGCAGTTCCGGAGACATAATCCCAGAGCACAGTCCAGCCAAAGCTCTTCTGTGAAGGGCCAGAAAGCTGTGGTTTGAGGACATGCTACGTTCTTAGCTATGTTTACTGAGGGCCTGGGGGAGTAGAAAGATTCTTTCTTCCACAGATTATAATTCTTGTGAGAATCATGTGAACAATCCATCTTTAAGAACATGCATTTTGGCTAAAGCCATTTAAATATGCCAGCTCAGTTTACCTCATCCAGAATGGTGTTTCCTGCACATATGCTCATTAATAGAGTATGTATTCATGAATTTTCTTAGTATGGTAGTCTCATATTAGTTGCAAATTTTATCACACTGTTTGGAAAAAGAAAGATCCAGTGCTCTATACTACCTCTTAAGCCCCTTAATGCTTTCAGTACTTCCTGGTGGTAAGAATAAATATTTTGGGGGCACTGGGTGGCTTAGTCAGTTGAGCATCTGCCTTCGGCTCAGGTCATGATCCTGGAATCCTGGGATCAAGCCCCATGTCAGCTCCCTGCTCAGGAGGGAGTATGTTTCTCCCTCTCCCTCTCCCCCCAACCCCCTGCTCTCTTTCTCTCACTCACTCTCTCTCAAATAAATAAAATATTTTTAAAAAATAATATTTTGTTTTTAAACTTTATTTTTAGTAATGAGATGGTCATGTCTTTGTAGTCTCACTATATGTATGTTATGTACTAATACAATACTAATGTATACAATAACACTAATATATGTAGTAGTTCAAATGTGACTCGTATCAGTTAAGATTGCATTCGGCTACCAAAACAAACAAACGAAACAGGAACAACATACACATCAGAATCTGGCTTAAACAGATACAAGTTTGTGTTAGGGAACCAGACTAGACTCCCAAGAAAGGCAGTTCAGGGCTGATGCAGGAGCTCAAACAATGCTTTCCATCTTCCTGATTCACCGTCCTTAGCCTGTAGGACCTTGTCTTACATCTGGTTGCCTCATGGTCACAAGATGGCTGCTGTATCTCTGGGCTTACAATCAGGAAGAAAAGGAAGGTGTAAATATCCAGAGTGAGGGCCCTTCCCTTAGGGAGGTGTTACCTCTTTATTCAGAAAGTGATGCCCTCCCTAGCTATTTCCACCTACATCTCGTTGGCCAAGATTTTGCGCATGGTTGCTCAAAATATAAGGAAGTCTGAGAAATCAAATATTTTTAGCTGGGTAAATTGCAACTGCCACTACCCTACCCACAAATTAGGGGTTTTGCTATGAGGAAGAAGAGGGAATGGTTATTGAATAGGCAGTTAGCAGGATCAGCCACCTGACTGCCATTATAAGCCATGTCCCTGACCTAATTAGAAATTACAGAAGGCAACTCAGTAGTTTAAAATGTTATGTGTTTCTAGATCTTCATACAATTAGCATGAGAGAATGAAACATACCCAAGTGTCTTATGTAAAGATTCCTGAATCACTAGCACCAGTCCTGATACTTTCCTAAATTTCAGATCTGTATTTCCATTTGCCAAATACACCTCATATGCTTCAAATTAAACCCACTTCTCCCTGTCCGTCTATGTCCCTCCCCACCATACACACGCTTTCTCCCATCCTTATTTAACACTAGATTGTCTTGGCAAGGAGCACTGGGGTTATCCTGGGCTGATTCTTCTACCCCATTCCAGACATCCAAACTAATATTCTTGGTTCTATCCCATTTACCATGATTCGAATTCAATAAATATCCACCCTCACTCATGTGGATCCCCAAATTGGTCTACCTATTTGCGGCTTCTCCCTATAATTCATGTATGTGGCATGTACACTGGTGGCAAAGCTTTGTTCATACCCTCCTCACTCCCTTCAACCATGGAAAGTCTGCTTCAGAGGTTTCTTATGCTTTTCACATGTCCATAACCTATGGAAGCAGTTAATTCATTTTTCCAGAGCACTGCATATTTCTATTAATATTTTTTGCCCTGGATTCCGTTTTGCCTGAAACTAATCATGTTGCACCAATTGTTTTTTGTAACAACAGCCTTCTTGGGTTATAATTCACATACCATAAAATTCACTCTTTTAAATTGTGCAATTCAGTGGTTTTTGGAATATTCAGAGTCACGCAACCATCACCATCATGTAATTTCAGAACATTTTCATCACCCCAACAAGACACCCATTAGCAGTCATTCGTCATCTTACGTCTCCTCAGCCTGACAAACCACCAATCTACTTTTTACTTCTATGGATTTACCTATTCTGGATGTTCACATAAACGGGACCATACAGTATGTGGCCTTTTGCGACTGGCTTTTCACTCAGCATAGTGAATTTTGGGTTTATCATGCTATAGCATGAGTCAGTCTTTCCTTCATTTTTTTTTTTTTGTGAATAATATTTCATCCCATGGCCATTTTGTTTATCCCCTCATAAGTTGATGGACCTCTGGGTTGTTTCTACATTTTGGCTCTTGAGAACAATGTTACTAGAAATATTCCCATGTCAGTTTTGGTGTGGGCATAAGTTTTCATTTCTCTTGGGTAGATACCTGGGAGTGGAATTGGTGGGTCTTACGATAACTGTTGGACATTGTGAGGAACTTCGAGACTTTTCCAAAGTAGCGGCGCCATTTTATGTTCCCACCAGCAGCGTGCAGTTAGCTCTGCCAAGGGGAGGAGGAACGTTCTGCAGAGAAGCTAGCACCTGAGTGTGTTTTAAAGGATCAGTAGGGATTTCCCAGGTGGCAGAGGCTGTCCTGTGCAGCCTGAATCACATGGACAAAGACACAGAGATATACAGAAAAGGTACGTAAGAAAATGTCGCAAGTGTGGTGTGGGTAAAATCTCGATGTGTAGAACAGAGGGGAGGATGAGATGTAGAATTTGCCACCATTGAAAGGAGCCACGAAAGGAGTATGTGTGATGCCTTGTGGCCTGAGAGGTGTGGCCTCCAGTCACTTGGCTGTCACTGAACCGTGCCTGCTGCCATAGGAAGGGATCTGCCTGGTGAGACATGAGAGTGACTCCCTGCAGCGGATTGTCTGGGGTTCTAGCAGAACGTCAAGGGGGACGAGAGACTGGAGGCACCAGAATCGGCTTGGTCCTTCTCTGGCCCAAGCTGGAGCAGTACGAATAAGGTGAAAATACCTAAACTAAAGTCTCAGAAGTGAAACTTGAAAAGGAAGGATTTGTCTTGTAGCCTTGAACCCTGTTTCACCTCCTGTCCTCACGTTATTTCCTCAGTGATTCTCAAAAAAATCATTTTTGGGAGTGCTCACCATCCTAAGTGAAGAGTTACCCCCTTAGCCTTAGAAAGTAAAAAACACCCTCCTCATAAAATCTAACATCATCAAATAAATTAATTAAAGAGGTGGCAATTTATTGTGTAAAATGATTCACTATTTTATCACATCGATTACGGGTTTCCATTGCTTAATCAACTCCTCTTCTATCCTTAAAGCATACCTTGATTTTCCAAAACTAGAGATGCCATTTTCCAGAAACATAGCTGTTATATAAAATGAGACTTACTTATAAATGTGTGATTAATATCATGTATTTTTAATAAGCCTAGTTCTTCTTTTAGCTCATTCAAAGACGGCAAAAAAAAAAAAAGGAAAAAAAGAAAAAGACAGGAAATCAATATTTTCTCCTCTCCCCCTTGGGAATGGCACACACAATGATTTTCATGGCATTTAGCTATAATTTAAAAACCTGAGTCAATGATAAATATTATCAATATCTCCATTTTTCCCTTCGCCAAATACTGTCCAAATATCATAACAAGTTCAATGAATGATCTGGGAACAAATTTGCATTTCAGTAAGAGCCTTATAGAAGGAAACCAATTTATGAGCTCATCGCAGGCGTGACTTGCTAGGTTTCCTATTAGATTGTGGTTAAAGTGTGTCTTCATTTTAGATCTCACATAGATAAGACTGCATTAGTCCTTTCAGCATTTCACCAGATAATTAACTACAATGTCTGATCAGGGCTGAGCAGATTCAGATGTGAGAGCTACTTTCATCAGGGCAGGGTTTCCCAGGTGTTAGAAATCCTTCCTGGGACACTTGGGTGGCTCAGTTGGTTAAGGGTCTGCCTTTGGCTCAGGTCATGATCCCAGGGTCTGGGGATCGAGTCCTGCATCAGGCTCCTTGCTCAGTGGGGAGCCTGCTTCTTCCTCTTACTGACATTCCTCCTGCTTGTGCTCTCTCTCTCTCTGACAAATAAATAAATAAAATCTTAAAAAAAAAGAAAGAAGAAAGAAAGAAAGTCATCCTTCCCAATCACCTAGGTAAGAGGTGAATGGGCACTCAGCATGGTTTCCCTTTCACGTTTGTGGGTCAGTTCCAATTTTAAGTACAGTATACCATTTTCATGGATCCAGCCTGCTGAAGTTAAATGAGTCTATAGAAAAGGAGCCTTTCAGTAAAGGACACAACTTCCAATGGTATGGGACAGAGACTTTCAGCATCCTAGATATTCTGCAACAGAGCTTTTCAAACTTCAGCAGGCACAAAAATCACTGTTGATAAGATACTCCCAAAGATTCTAATTCAGGAGGTCTGGGGTGGACACTGTGCCTTTCTTACATTCTAGAATACTCAGAGTGTGGTCCCCAGACCAGCATGTTAGTCTTGACTGGGAGCTTGTTAGAAATACAGAATCTCAGTTCCCACTCAGACTACTGAATCAGAATCTACATTTTCACAAGATCCATACCCCCACCCCCACCCCCACCGTGATTCATTCATTGCCATTAAAGTCTGGGAAGCATCACTCTAGATCACTGTTTCCCAAAGCACAAAGGTTTAGTATCACCAGGGAAACCTGAAATGAGTTTAGATGGTAGATAGATAGCATTTTATTTTAATAATTATTGCATTCATTTTTATTACTACCTTCTATTTATGGCAGATGATACTGGTTTTCCATTTATAGCAATAATTTAAAGTTTCTTTTGCAAAATAAATGTATTTAAAAGTAAGTTCAGGTGGTATGTGAATGTGACAAAAACTATAAAAGCCATGTGCTTTTTAAATTTTTTATTTTAAATTCTGTATTTAAATTCAGTTTAGTTAACATATTCTGTATTATTAGTTATTGGGGTAGAATTTAGTGACTCATCAGCTGCATGTAACAGCCAGTGCTCATTACATCCAGTGCCTTCCTTAAGGTGCATAACCCAGTGACTCCTGTCCTCCACCCACCTCCCCTCCAGCAGCCCTCGGTTGTTTCCTAGAGTTCAGTATCTCTTATGTTTTGCCTCCCTCTCTGTTTTTATCTTATTTTATTTTTCCTTCCCTTCCCCTATGTTCATCTGTTTTGTTTTTTAAATTCCACATGGGTGAAATATGGTATTTTACTTTCTCTGACTGACTTATTTCACTTAGCATAATACCCTCTAGTTCCATCCACGTAACAATGGCAAGACTTCATTCTTTTTGATGGCTGAGTAATATTCCATTATAATATATATATCTCACATCTTTATCCATTCATCTGTTGATGGACATCTGGGATCTTTCCATATCTTGGCTATTGTGGACATTGCTGCTATAAACATTGGGGTGTGTTTGCCCCTTTGAATCACTACGTTTGTATCCTTTGGATAAATACCTAGTAGTGCAATTGCTGGGTCATGGGATAGCTCTATTTTTAACCTTTTTTTTTTTAAGGTTTTATTTATTGGGGCACCTGGGTGGCTTAGTTGGTTAAGCCTCTGTCATTGGCTCAGGTCATGATCAGGGTTCTGGGATCAAGTCCCACATCAGACTCTGTGCTCAGCAGGGAGCCTGCTTCTCCCTCTTCCTCTGCCTGCTGTTCCACCAACTTGTGCTCTCTCTCTCTCTCTGTGTCAAAAAGATAAATACATACATACATACATACATACATACATACATACATTCAGTATTTAAAGACCCCAACGCAGGGCTCAATCCCAAAACCTGGGATCATGACCTGAGGCGAAGGCAGACGCTTAACCGACTGAGCCATCCAGGCACCCCTATTTTCAGCTTTTTAAGGAACCTCCATACTGTTTTCCAGAGTAAAAACCGTGTGTTTTTAAGTGACTTAAGTTAGTATGGTACTTAAGAGCATGGACTCTGGAGCCAGACATCCTAGGTTTGAATGCCAGCTCCCCCACTAATTCACTATGTGACTTTGGATAGATTTCTTAACATTTCTGTGCGTCAGTTTCCTCATCTAAAGAATGGGGACAATGGTAGTATCTATCTGGTTGGGCTGTTGTGGGGCTTAAATGGGTTAATATAAAAAAAAAAAAAAAACACCAGGATCCGATACATAGTAACGGCTATGTCAGCGCTCACTTGTTTTACTATGCTCTAGAACACAAATGGTCAAGGATTTTTTTATCCTGTGCTTTTTATTTCGCCTTGCCCTGTCCCCTGCTTCCCTACTTACTCAGCCCAACATGCCCCAACTCCCCGAAAAGGCTAAATATTTCCAGGACTTTTATACCATTGAGGATTCCAGTGAGGGTATCAACTTTCCCTTTGGCCTAGACAAGGACAGTGTAGACCAGGAGAGGTGGTGTGTGGGACGTGAGATCTTGTTATAGGTGGGAAGTCCCAGGAGAAGGCGATGCCCAAAGAATTCACTCATCACACAATGAGGAAGTGACAGCAGAAAGTGATCACTCATAAATCATTTTCACCATCACCTGTAGATAATATTTTTTTAATTTTCTTTATTTTCCTTATAGCTTTGGCAACTTTGCCATGTGTTTTTCGAGAAATGTTTTATTTCTGCCTTGTATGCTCATGGACTTGTGTGCTGTGATTTCCTGGCCACAAGGCACCTTTGATAAATAAATGACTGATCTGTAGGACCCTGCTGAGCCCATAATGGGAGCAATGGGTTGTCTGTCACATGGGGCTTTATTAGAAGTTCAGAGGTGAGGGGCGCCTGGGTGGCACAGCGGTTAAGCATCTGCCTTCGGCTCAGGGCGTGATCCCGGCATTATGGGATCGAGCCCCACATCAGGCTCCTCCGCTATGAGCCTGCTTCTTCCTCTCCCACTCCCCCTGCTTGTGTTCCCTCTCTCGCTGGCTGTCTCTCTCTGTTGAATAAGTAAATAAAATCTTTAAAAAAAAAAAAAAAAAAAAAGAAGTTCAGAGGTGAGAAATCTCTGCTCGCCTCCTCCATTTCATAGCCAAAGAAGTAAGAGACTCGGTGGAACAGTGACAAAATATAAAAAGTTATGAGTGCACAGAGAACTTTATTTTCTGATTCCTATTGAAATGTATTTTAAGAACCAGCAAAAGAAGCTTTTGTCAAATAGTAGCAGTAATCCTTCTTGCTTATATTTTTAAAATAGGCACATATTCTACTTGTTAACAACTGTAATCTGACAAACTACTATTGGGGGAAAAAAGGGAGCATGTAGTTTCGACAAAAGCACCTAGTGTGTAAAATTGTTTACCATAAGCGATTTCTCTCTGAAAAAGCTCAGTTGGTGTATGTACCTATAGAACTTTTTATATTCACAAGCTGGGCAAGCCCAGTCCGCATCTATTTCTGGATCAGGTGGGGAAGGAAGGGGAGCAGAGGAGTAGGAAGAAGGGTTCATCACCTACCCCCACCTCCCTCAAGCCCGCTAGCTCCTGGTAAAGAGGTTGCACTGTGGCAGTCTGTGGATCCTGTGTGACCTGCAGGTATGTTCTGTTGGCCCACTGATTTTTAAAAATGCTTTTTGAATTGTTACCCACATTTCAAAACTGGACTTCACACAAACACCTGGATTTGGGGCCTTTGGGGGAAAACTGGGAAGATGGGGCCAATACTGGGCTTGCATTCCCACTGCAAGGGGCGGCCTCCTGCTGCAGACCCAGGCTGTCACTCCTGTGAGCCAGGGCCCCTCCACACCTTGTCCACCCACTGTTTCCTCACCTCTGACTCAGTGGTCACAAGTCGGCTCCCTGCCTGCAAGGGATTCTGGGCAAAAGAGCTCCTGGCTTCTGGCTGAGGGAGGCAGGACTCCTGTGAGAAATTCCTCAGGCATAGGAAAAGTGTTCAAAAGATGGCGGATAGCCACGATGAGACAGATGTCCACCCCTCCCCGAGAGAAGAGACACTTGCGGAATAGTGGAGTGTCATTTCAGCCCCTCTGTGATTCTAGCCTTTTTCTCTCCTCCACCACACACGCAGAACCTCCCAGGCTGCTTGCATTCTCCCACTTCTGTATCTCTGCTTATGTGCTACTCCCTCTAACCAGAACGGCCTCCTGTAGCCACCTTTTCACCTGCTGAAGAATGCAATAGCTTCTACCAGACGTTTATTTACTGCCCCTCCCCGGCCCCTGCCCCGCCGCCCTCCTCATGTTTGAATCGATGGTGACATTCCTTTGTGCTCCACAGCCCTCTTGGGGCATGCGTCTTACTCCACCTTTTGTTGTAGTTATTTGTGGTGATGCAGGTGTTGGTGGTGTGATGATGATGAATATAGCTTCCAGTTAAGTGTCTGATGTGTGTCACGACCTCTGTAATAAAACTCTGCATGTATAGTCTTTGTTTTAGTCCTGATGACAAACTAAGAGTTAAGCATTGTAGATATTTTACAGATAAAGAAAACGAGACCCCCCCCCCCCGAGGCTAAGTGACTTGACCAAGGCCACACAGCTGGGAAAAGCCGAGGCACAAGTAGGACATGGGTCTGACGGGAAGAACAGCACTGTCCCCTATACTCAGGGGTCTCACATGGAAGGGGCATTAGTTCCCCACCTTCTAAGGGTGCTTGGATATCTAACCTGCATCTCAATGCTGTTTTTCAGAGTTACTTCCTGAGTCGGGAGAAAATATAAAAAAGCCTTTGAGAATCTGGCTTTTTTTATCCTAGGCATTTTTTTTTAATACATTACAGAGCAAAGTAACAGTTTTAAGTGTGTTGGGAGAGCACAAAGCTTCAAAGAGCTCATGGGTACAGCCTGTGACTTCCTGGAGCTCTGCATTCTTAACTGTCAGATTTTAACGAATACTTCTCTAGGTAATTGCTTAATTATTTTATCTGTCAAGAAAAAGCCTTCACAGCCATCAAGTCCCACACGTAAAAATATCCTTTAATCCTAGAGGAGTTTGAATAATCATTCTGGTGAGTTCAGCAAGACAGAAGCCCAGCGGCACCTAATTCCTCTCAGATTTCTTAAGGTAAAATTAAATGGAGAGCAAGGATGCCTCCATTCAGGAGCAGCAAGTGGAAGAATTATATTTCCCTGTATAAGGTCCCTTTTACTTGAGAGTCTCAGAAATATTTAAAAATCTTTGCCAGGTGGAAGTAGAGAAGTCACATGACCTGAATGACACCAAGTTATTAAAACAAAAAAATGAGGTTTTGGATCAGAGAGGCCAGAGCCTTAACTCATTTCTGGTACTCTATCTGAAATTTGGTAGAAACTAGGTGATGTCTCCGACTTTGGTTCCCCATCGTAGGAAATGTTGATGTCTACCATAGAGTCGTTGAGGGATTAAACAGAACATTGTGTTATAAGTACCTAATGCAGGGCTGAGCCCATCTAGGGGCTTCAAAAAGTTATAGAGTCAATCCTCATTATTCACAGATGCCATAGTTTGCTGATCATCTACTCATTGAACTCTATTTGCAACCCCAAAGTCAGTATTCACAGGCACCATCATGGTTGCTGGAGGAAACGTACAGAGTGAGGAAAAACTGGAGTCACCCCATGCACACATGCGTTCCCAGCTGAGGTGGAACAAGGCAGGACTCTGCAGTCTTGTTCCAGCTCTCATACTGTAAACCTGTGTTCTTTGCACATTCTGTTTAGTGCCACGTTTTTTAAACTTTTGTGTTGATTGTCGGTGAGTTCGCTGACCCTTCCAAATATAACGCTGAAGTGCTCTCTAGGGTTGCTGAGCACAAAAAGGCTGCGAGAAAATGTGTGTTAGAGAACCTTCATTCAGGCATGAGGTATAACGCTGTTGGCATGAGTTCAAGCTAATGTACGTACAATATATTAAGTGAGGTGTCTTTTTTTAAGATTTTATTTATTTATTTGACAGAGAGAGCGAGAGAGCACAAGCAGGAGAAGCAGTAGGAGAGGGAGAAGCAGGCTCCTGCTGAGCAGGGAGCCCGATGTGGGGCTTGATCCCAGGACCCTGGGATCATGACCTGAGCCAAAAGCAGATGCTTAACCATCTGAGCCACTCAGGCGCCACTAAATAAGGTGTCTTTAAACAGAAACATACGTAAAACAAGATTCTATATTAGTGAGTTTACAAAAGTCTTGTGACTGGATGTCCAGAGCAGTCTGACCCTGTGTTTCTGTGAAGAGCAGTGGTTCAGTTTTTGCTAACTCAGTGTCTGTGGCAACTTTATAGAATATAACTACCACAAATAATGAGAACTGGCTATATTCTATTAAGTTCCTGTATTCGATAGCTTCAAAATTAGTGGCTCTAATAAATTAACTCCAAACTCTCCCTGACTTAATACGGTAGAAGTTTATTTTTCATTTTTGTAAAATCCAATCGAGTGTTTGCAGATGGCCTTAAAGAGGTGAGTCAGGAACCCAGATTCTTTATATCTTGTGGCTGAGCCCACACATTAGACCTTTCCTTCCAGCCAGTGGATGGAGGAAGAGAGGAAAGTTGTGGGTAGAAGGTCTTTATGGGCCAACCTACACGTGGAAGACATCACGCCTACCTTCATTCTGTTGGCCAGAGCCCAGTCACATAGTCACATCTAACCACAGAGGATGCTGGGAAATATAATCCAGCTGTGTGCTAAGGGGTTACATGAATAGCTCTGCCACAGTTCTCTTTAATTACTTCCTGTGGTCATTTTTCCTTAGATAAATGACAAAACCCTTAGGTAAGTGGCATTTAAGTTTCTAAAGTTACTTTTCTAATCCCTTTCCGGTTCTTCACCGAGGGAAGCAGCTCTGTCTCCTCTGATAATCCTCATGTAATGAGACCTCTATGTTTTCTCTTGTTTTGTGATACTTCAGCCAACCCTTTAATCCCTATTGTAAAGTTTTGACTGAAATTATTTTGTTACTGAATTAAGGATCACGAAAAGATATAGCCAGTGCTTTTTATAAAAGACATTGTTAAAATACAAATAACTGATCATTCATATTTGTTCCAACTAAACTGTGGGCTCACATCCAACTTGCTTTAGCATTCAGCCAGTAAAATGCCAGCTTTATCTGACTCTACATTATTGTCTAATACACACAATTTATTTTATTGTATAATAAAATAACATCGACACTACTTTGAAGAAGTATCTACTACCGCCTGGGACCTCTGCTCAATTTTAGTATAGTTTTATTATCTGGACTCTGAAGAGTATTATTTTTTTCAGTCTTTCTGTTCCTGTTTTACTATGACGGAAAGAAACAGTGACACAAAAATTATCAGGTGCTAGTAACTTTGAGGGAGATACTTTATAAGAAAATTGTGGTCTCTTACAGTGATCAGCTCATGAACCTCTTTGCAACTCTTATGAAAACTATCATGGATTCTTTCTACGTGAAAGTTGAACTTACATGTATCTTATACCACTTTAAATTTTTTGAAAAGATTTATTTATTTGAGAGAGAGAGTGAATGCATGAGTGGGAGGAGGAGCAGACGGAGAGAGAGAATCTCAAGCAGACTCCCTTTTGAGTGAGGAGCCCAATGCGCGGCTCGATCTTATGACTCTGAGATCATGACCTGAGCTGAAATCAAGAGTCGGGTGCTCAACCAACTGAGCCACCCAGGTGCCACTTTAAATTTTTGTACAATTTTAGGGGGTTCTTAACCCTGCTGAAAACAGGGTAGTCCCATATGATCCAGCAATTCCACTCCTAGGTATAGGCCCAAAAGAATTGAAAGCAGAGTCTTGAAGAGATACTCGTACACCAGTGTTCATAGTCGTATTCACAGTACCCCAAAGGTGAAAGCAACCCAAGTATCATCAACAGATGAACGAATAAACAAAATGTGGTGTATACATACAATTAAGGAAGGAAATTCTGGCACATGCTACAACATGAATGAAACTTGAAGACAAATAAGCCAGACACAAAAGGACAAATACTGTATTTAAGGTACCTAGAATAAGCAAATTTACAGTAATATAAAGTAGAATAGAAATTACCAGGGACTAGGGGAAGGAGGAATGGGAAGTTATTATTTAATGGGTACTGTTTGGGATGATGAAAAATTCTGGAGATGATAGTGGGGATAATTGCACAACATTGTGAATGTACTTGATGCCACTGAATTGTACAGTTTAAAATTATGAAAATAATAAATTTTGTATTATGCATATTTTACCACAAAAAAAAAAATCATGTTGAGAAGAGGCTGGACTTCAGAGCCTAATAAGCCTGGGTTCCAACCCCAGGTCCACCCATTACTAGCTGTGTGGGATTTGGGGCCAAGTACTTAATATCTCTGAATGTCATTTTTCTTACCTATAAAATTGGGATTAAACTACTGACCTTAGAGGAAATTAATGTGATTAGCTGGTCACATGGCAGCCACTATCCACAAAGGTAAAGAGAACATGTTTGAAGTAAGCAAAATCCAGGGGACTAGGTTAAGAACAAAGTACCAGGTTACATAATTGCTTTTTGCCTCTAAGAGATAAGAATATTACCATGGAAGAATACAAATGCCGCAGGAGTTTAAAGCTAAAGAAATGGCCACAGGCCTTGTTCTGGCCTTCCACTAACTACAGAGACAGAAGGAACACAAAACCACCCCTGCCTAAGTTTGATGTTTATTTCTGTTTCCACTTAAATTGTTAGATTCTCATATAGGTTTTCCTCGTTCTTGTAAACTCTGGGGTTTTTCTTTAGTATACATTTTAAGCTTTTTCAGTGTGTCCTGATGTGGATTCTAAGATGCACACACACACACACACACACACACACACACTCCACAGAGAAAGACCGCATATATTTGGAGATCAGACATCCTGTAATATTAACTGTTTGAAACATAACCATATTTGCATAATTGTGCTCCAAAGCCCTCTATGTAGCAAATACCAGATTGTATAGAAACAACAACACAGCCACAATAAGAAAAGTGAGAGCTGAAAGAAAAGAAGGAAGCAGGAAAAGGATTAATGCACTTTGCAAGCGTTGTTCAAGGCTGGCATCGTGAGTAACGTTGAGCCTGTGACATTCTGAAAGGTTAGATTTCATTCCATTTGCTCTGCTTAAGAAAATGGGAGTATGTACAGAATATTTTTAAATTGCATCGGAAATGGTAAAACTGAAAGTTTAATGCTAAGAAGATAGAATGAAGTTATTTGGAAAAATCGTTATGGAATGAGGTGTCGCCATTGACATATTTATATATTCTATTTATATTGAAACATAAATAGCTAAATTTTA
Organism: Ursus maritimus; assembly: GCF_017311325.1. Lineage (NCBI taxonomy): Eukaryota > Metazoa > Chordata > Mammalia > Carnivora > Ursidae > Ursus > Ursus maritimus. Next base: position 45,489,200 of record NW_024425563.1, on the reverse strand, counting down.
TCAGTTCTATCACCTAATTCTCTCTAAAATCTAGCTACTTTAAAAAAAATTTTATTTCTTTGAAAGAGAGAGAGCAAGCAAGAGCACGAGCAGAGGGGAGAGGCAGAGGGAGAGGGAGAAGCAGGCTCCCCCACTGGATCCCAGGACCCCAGGATCATGACCTGAACGGAAGGCAGATGCTTAACCCACTGAGCCACCCAGGCGCCCTAATCTAGCTACTTCTTTTGTTTCTAGCACTTGACACAGTGCCTGCCTCACAGGGGGGCCTTCAGTAGTTATTGAAAGAAAGAATGAGAGGAAGAATGAATGAGTGGATGAGTGAAAGAAAGAAGCTATCCATTAAATCCACGTGTCTGCAGGACTGTATTACCGGTGCGTGAATAAAGACATCCAAATTTAAAACTGTCTCTTTTTCTCCCTTTCAGGGCAGAACCCATTCTCCTGGGACCATTCAGAAGCAAGAGACACCAACGCTGTGACATATGCCAGTGCCACCTCCACCACCACCTCCTCCTCTGCCTCCGCCTCCCCCACCCCTGGGAGCTCCTCCCCCTCCCCCACCGCCAGCACCCCCGGTAAGCCCTGTTGTCGTTCAGTCTGGTTTACTGTTGAGCATAAGCTGCTTTGAATACACTTGAGCAGAAGGTTTTAAATGTTGAGAACCAGCCACTACCCAGCTCACCTGAAGCAGGGGGCATCTTAGGAGCTGGCTCTGGGGGCTCCAGGGTCTGATTCCAAACCAGCCTGGCCAGGTAGTCCTCTCCCCATTTCTCAGCGGCTCCCACCCCCTACCTCAGGGTCATATACAAACATCTGCATCATTTCTCTTCTAATTCCTGCTGCTCTGTACAGGCTTTCCGAGAATTTCTAACTGGCTCTCCCATCTCACTGGAACCCTCAGGTGAGAGGTGGTGGGGAGTGCTCAGTGAGGCGTGCTGCCGAGTGAGTTTCCGGTGGGTGTTTCCGGTGTGTGCTGTGGCGGCAGCTTCCAGTGTGTGCTGTGGCTGGTGCTTACATTGCTTGGGCTTCGGTAGCCTAGTTCTGGGTCCACACGAGAGAAATGTCATATGAAACGCTGCAGTGAAACATAAATCTCAAATGAAATTTCCCTATCTACATAAGACTGAAGTCAGTCCGTTCCAGTTTGTAATACTGGATACCCTTCTTCGGTTTAATAGTTTGGGTTCAGGAGAGGCACAGAGAGCAGCTACTTTGCTTTCGAACAAGAGATTTCTCAACCTTGGCTCGACTGGTGTTTCGGATCAGATCAGTTTTGTCGTGGAGGTCTGTTCTGTGCCTTGTAGGATGTTAAGGAACACCCCAGCCTCTACTCTCTAGTTGCCAGTAGTGCCCCCAATTGTGCCATCAAAAATGTCTCCAACCTTTGCCAAATCTTCCCGAGAGGCACAGTCATCCCCCTCTCGTCTGAGAAGAATATTTGTGCTTCATGCTGACAACGAGGCCTTCTTCTGACGAAAACCTAGAGCATTTCTTCCCCTAAGCCTGCCCTCCACAGGCCTCTGCAGAGAGCCAGGTGTGGCACTGACCACAGCTCCTGTTTCTGGTGGAAAATGAAAGATACAGATACTGTGTTGACGTAGCATGCAGAGGCAGGGCTGCCTAGGGATGATATGAACCAAGTCAGCAGAAGCCAGGAATAGAGCTTCGCCTGCCATCCTCCCCTGGAGAGAGTGAGGGTATGCCTGGGTGCCGCCCCCTATGACGTTAGTTTTGCAGCTGACCATATCTGATGTGCCAGGGACACCGACCTGCCTGAAACTTGGCTCTTGCCCTTGAAGAGAGTGGAAAGAAGACACATAATGTGAATTATATCTAAAAGCTCTCCAGCCACTGTAGAAAGAATAGAGATAAGCGTTGGAGTTCCACTGCTACATCTGATCCCACAAGGGATAAAGGAGGTGAAGTTTGTAAGTGAAGGAAATAGACATGGGACGATCATGTGGCTCTTGCACAGACTTGCCAGCTCTGGGGAAGTGCCATTTACAATAACTTCAGATACCACAATGCTGTAAACTTAGCCAGAATAAATAAACTTATCAAAACCCATGTTGGTGGAGAATTAGGGAAATAAGCCCTTTTAAACACTGCTGGTGACACTCCAATGCCTGGGATTCAATACATGTTGAATGAGTCTGGAGTGTTCTCTGGCAGAGAACAGTTAAAAATCTAAATGCATCATGCTTTTTCCTCTGATTATTGAGTAGTTTTATTTCTGAGCCTGATTTAAAAATGTAACTCTAAAGAAACCAAAAAGAATTTATACAAGGATGTTCACAGCAATGCTGTTTATTCCAGTGAAAAATTAGATCTTAAATGGTCTATGAGAACTAAATGAAATTTATTAAGTCATGCTGATAATTAAAAATTGCATTATGGCATAGAGTTAATTAAAAGTTATATTTATAACTGTGCTGATTATGGAAAGCAGATATGGAATGGTGGATTAAAAACAATGCACATTTTGTGCATAATGAGATCAGCTATATAATATATATATATGTAGCATAGTTCAGAAGAGAGTTTTGAGTGCTGATAATAAAATTTTAAATTTCATTAGGCAGTTCTTTTTCTTTAAAGATGCTTAAGTTCATAGTAAATAAAAATAATTCTACATTTGGTCAATTTGTTACATTCCCTCCCCATTCCTAAATTTTTTTGAGGAGTAAAATAACCGTGTAAATGTTAATATTTTTAAAAACACATTTTCCTACAGTCTAGGAAAACTGTACGATGCATATTAAAGGCAAAGAATTAACATCCTTAGTATATAAAGAGCTCTTACAGATCAATATGGAAAGGATGAGTTGAAAAATGGGCATAGGATATGAGCAGGTGGAAGAAATACAAATGTTCCAACCTCACTATAATTGAATAAACACAAATTAAAATAATGAGAAACCATTTTCATCTGATGATGGTGATGGTAGTTGGCTCAAATGTCAAGAACCAAGCACTAATAATTCTTAATGGGAACAAAACTTGGTATAATTCCCTAAAGCACAATTTGTTAATATAGATCAAAACCCTTTTAAAAAAATGGCTATACTCTGTGACCTAGTTTCACTTAAAGTAATTTTCTTTAAGAAACTAATCATAGATGGAGGTGCCTGGGTGGCTTGGTCAGTTAAGCATCTGACTCGGTTTTGGCTCAGGTCATGATCTCATGGGTCGTGAGATTGAGCCCCGTGTTTGCTCCACGCTTAGCAGGGAGTCTGCTTGAAGATTCTATCCCTCTGCCTCTCCCCCTACTCTCTTTCTCTCTCTCTCTCAAATAAATAAATCTTTAAGGAAAAAAAAAAAAGAAACTAATCATAGATGTACAGAAATATTTAGCTATAGGATATAAATGAAAACATTACTTTGTAATAGCAACCCAAAAAGAAAAGAAACAATCTAAAATTTTCATACCAGAAGATTCCATAAACAAATGATTATGTAATCCACACAATGGCATACTAGGCAGCCATTTAAAGTCATATCAAAATTATTTTATAACTTCCAGTGTAATGATTGACTCAGACAAGGATCATGCATTAAAGCTAAACCCAGTCAGTGAGAGGTTTGTGGGGAACAGGATGTTCACAGGATCCTAAGTATCACCCGGATTACTTCTAATTACAAAGGGGAAAGTATACCTTTAAAATGGTGACCTATAGTGGAATGACCTTCTATCCCAAGCCTTTTGCTGCAATGCAACAAGAAATACAGAGCATCGCCCTATAAAAATCACCTGCCAAAAACGAATGTACTCTGAGCAAGCAGTGAGACATCCAGATGTGGGATCTTCTACAATAGAGGTTGGCAAACAAGAGTGGGACCCATGCTCCAGTTTTTGAATAGCCTGCAAGCTAAGAATGTTTTTTTCTTTTTCAAATGGTTGAAAAAAATTCAAAGAAAAATACTTCATGACATGTGAAAATTATATGAAATTCAAATTTCAGCTCATAAGTAAGGTTTTATTGGACCCCAGCCATGCTCTTTCATTCATATTGTCTGTGGCTCCTTTCATGCTACAATGGCTGAACACCAGTTAAATAACTTGTTATCCCCCTAAAATGATTTCACTTTCTCACTAGTCAGCCTATATTTTTAAAATTATACTCAATTATTATTATATTTTGAACTTCATCAACAAAAATTTTGTGGACGTTTGTTGTCTTTTTTTTGTTATGTTGTACTTACATAACATCTATGATTTTGCCTCTTGGCCCACAATGCCTAAAATATTTACTCTCTGGCCCTTCACAGAAAAAGTTTGCCAACACGTGTCCTACTAGTCAGCTGGCTTCATTCAGCCTTCCTTTGGTCACCAGCAGCCAGAGATGTTGATACGCCTACCTCAGATCTTGTCCCTCCCCTCCAACGATTTGCAAGGACTTCCCATCCCTCTCTTAACTGTCCCATGCCACCTCTCAGACCTGTCGTGCTCCTCTAGTCATGTCTTCTCCTTCAGGATCTCAGCATTGATCTTCCTTTTGTCTGGAAAGCTCTTTCTGGGCATCTCAGCTCAGATGTCAGTTCCTTGGAGCAATATTTCCTCACGCCCATACTGGCATTTATAACATACTTTTAAACTTCTCCTTCGAAGCAGTTATCAGTTTTTAGTTTTGTTTTCATTCGACTGGCAGCCATAGTTGTGTTTTGTGGACTTTTAGTTCTGTGTGCCTGGCTCATACATAGGCACTCCACTCATTGAATGAATGAGTGAATACATGCATGAATGAATGAATGAATATCTGTGTAAAAGGGTTAAGAAATGGAGCTGAACCTCTTCCTAACCAGCGTTCAAGACTTTACACATCTGTGCTCACGGAGCAATGTGGCAGGTTGTGATATATGGAACCCGTGCAAGGAGGGGACACTTTGTTGTGTCTGAGCCCTTGTAATGAAGAGTATCAGGCTTCAGCTTGGCTCTGGAAGATCTGGGGATCAGACCAGGGCTGAAAGGTTCTTGGTTTCTTCCTCCCACCTCTCACTTCTCCCCTTCCTGTCCCTCCCATCCTCATCTCCTCCTCTTGTCTGATGTGCAGCCTCTCTTTTTTTCCAAGAATATGAGCATGGAACCAGGGAGAAGGGCAGATGGGGCTTGCTAAAATTTTGAAGTAGACTTTCATTAAAAGCCAGACATGGGGCACCTGGGTGGCTCAGTCAGTTAAGCGTACGACTCTTAATTTCAGCTCAGGTCATGATCTCAGGGTTGTGAGATTGAGCCCCAAGTCGGGTTCTGTGTTGGGCGTGGAGTCGGCTTGGGATTCTCTCTCTCTCCCTCTGCCCCTCCCCCCCCTCTCTCTCTCTCTCTCTCTCTCCCTCTCTTAAAAAAAAAAAAAAAAAGCCAGACAGCCTTCGCCAGCTTGTTCGCCTTTGTTTGCCCCTTATTCCCATGTCTTTTGAGCTCTACTCCTTTGTCTTAGCCCTCTAAAATCTGGTAACAGTATCAAAACTGCCTGCGTTTGATCCACTTACAATGAAATTATTGTTGCTTTGGTTATGGGGCATGTAACTTTTTAAAAATCTAGAAAAATGTAATGGATTTGATTTGTGAAACGCAGCAGACTTTTACAGAACTTTTGTTTTCAAATCTAATTGGACCCTTTGGTAGTGTCCGAGATGAGAGAATAAACTCCTTGAGGGCCTGTGATTTCTGTTTTCTTGCCATAATCCCATAACACTGTCTACCCAAGAGGAATGAAATACATGTCTCTGACCAACTGATAAACTCATTGGAGTTGGGTTGCCCAGGCAAAGCCTACTGGTAGGGTCCTGGCCACTGCATGGGTGTTTATTTAAGAAGTAGATTTGTAAATGTTTACAGCATTGTTTTTTAATGTTGCTCTTCAAGCTTAAACATCCTCAGGAGGAAACAGTGCCCCAAAGAGAAGTTGTATCTTGTTATTTAAAAACAAAGGAGAAACTGGTTTGACAGTCATTTATTTACCACAAAAAGCAAAAGTCTAAGGAAAACACTGTGGGGCCATATATTTCTGCCTGCCTGTTCCGGGGGTGGTGTTTAATAAAATCCTGAGGGGAAGCTACAATAAGAAGTATTTTGTGGCCCCTCGCTCTTCGTTCCCTGCTTACCCTTTGCAGGGTTTTTGTTTGCATTCAGGAAACTCAATGAGATAATTTTTCTCCTTGTAATCTAAGGATTGCGTGATTTATAGGCGAGGTAGACTTTCCAGTGTCAGGAAACATCAGCTGTGGCTTACATTGGGCGGTTTTCCCACCATCTCTAGGAGGCAGGAGCTCACGTGGTATAGAAAAATATGTTATCTAAGAAAGAAAACATGGAAAATGGAGCAGTGTCTGAAGTCCCATGAGAGCCATTTTCAGAGTTTTGTGTTTGCTGGGGTTAAAAATGCAGAGTTGAGGGGCACTTTAGTGAAAAGGGGCTTTAGTAGAATTGCATATTACCCTATATTCTGGAAGAGGTCATTTGCATGTTTACTGGTACATTTGGAATAATGAGAGGCTTAAAAAAATCTTAAACACTGTCACTCAGATTCTCTTGACACCCTGGCTCTTCTATTAGTGTTGCTAATAAGGGATTGGGAACACTTACCCAGAATTGACAGTGACCACGGGGATAAGGAGAAGGCTTTTGCATTAGGCCAAGCTATTGAGAGAGAATTAAATTGACAATTGGTCTCCACTTAACAGTTTGCAAAACTGCACCTTTGTCTTCAAGTAATTTTAAAAACTTGATTCCCTCTCTCTTGCCCATGTGCAGCCACAAGCAGTAACACTGCATCAGTGAAAAAGGGAGCCAGTCTTTGCAACAGATTCGCTGGGTCTGTAAGCGAGAGAGGTGTGGCAGGAGCTGCCAGTCATCCTTGCAAAGGGCCATTCTGGATGGTATTGAAATGTGTTTCTTTTTTCCCAGCTGTGAGGTGGGAGGGGTGGTGGGAACAAAAAGGCAAAGGCTTGCAGTGGTGTGCTGGAGGCAGCGATTATGCGCTAATAATGCCTGGGACTTAGCTAGAGAGCCTGCAAGCTCTTGTTAAAGGCTTTTATCAAATTTCATAGGAGCCCAGGAGCGTAAGCCACTCTCACGCAGTGCCTGAGCCGAGGGATAAGGAAGGGAAGGTGCCATGGGGTATGAGGCCAAAGGGCGATCCTCAGAAGCCTCAGCCTTCTCTTCAGCAATCACTAACCCGAGATTTATTTTACACGCAAGTCTGCTGGTTCTTTGCCTTTGAAATGTTTTAAAATTACAGTGTAACTAACAATTCCTAGAAAACTGCAAGCAGACCATTGTCCCTGCACCAGGGCTGTCTTTTCATAGGTACGCTGCTACACTTAGGAGCACCACTGTGGTTTGGAGCCTGGGATCCTTGGGGCCGTGGACCCTTTCCCCCAAACTGCTCTTTCCTTTCTTGCCATAAAAGGCAAAAACTACCAGTGTCAGGTGATTGCTGGCAGTTAGATATCCAGCCCTGACTCTGTAGAGAGCTGCAAGAAGGGAGGGGTGCTGGGACCCAGGAGTACCTCTCTTCAGGGGGGTGTTGGCAGCCAGTAAAAGTCACGTTCCCTAGAACGTTTATTGAAAAGGCAGGTTGCATGGCATGAAAAAAGCAGGCTACATAGAAGTAGTATGGTCCCAACTATATAAAACAAAACAAAACTGCGTCTGTACATGCTCACTCATGGTCTAACTGCCCAGGGCCTCTGCTGCTGGCAACGCTGGGTGCACGGTGGGGACTGCAAATGCCTCTGAGCTCAATGACTGCAGACTGTGCCCTTCACCTTGACCAAGCCATTGTCCAAATTTACAGACCTTTTACTGCACAGACTTACCCAGTCTCTGCCTCTGAAGAGTTTCGGACCTGAATCCAGAGAAGACTGGGCTTGTCATTGATCACAGCTCAGTCGTGATAGTACTGAGCGTACAATTGGTTATTCCCAGGCCAGAACTCTGTACCTTGAGTTGCTGCTTCATTATGTGTTTCCTGCATCTGGGATCCTCGAGGTTTCATCTTTCAGGAGCCCTCAGGTCCTCTGAATTCGTTACCTTTCATCCTTTTAAGCTTGCTTCTCTGAGCATCAGGTACCGTTGTGTCTTGCTAATGCTTTGAGATCTCCCCGGAACAGGCAGGTCGAGGACTGAAAGGATCGTGGGGCCAGTGAGCAGTGAGTAAGTGACTCTGAGACGGGGAGTCTGTGCCTAGGTCAGTACTAGACACATAGTAGGAGCTTAGTACCCAGCATTACTTCCCCAACTAGTGAGTTTAGCAAAAGTATCATTCATAAGGTAAACCCACTGGGAGCTAGCCGGCCACTACTTTACATCTTGCACCTGCTTAAGCCTTGAAAGCCAGAACGTGTCCTATATTGTGTCAGAACAGCATTAGCACATTCAAATTTTAGTAAGAATATTTTATAAAGCAAGTGCAGTTTTACAGATCTAACAAATTTACGGATAGCAAAAGTAAACACCCAGGCATTTATTTGAAAAGCCCTTAAAAGGGCCTTTGGCACAAACTTACCCATTCCAATTTGTTATTGTTTTCGAAGAGAATAGACCTTGCACCTTTTCTTTACATAAACACATTTGAGAACTCCAGGAAGCAACATGGTGTACCCATTTTGTACACGGTAGCAAGAGATTTCCATTTTTATAAGGTCTATTCACAACAGAGGAGTCTGAATGCATTTTCAAGCTGGTGAAAGCAGGATAGCACCTGTACCACTTCAAACAGAAAGGTGTAAAAACATGTTGTGTTCTGCATCCCCGTTCAGCACTCATTGTGCCAAGCTGTCAGGTTCATCAGGGATCATGCAATGATGCAACGTGGTGTGTTTAAAAAAGACAAAAACACGTGGGCTTTGGAATTGTACAGATTGGAAACTGGATCCCTGCTGTGCCACTTACTAGCTATATGATGTCAAGCAAATTCCTTAGTGACTCTGGGCTTCACTTTTCTCTCTGTAAATGGGAAAAATAACCACTACTTCCTCGGGTGCCGTGCCCCAAGAGTGGAAACTTCATTTTTGTCTGTTTTGCTATATTATAGTGAATCCTCAACACCTGAGCCGTTCCTGGCATGGAGTAGGCATTTGGCAAATATGCAATGAATGCACAAATCATGGGGTTATTGTGAGGATCTAATAAGATATTGATAGAAGCTGTTGTTTACCCACTGCCTGCTCAGTCAATGGTAGCTACTGTTATTTCAGGGCCCAGGCAACAGCTGGGCGAGTAACTAGATCCGGGACTGGTAAGTGGAAGGCAAAGGCCCTTGTGGCCAGTGTGGGGCAGGAGGCCAGACACCAGAAGTGAAGATCAAGGTTGGAAGCCCGAGTTATTTCAAGTGGGGAGTTAGGCCAGCGGTCTGCAAATAGTCCAGAAACAGAGGGCAGAGTTGACCGCTTCTGGGTTTTCATGGGTACCAATCCACCGTGCCAGTATCTGCTCCTGTAGCATGATTCCAAGGAGGTGAATGGTTGGCCTTCCCTCCTCTTTTGTGCCTCCCACTGAGTTGAGTGGCTGGAATCCATGGGTAACAGCAGGGAGTACCTGGAATCAGGACTAGGGCTGTGGCCGAGGACGGAGTGGAGATGTAATGTCCTTTAGGACCCACGCCGGTGGAATGACAGCCCAGTGCGGATATCCCAAACGTGTAGAGGAGGTTTTATTTTCTCAGCTGCTGTTTGGTTTGTCACTTTACAAGCAGCTGGGCAGTAGCAGACCAAGAAGCTGCCAGGGGGAAGGCACCTGTTTCCCTAGAGGATTTAATGGTGATGCTCATGCAAGAATTCTAGATCATTTGGCTGACTCTGGGCCCCTATCTACAGCAAAGAAAGATGTTGAGATGTTCTTTGGGCCTTGTGGCAGCTTGAAGAGGATGTGATTTAGGTGTTATGGCTTGGTCTCTCTCTCTCTCTGCCTGGCCCAAACTTTCATTTAAAACGGTATTGATGGGGTCCCTGGGTGGCTCAGTTGGTGAAGTGTCCAACTCTTGATTTCGGCTCAGGTCATGATCGCAAGGTCCAGGGATCAAGTCCTGCATCGGGCTCCACTCTTAGTGGGGAGTCTGCTTCTCTCCCTCTCTCTCTCTCCCCCTCCACTCACATGCTCCAGTGCTCTCTCTAAAATAAAATAAATAAATCTTTAAGAAAGTAATAAAATAAAAAAACTCTAGTGACCATGAGAATTTGAACACTGATGGGAGATTATAAAGAAATTATAATTTTACTTAATAATATTATTGTTGCATTTTTAAGAGCTCTCTGATATCATACAATGTGGGATATATGTTCAAAACCAGGGACTTGGAGGGGAAAAAAGCAGGTGGGGTAAAGGTAGAACAAAATTGGCTGCGAGTTGATAATTGTTGAAGCTGGATCACTGCCCATGGGGGCTCCTTATACTACTCAACTTTTATATATGTTAATTTTCCATGATAAAAAAAATTTCAAAGAACATCAACAACCTCAAAATATGCAAAATAGAGGTGGTTTAGCACAACCAAGAAAGGCATTATACTAATTCAGATGGATAATTGAGACCAAATATTATATGCTTTTTATTTTATTTTATTTTATTTATTTTATTTTATTTTTAAAGATCTTTTTTATTTATTTGAGAGAGAGAGAGCATGAGGGGGTGAGGGAGAAGCAGGCTTCCCACTGAGCAAGGAGCCTGATGCGGGGCTCAATTCCAGGACCCCAGGATCATGACCTGAGCCGAAGGCAGATGTTTAATGGACTGCACCACCCAGGTGCCCCTATTATATGCTTTTTAATTAAAAAAAAAAAAAAAGCCATGTAGGCACAGAACGTCTGTTTAAAATTCTGTCATCCCCCCCGCCCGCCACCCCAAGTAATCTGGCTCCTGTTTTTCTAGGGATTAATGTGAAGGTTTTTAGCACCACTTCCCCGCAGCAGACGTGCCATCTCTAATCACTGAGTTATGGAATGCTTTGGTTTTTCCCTCCTCAGACTGAGCCCTGATATGAATGACTCTGAAGCGGGGAGTGTCAGAGAAGCAGTGAAACATCCCAGTCTCCCTTGCTACTTTTTATTTAAATAAACCTGGAGCCCTAGTGGGAGGCAGATTACAAACACTGGTTTGTGACACTGTTGCCGTTACTATCCCGTGCCCTGGTACAAGGACACCTAGTGCTAGCTGGTGTTTTCTCCTCAAAGCACAGAGGACATTGTGGGAATTGCTAAGGCAGAACTTTCCCAGCCAGCAACCCTTGTGGGCACCAAGGTCGCCCCACCCAGATATGGAAGAATTTTCTCCTTCAGCCTTGTCTCCTCTCTGACTACATGCCACTTGCCATTGTGTTGCTGAAGGATTCTGGAGGCTGGGGAGGGGAGAGGAGCTTTAAAACCAACTCTGAGGCAAAAACTTTGGACCTGGAGGTAGCTTGGAAAATGTGTTAGGGCTTAAAAACAAAACAAAAAAACACACCAAAAACCAAAATCCTTGTGGGTCCACCAGCAGGTGAACAGCACTTCTCAAGAAGTCAGATCACAGGCATCCGGGGACTTCTTAAAACCTCACAACTGTGCAATACAGACTTTAGCCCTTTGGGCATTGCAGACTGTCAACATTTTTTAGGAACTACCATTGGTTTGACTGGAAGAAAAAGTACATTCGTGCTGGGGGTCTGATCATTGACAGGAAGGGAGGGCAGCTGCCCCTCGAGGCTTGGCCCACAGACCAAGAATGGCCCAGTAAAACCCCTTCCTTTACCTCAAGGGCCACTCGTGCAAACACAAGTGAGGACTGGTAGGTGAGCTCCTTTTTTTTTTTTTTTGCCATTAATTCGTAACAATTACTAAACAATGTACACCAGAAGCACTTATTATATCCAAAGAAAGGATTTGAAACAAAAACAAGCCAGTTGCTAAGGGAAAAAGACCCACTGGAAATGTGGTAAGTCTTTGCTCACCTCCTCAAAGGCCAGACTTGGACTGACTTAGGGGAGCATGCCCCCTCCTTTCCCCCACTGAGAATAACTGGAAAGCTAGGGTTAGGATGAGGGAAAGTGGAGACTCAGCACTCATGGTAGCGGTGATTCCCTGGGCAGCAGAGAGCACTGTGCCCGCTGGACACACATGTCCTGTCCCCATGCAGTGGGAGGACCCCTGAGCAGGGAGGGGAAGGCTGCAGCCTTCCCTGTCAGACCCAACCCCAAGCTTAGTGGCTACTGAAACCTGAGCAAATCCTTTTAGACCTCAGTTTCCTCACCTGCAAAATGGAAATACTATGGCTCTATGGGGTGGAAAAGAAATTAATGGGAACGATGCTTTGAAAACCTTAGCCCTGTGCCTGACACAGGCAGGTGTGCAGTTCTGGGAGTGGCAGCCCCTTGACCCCACTCAGCCACAGTCTGGGTTAGAGCACCGTCTCACTGGCTTTCACACTGGTCTCTCCAGGAGGACAGTAAACCCTCCTGCGTCAGTTCAGCTACTTTGTTGTCAGTCCCACCTTCGAGGGATTTGGTCTAGGAGCCTTCTGTTCAGGAGGATCCTGAGAGTGGGGGTCGGGAGACAGAGATGGGCGATTTTCCTGTCCCCAGGGGCCCTACACAGCAAGATGTGAAGGTCATTTCCTGGAGCCCGGAGTTTTCCCCTTGGCACACTAGTTTTCCCGTTTCCATTCCAGTAATTTCTTAGCAGCGTGCAAACTCACCCATCAGTTCGTCTTTCCTTTTTTGGCAATGTCACTTTAGCCAACCTCCTCCTCCCTATTTTGACCAAATACTTCCTTGCATCATTGATTCCTGACCCTCACCTGGGAAAAAGCATGGCGACTTATCTTCACTAGGGCCACACAAAAGCACCCCTTCCCTCCATTGATTTTTATGTTAACATGAATAATAGGATTTTGTGTTTAAGGCCCATAAATTTTCCATTAGTAACAGGGCCAGCCTTGGCCTGTTTGGCTTGGATAAGAGTAGTAGTCAAGTGACTGACATGGAAGGCTTGGTGAACTTTATGAAATTCAATGGTGTTCCTTCCTGCCCCACTTTGGCACAGAGAAGCGTGTTGGTGAGACCAGCCACGGGTCTGCGCCGGTTGGGCTGGCCCAGAGCAGGGGCTTGAGGACCCCAGCACATCTGCATCACCTCTGTCCTCTGTGTCATCTGGGACTTGCCTGCCCTTCACCTGGCAGGCTGCACAATGGAGACAGTCCTACATGGAGAGAGGTGGGGTGGCTCGCTGTTGATTGTGTTTTGTTTGGCTTTGTCAAGGATTTGTTTCATTTCGTTTTCATTGTCGCTAGGTAATGCCTAAAGAGAAAGGCTCTTCTACATCTTTAAACATGTTCTTCAAAGGCTGGCTTCTCTAGTGCAAAACTGGGGGAGGCTGGACAAGGGGAGATAAAGGGGACCAGTGTCCTGGGGAGGATAGGAGGAACCAATGAGATTTCCTATGAAAACCATAAACTCACACAAAAGCAGACCCTCCCTTAGTTTAATTTTTAGGTGAAATGAACAGCTATATTAGGACACAGTATTCTGGAATGTGTTTCTTTAAGGCCCAGACCCCAGGAGCTCCAAGCCCAGCAAGAATCACCCAAGCACCCAGTTCCTTAATTCTCTGCTTTGATGTTCAGAGCACTCACTCTCTGGGTCCCTCTGACCTGCTGTAACTTCTTGTATGTTGTCCCCTCCCTTGCAGTGGGCCCCTTTACCCATCCTGACTTGAGGAATCAGTGCATTCACCAAAACTCTGGTTCTGTTTGCTGCCAACTGTAGTTGGAGTTTCTGCCACTGACCCATCATGATGGCTGAGTTACAGGTTTTGAGGACAAGCTTGGAAAAAAAGGGGGTGTATTCAAAGTCATCCGGCGTGGAAACTTTTCCATGGCAATTATAATCGTACCTTCGTATTATTATTCAAAATAGTAATCCTCTAACATATTACTGTAAACAGCTTGACCATTTAGCAACTTCTCATAGAGCCTCACTGGATCTTTCCTCCTGCCCTGGGAGCACTAAGAGCACTGTCTAATCTGGGTTTCCCTAGAAGTAGACCTGGAGGCACGGGTCTGGGTGCAAGTAGTTTATTTGGGAGATGCTTCCTGGAAGCCCTGGCAAGGGAGCGAGGAAGAAAAATAGAGGAGAGAGGAAAGCAGGGGAAGGGGGTGTAGGAAAATGGGGCTCCATCCTGCAGGGGGGACCCCCGAGAGACTATAGAGTCTGCCTGGATTATGCTATTGAGGGGTGAGGGGCTGGGGGCTTTATCCACCCCACCCCTCCCCCGTCACTGTCTGGCACCTTGCGCAGCCCAGCAGGAATGCATGCCCGTCCAGGGGATTCCTCTGGAAGAGACCAACAAGCAGTTAGCTGGCTGGTGTCAGCCCCTGGGTTAGGCCTAGCAGAGCAGGTAGATATGGGGAGCTAGCAGCTTCTGCTATAGTCTCACCAATTCAAGGACGAAGAACGGAGGCCCAGAGAGGTTAAGTACTTGCTCAGAGTCACACCGCTGGTGGAGTCTTTGCACTCCTTCACCTGCATGCTATCCCTTGCACTGCATGGCCTCTGGGGCTGCAGTGATGACAGAGATGGCTGGGACATCCCCTAAAAGCCCAAAGTAGCCAGGGTTAGGAGGCCTGAGAGCAGCACTGGCAGAATGCCTTCTCTGAGGTGCTTCTCACGTTTCTGTTTCCGCCGGGCCCTTTGCAGGACGAGTGTAACCCCTTCTTTAGAGGCAACACAGCATAGTGGTGATTTCCTAGCCAGCCCTCCTGTGTTCCTGTCCTGGAAATTGAGTGGCCTTGGGCAATTGACTTAAACTTTCTGTGCCTTCGTTTTGTTCTCTATTAAAATACTATCTGCTTCCTAATGGCTGATACAAAGACTAAATGAGTCAATACACGTATAGTGCTTAGCAGGGAAGATCAACCATTAGAGTGTTAGTCGTGGTGTTATTGTGTGAGTGTGGATGCTCTTTTTCCTGTCACTAGCATTTCCTGGCTTTAGGATTCATGTGAACTCATTATAAAATGAAAGCTCACATTTCGTCCTGCATTCGTGTCTGGGAAGCATCTTGCCAAGTTTAAACACCATGGCACTTGAGACAATCTGTTTATCGCCTGTCTTCACCCCCGCATTGAGGAACTCCCTAAGGAGGGAGGTCGTGCCGGCCTTACCCTTCCCGGAGTGAGCAGTGCCAAGGGTAGTGCCTGGCCCTGGGAGCTGCTCCGGAAATTGGTGTTTGGTGAATGAGAGCGCACGGTCCCAGTGGTTCACAAGTGACACGGAAGGTCGTGTTACCCAGGCAAGCCACCTGCTGGTGGTGACATCAGCGTAAAAAGAATTTAAAAGGTACTCCTCCCAGAATTTTCTCTGTATTTATAGAACACTATTCTGAGGCCCTCAAAAGAATTTTCAGCTGTGCCTCAGTTCTTTAATCCCCAGTGAGATGAAATTGGAAGCGAAGAGATGGAGAGGGGGCATTCCAACGTGTAGTATTAACATCGGCCGGTGATTATTGGTATTATTGTATCAGTACGGATAACACTGTGTGGCAACAGGTGGACTCATTTTCACATCTCTTTGACCCTGACGCATGGTTAAAATGGGTCAGGGTCAAATTAGGGGTCATGTTTTATGTCTGAGGAATTCGGCCCCACTTTGGCATCGGAGGACCCTGAGGCTGAAAGGGCCTAAGGCGACGTGCTTGTTCACAATTTCCAAGTTCTCGTTGGTGAAGGTTGGAGGTGCCCAGTAGTGGGAGGTGGGTTGTAGCTACACTGCCTACACACCACGTCGCAGAGTCAGCTTGTTATGGGCTGAACTGTGCTCCCCTCCAATTCATATGTTGAAGTCCTAACGGCCAGTGTCTCAGAATGTGACTCATAGGGTCTTCAAAGAGAAAGGTAAGGTTAAATGAGGTCATCAGGGGTGCCTGGATAGCTCAGTCGTTAAGCGTCTGCCTTCGGCTCAGGGCGTGATCCCGGTATTATGGGATCGAGCCCCACATCAGGCTCCTCTCCTGGAAGCCTGCTTCTTCCTCTCCCACTCCCCCTGCTTGTGTTCCCTCTCTCACTGGCTGTCTCTCTCTGTCAAATAAATAAATAAAAATCTTAAAAAATAAAATAAAATAAATGAGGTCATCAGGGTGGACCGTGATACAAGAGACCTGGTGTCTGTATAAGAAGAGGAGATCAGGACACAGACAGGGAGGTGATGGCTATCAACAAGCCAAGGAGAGGGGTCTCAGAGGAAACCAACCCTGCCCACAGCTGGATCTCAGACTGCCGGCCTCACAAGTGTGAGGAGACACATTTCTGTTGTTTAATAAATTGCCAGGCCATGGGGCTCTGTGGAGGCAGGCTAGCAAACAAGGACACAATGCCTTCATTTGTAGGCCTTGCAGAGACCTCTCGCGGGCTCCACCAGCTCCGTGACAGCCCCGTGCGGGGACCCCACCACACCTCGAGGATGGGTCACCTGGGGCAAATCTGGTTCCAGAGTCAGCCGGCCAGCCCCAGTCAGACAGAATCCACAGCTGGTTTCTTCATCCCCTGCTGTGTGTGATCATCATTGCCCCCCGTTTTTTGTGCTTTTTTTGAGGGGGGAGGAGTTGGTTTGTTGCTTGCTCTGTTTTGTCTTCTGTCTACTCTTCAGAAGCACACAGAATCTCTGATTAGCAGGGGCCTTCTTTCCCCAAGACCTTGTTTAAAAGCCTCTATAACCTTTGCAGCAAATGACCTCAACTGCTGAGGTTGCAGCAGGAGTCACGCATTTCAGAATCCCTGGACCCATAGCTTCTATTTCTGGAAGCTCAGGTTGAGAGCTGTGTCTATTCCGTGCAATCGTAAATCGTTTTAGCATCCATTATGGGACGGTCGTCCAGCCATCACAGAGCAGATCTCTCTGCTTGCTCGCTGCACAGTGGCCGCTGGCTCCCTCCCAGGACCTCCTTGTTCCCAGCCAATTCTTGCTACAATGGCGGTGGGGGGCAGGGGTTGGGGGCTTGCTTAGGTGGAGAAATCATCTTACTTTCCCTTTTTTTTTTGTCTCCTTCACTTTTTCTCCTTTTACCTTCCCTGTGTTACATTATGTTACTATTTTATTGCCAGAGTGAGCAAATAGAAGTACAAGACACCTAGATACACTTGAATTTCAGTTAAATAGCTATACTACAACTAAAACAAATCATTGTTTTAGTGTAAGTGGGGAGTAAATATGGACACACTTATATTTACATTTTTTGTCTTTTATCTGAAATTCAGATTTAACTGGACACCCTGTATTTTATCTGGCAACTCTGAGTATGTGTTCTTTTGTATGTTTCTCATATATACAGGTGTGTATGTACACAGAGATTTACCTGGATGGAGACAGATATCTCCCTCATAGGTTTTCCTTATGTCTTTTTCGCCTATAAACCCACCACACACACTCCCCACCTTCCTTCATATGTACAGGAGCGGTTACACATATTTTTCTTTCCACCTTTTCTCGTTCCTCCACATCCTCTCCCCTGTTATATCATCTCCCTTATCTATCCTTAAAGACTATAGTTTTTCTCTCTCTAAATGTTGGTCACACTTAATAAATAACTTTTGTTTCCTTCCTACGTTAACATTTTGCGAAGTAGAATACTTGATAGGTCTTTCTCTAAAAACCAGTAAAACAAGGTCATGGTCAGCCTAGATATCTAATTTGCTTTTTGTTGTGCCTACTTATTTATATTTATTTTGCCTTGCTGGATCACTGGCTCTTAATATGAAAATGGAATCAGACCCCTGTACAGAACGGTGGTGGCACAGGATACAGGTCATGTAGGAACCTCACGGGCAACATAAGAAATCTGAGGAATTTATTTTTTTTACTTTTGCTTAATTTCATGAGTAAATCTTAAAACCTCCCAGTGAATAGACATATTGACTCTAATGTCTGTTTTTTTGCAAATCTTTATGCTAAGCTGTGGGATTCCTAAATCAGTGCAGCCCATTGGTCTTTACCCTTAGATAAGACACATGCAAAGGTAAGAATACGAAGGAATACGTACTCATTGCAGCAAAAAGTGAGGAGGTTAGGTTGAGCCAGAACTGAGTGATGACAGACCTTCATCATTAAGGGTTTGGGTTAAAATGGCTGCCTTGCTCACCAGGTGGGAGACAGAGCAGGAGTGCCCAGGGCACTCACTCTGGGAACTTACACCTCGTCTTATTTTGCACCCTAGGCACCTCCCTCACTTCACTCTTGTCCTGGCTCTGTAACATGTGCAATTAAACTTTGCTCCCTCATAATCCAGCACTTCGGAAGCTCAACCAAGGTGTTTCTCTTTCAAAAAGCATCATGGCACCTTTTTTTTTTTTCCAATTTGAGAAAAACGGAAGTAAATGAATTTATTTTTCTTGATTTTTATTTCCCTGTGTTCCACCTCATTCCACAAAAAAGTTGACACAGCCATTGTTTAAAATGCTGCCTCCCCAAACTTTTCCTATACCCTTTTCACAGTAGTTGGTGTCTATGGTTTGTTTGTTTTTCTTTTCCGGTGAACAGTTGTCTGATTCACTTGTTAACAAAAAAATTCCAAAAACTCTGTGCAGGCATCCACCAATGCAGTCCTAAAACACACTTTGCAGACTTCCAACTCTTGGGGACCAGCTGTTGGCCGTTGCTGTTATTTGGGGCTTCAGCACTCCTTGACCCCACCCCTACCCCATAACTTTGATGACTAGAGTGCTTTACTATTACGGTTCTCTTTAAAATAGTTCCCTTTGAACACTGAATCTGAAATGTATCTGTGTATGAGTATGATTTGTTTTTAACTGACTTCATTTTTTAAAGCAGTTTTAGGTTCAGCGCAAAGTTGAGTGGAGAGTACAGAGAATTCCCTTATACCTCCTGCCCCTGCACAGCCTCCCCCATATCAGCAGCAGATTTTTCATCAAGACTTAAATTCTGCATTTTGTTAAAGATTCATCATCTTTAAAACTATCTCTTTGAAGGCATGGCTACTTAAAATGAGCAGAATAACCAAAGATTAGTAGCATTTTTAAAATGCGAGTTTTAAAAAATGTTCATGTATTAATATTTTACCGGGTCTTCCATATTTTCTGCCTGTACAAGAATTATCGGTTCCTAAGATGAAATTAAATGTACTAGAGATCAGATGAGTAGCCGGCACATCAAGGACAGTTGATGTTTGTTGACTGTGTTGATATTCTAGTCCTTAAAGTCCTGTGCTTTCCAGATGCTGTGTCATCTGAATGGTCTTTGGCCTGGGAGCCAGTAGGTTGGTGGTCTTTAAATGGCTTTTCTTTGAGCCGGGGTGTAGCTCCTTCGTTAGGGTGCAGGGTTGACTTCACCGAGATGCCAAGGAGGCAGAGATCCATCAGTGCAAAGGAAGGACAGTGGTTGGAGAAGTATCTCAGTTTGTTGCAACAGCCTACGTCTCTCTGATTACATATGGCCTCCATCAGGAAGCCTAATTTTAGGAGGTGTAAGACAAAAATACAGTTGAGAGAAGTGAACTAAAAATAGCCCTCCCCCTTTATTCTGTTACAATTCACTCCCTCGGATGCTAAGTCTGTTCAGTTTATGCAAAAGTCTTTCTCTGTCATAATTGCCATGAAGACTTTTGACAGTTATTAAGCACAATGAAAGCCTACATCTCATTTCGATTCACTGCAGCTGTCATGACCTGCAATTTATTTCTGCTGTCCTCTAGGATTTCTGGCATATTCGGTTAAACAGATGCTACTGTATTTTTAAGGGAGGGTTTGAAGTGGCTCCATTTTATTAAAAATACACAAGGAGTGTCATTAATAAGAGTACGTTGTGTGAGTCGCACTTCATGTGTTCAGGTGGGCCCCTTCTGTGATTCTCATGACAAAAATACTTCAAAAAAAAATTGACACCGAATTTTCACATTAAAGAACTAATTTTATTTTAGTGAATATTCGGAGTGTTTATTATATAGAAGACGTTGTGCTGAGCACTAGAAGAGTTGATGAAGACATCATTTCTGCCCCAAGGAACTTACTTGAGGAAGACTGATGTACGTCAAGATGTGAAACATACCGTCTCAGCGTCTCAGCAACTGGCGCCCGAGTTCCTCCCAAGGCAGGACCTGTCTGGGGAGCATATCTTGATGAACTGTGGAGGGGTTGACAGGGAGGGTGGAACTTGAAAGCAGGAATGAGGCAAAAAATAAGAATGGCTACACTGCACAAAACCAAGCAAGGAGAAGGATTTGCTTCCTGCATAAGTAGCTGGGCAGAGGGAAAAGAGAGTTCAGAAGGGAGGTGGGGGGCAGGGGCCAGAACACTGGTTTGAGGAAGGTGACGAAGGGGATGCTGGGCCAGATGAAATCTTCTTGTGGTGTGACAAGCAAAGGCCATCCGAGGGCCAGGGATACCCAGTGCTCAGCACAGGGGTGTTGGTTCTTGGAATGGAAAGCCCGCCTGTTCTCCACCCACACTTCAATAAAGTCTCCTGTGCTCATGAATGATTTGTGTGGGTGTTTAGGGGTTTTCCTGAGGGGCATGGAGGAAGAAGGGAAGGGCCCACAGAAGGCTGTGGCTTGTGTTTCTGAGACCATAAGGAGTAGAGCAGAGACAGGATGTGTGAAAGAAGGAACATGGAAGCATATGCGCCCACGAGACATAACCTCCCCTGAAATTGCAGAAGTCCTTGGGAGGCTTTGGGCTTCCCAAGGGCATCAAGTAGGGCTCTGAGCCAGTCTCCTGGCCAAGAAAGTCAAACAAATACAAATTGAATTCCTGGCATACAGCATTCCCTGGGTTTAAGTGGTAAAAAAGGAAGGCATTCACATTTACCCCTCAGGGTTGCTGGCAAACACACATGTCATAATAGATATAGAAAGGCTTGTAAGCTGTAAATGTGTGCAATTATAGGACCGTATTAGGCAAAGATCGGGCAGATGAAAGAAAAACCCACTAGGATTTTCAGAAAGTACTTGATGGAGAAGGTGTATTTAAGCCAGCAGAACCACTGCACGTTCCTAACCAGAGGAGCGCTGATGAAAATGGCATTTGGGGAGGTTTTCTGGTTGTGGAGGGTGGGGTGATAGAATGGGAGAAAGAATGCCTTGAGCGTTTTGCAGGGAATCAGCCTTATTCCACGAAGGCCTCACACACATCTAAACTAGACTGTTCACAACTCACCTGAGGCTGGGGGAAATGCCAGCCTTCCTTCTTAGAAGAAATGTCAGACCTGGTTGTTCTTGGCTGTTCAAATTTACTCATATTGTAAAAGACTCACTCTAGGGCCATAACGTGATAAAGGGTCAGAGAGACCCTGGGGTAGTAGAGAAGCGTGGTCACTTGGGCTGGGCAGGACCTGGTCACTTGTTGCCCTCAGGATATGTTATCTCTGTTCTGCAGATGAACAGAAAGCAGCACTTGGTGAGCTTCCCAGTGGGCACATCAAACTAATACATGCCCATGGTTTAAAAATGAGCTAGTGTAGAAAGTCAAGGGTACAGAAGAGCAGCAGCATGAGTCTGAGTATAGTTTAAGCATTTTCATGGTGTTCACCTTTTGGTGGGGGAAGTAATCTATTTGTCTGGGATGTGTTGAGTTTAAATTATAATCTCTAAATAATATTTGTTACATTGAGAAGTCGTCTATTGACTTACTGCAATGAGAGATGAGAATTTAGCTCCTTTCTATGACGCCTCACCTCCCCTTCCCCACCCTCCTCTTTGTTTTTGATACCAGTGGCATTATTTGTACTTCCTTTGGTCATTACCTTGTGTACTAGTCAGGGTTCTCTAGAGATATATATATTTTACCAATAGAATATATTTTTGAGGAGATTTATTCTAGAGATTGGCTCATATGTTAATGGAGGCTGAGAGTCACAATTTCCCATCTGCAGGCTGGGAAACAGTGAAGCTGGTGGTATAATCCATTCTGAGTTCGAAGGCCCGAGAGCCAGGAGAGCCAATGTCCAAGGGCAGGAGAAGATGGATGTCTCAGCTCAAGCCTAGGGCAAATTCACCCTTCCTCTGCCCTTTTGTTCTGTCCCAGCCCTCAGCTGATTGGATGATGCCCACCTGCCTCGTGAGGGCAATCTTCTTCACTCAGTCTATCAATTCAAAGGCTAACCTCTTCCAGATACACCCTGGAATGCACACCCAGAAATAATGTTTTCCCCAGCTCCATGAGCACCCCTACCCCAGCCAAGCTGACACATAAGTTTACCATCACACTTTGTAACTTTAAAGAATATACTTAAACCTCTGTTGCCTTTGGTCAGCTTTTGACATTGTGCTTGAACCCCCTCTATTTTGTGAAATGGGGTCATTGGTGCCTAGACCCTCTGTCCCATCTTTCTTCTCTGTTCCACTTTCCAAATTTTCTCGGCTGCATTTTTAATTTTATTTCTATTTTTAAAGTAACATATAGGGGCGCCTGGGTGGCACAGCGGTTAAGCGCCTGCCTTCGGCTCAGGGCGTGATCCCGGCGTTCTGGGATCGAGCCCCACATCAGGCTCTTCCGCTATGAACCTGCTTCTTCCTCTCCCGCTCCCCCTGCTTGTGTTCCCTCTCTCGCTGGCTGTTTCTGTCTCTGTCAAATAAATATATAAAATCTTTAAAAAAAAAAAAAGTAACATATAATAAGATTGACTTTTTTTTAGGAGAGGGTAGCACCTCTCTAAATTACAACATACATAGAGATTTGTTTAACCCTGACCACAATCAGGATATGGTATGGTTCCATCACCCAAAAAACTCCCTACTGCTACCCCTTTGTAGTCCCACCGTCCCCTATCCCTAACCCCTAGCAGCCTGTGATCTATTCTGTGTCACTATAGTTTTGCTTTTTCCAAAACACCCAAAAATGTAATCATACAGTGTGTAATTTTATGGAACTAGCTTCTTCACTTAGCATAATGCATGTGAGATTCAAACAGATTGTGTACATCAAGGCTTCTTCCTTTTTAGTTCCTTTTTATTATTCCACTGCTGGGTAGGATTTTAAAGTTTAAATCTAGGGGCTCCTGGGTGGCTCAGTTGGTTAAGCATCCAACCCTTGATTTTGGCTCAGGTCATAATCTCAGGGTTATGAGATCGAGCTCCATGTCAGACTCCAAGCTCAGTGCAAAGTCTGCTTAAGATTCTCTTTCCTTCTTCTTCTGCCCCTCCCCCACTCACGCACGTTCTAAATAAATAAATAAAATCTTAAGAAGAAAGTTTAAGTCCGTTCACCCACTGACGGACATTTGGGGTGTTCTCAATTCTTGGTGATTATGAATAAAGCTGATCTAAACATTCACGTACAAGCTTTTTGAATGAACAGAAGTCTATTTCTCTAGGGCAAATCCCTAGGAGTAAGGATCATATGTTAAGCGTATGCTTATCTTTATGTAAAACTGCAAGGCTGTTTGCTCAAGTGGCTATACCACGACACAGTCCCATCAGCAGTGTGTGCGCCTTCCAGTTGCTCCCCGTTCTCACCAGCACGGGGTGCTGTCAGGGTCTGGTTTGTTCTAACAGCTGTGAGGAGGTATCTCATCATGGTCTAAATCTGTATTTCCCTCCTGGCTGATGATATTGAACACCTTTTCATGTTTTTATCCGCCATCTATATCTATATGACATGTATATATATCCTCCTTGGTAAAATATCTGTTTAAATCTTGTGCCCTTTTTTTTTTTTTAAAACTGGGGTTTTTATTTTCTTACTGTTGAGTTTCGAGAATTCTTTAGATACTCCGAATACAAATCCTCTGCTGCACAGAGGAAACATTTGAAAACGTTTTGTCTCCATCTGTAGCTTGTCTTTTATCCTCTTAACAGTGTCTTTCCCCAAACAAAAATTTTACATTTTTGATAAAGTCCAGTTTGGTAATTTTTTTAAATGGGTGATGCTTTTGATGTGTCGCCTAAGAACTTTTTGTCTACCTCCAGGTCACAAAGATTTCTCCTCTGGTTTTTTTCTAAAAATGTGATCATTTTAGATTTTGCGTTTAGAGCTATGATCCAGTTTGAACTAATCTATGTATAAGGTATAAGGCTTAGGTTAGTTTCATTTTTTTGCACGTGGACGTCCAATTGTTCCAGCACTATTTGTTGAAGACTATCCTTTCTCCATTAAATTGCCTTTGCACCTTTGTCAAGAATCGATGGGCCATATTTGCACGGATCTATTTCTGAATTCTCTATTCTGTTCTGTTAATCTGTGTATCTAGCCCTTTGCCAGTACCATGTCGTTGTGATTACTATAGTTTATACTAAGTCTTCAAATCGTGTAGCGTGAGTCCTCCAACTTTTCTTTTGCACATTGTTTCGGCTATTTTACTTCCTTTGCCTTTCCATATAAATTTTAGAATCAACATGTCTATATTTAAAAATCTTATTGGGTTGTGATTGCCACATTAAATTTATAGATCATCTTGGAGAGAATTGACATCTTTACTGTGTGGAGTCCTCCAATTCATGAACACAGTGTATTTCTTCATTTCTTTAGGTCTTCTTTATTTCATGAGCATTTCATGGTTTTTAGAATCCATATTCTGTACATATTTTGTTTGATTACTGCGTAAGTATTTCATTTGTACTTAAAGCTAGTTCAAGGTATTACGAAGGTTTTTTTTTAATTCTGCTTTCCAATCGTTTATCGTTAGTATAAAGAAACATGATTGCTTTTTGTATGTTGACTTTGTATTCTATGACCTTGCTAAATCACTTATTAGTTCTAGGAGGTTTTGCCTGTTGGAAGTTTCTACATAGAAATCATGTTCTTCCTTTCCAATCTGTATGCCATTTATTTCTTTGTCTTACCTTATTGCACTTGCTAGGACTTCCACTTATGGTGCTGAATAAGAATGCTAAGAGGGAATATCCTGATCTTGTCATCTTATCATTAAGTGCAAGGTTAGCTATAGGGTTTTGTTAATGCTCTTTTTCAGGTTGATTAAATTCCCTTCCATTCTCACTTTGATGAGAGATTTTACCACGAATGGATGAATTTTGTCAGATGTTGTTGTGCTTCAACTGATGTGTGTGATTTTTTTTCTTCTTTAAACTGTTAATATGTATTGAACCAGCCTTGCATTCTCAGAATAAATCCCACTTAGTTGTAGTTTATTATTCTTTTTATATATTGCCTGATTCTATGAACTTCTTCATAGTCAAGGATGATAACATTTGCCTTCTGTTATGTAACCATAGTTAAGTATCTCCTATTTTGTTTCTAAAAATTTCTCTAAAAGTTGAGCCTAGTTGAGGTAAAGTAGCTTGCCAAAGTTATGCCACTAATAAATGGTGGATCCACAATCCCATTCAAGGTGAAGGGACTCTGGAATCCTCCTTTTTAAATGTAAGGAGGGGCTGTCTCCTACTGATGGCAAGCTGATGGCTTCTTCCTTGCGTGACTCACTCTATCAAGACCACTTAGCCACTGGCAGACTGGACTCAGATGCTCCCTTAAGTGTTAACTCAGCCAGAGCGGAACAGTAAATTGTAAAACTGACCCTTGAGCCCGGCTTTTCCCACGATACCATAGTACCTTCTTGCCAACTGGCCTTTGAAGATGCTTTTAGCAGCCCAACAGCATAAAAGAAGTGGCCCAAGGAAAAACAAAGAATGTGAGCAGCATGGACCACAAAGATATCAGGCAGGGTGTAGAGAACACCTGCAGGCCAAAGAAGGATCCCTTAGTTGCCAGATACGGCTTTCCACTCTTCATCAACAGGGCCCAGAACTAGAGCGAGGTCCCAGGGTGATGACAGAGCACATACATGCAGCACCCAGGTCTGGTATCCTAGGGACCAACCAGAGGGGTGGGGAAGCAGGTTCTGGAATGATGAGAATATCACCAGATCCAGATATAAGATTCTTTTGGTAGACTTAGTAGGATCCAATTCACATCCAGATCCAGAGGCTTCCATTGGCCTCTCCATGCAAGGGACCTAGAAGAGTGACCATGAGAGAAGAAAGTCTAGATCCATTTACGTTATCATCCATAATAGGTACAACACTTTGGAAACACCTTGAGCTTTCTAGAAATTTTGGAATTTCTCCCTCTTGGTTATTTTTGTCACTTTTGTGTCCTTTCCTATTTGAGCAATGTTCAAAATCTTAATCTATTTCAGAGTCAACAAAGTGAGGCCATACGCTGAAAACCCTGCATTGTGCCCTGCAGTCAGCAGGGAGGTGTAAAGGAGAATAGGGGGCTGACACTTGGAAAGAAAGAAGTGGGCCCACATGGTTGCCCTGCGGGAGGTTCCATGTTACCTGACAAGAGAGTTTCAGGTACAAGCTGTTTACAGTTGAGGGTATCAGCCTCAGAGCTAAGGTTACTCTTTGCAGTTTCCATTTTAAGTGCTTTCAGTCGTCATCGTGCCAAGACGGCTGCTGGCTCATGTTTGAGGCACTAATCAGACTGTTCTCGGAGGCCGTCATTCAGCTCTGGCTGTCCTTGCTGGCCCTGGCAAAGGCCTAGCACTTAGCATCTTGGCCCCAGCCTTCTCAGCAGCAACACCCTCCCTTCCTTCTCTGATACCCCTTCTCTGCCCCCTCCTTCCTGCTCTGGCTGTCACCCTCCTTGTGACGCAACAGCTACCGTGGTCCCAGGCCAGAGGATAATCAGACTGCTCCCCCACCCAGCTGCAGGCTGGCCGTGTATTCCTGGGTTTTCACCTGCACTATTTTCCCAGGTGATGTCATTACCAAGAGGCTGTCCAGCAGGGTGACAGAAGGACCCTGACTCTCCTGGCCTCACCTTTCTGCTCTCCCCTCACTAGCAGTAAACAGCACACTTCCCCTCTGCAGCTCATCTGTAAAGTGGACACAATATTCATAATAACTAGTACCTCCGTCATGGGGCTGGTTGTTCCAGAGCCCTCTATATGAGCTAAGACACATCAAGTACTTGGAACAGTGCTTGACACACACGAAAGCCTTCCCATCTCTGTCTTATTGCTGTTGTCATCGTTGTCAGGCTTTGCATGTCGCAGCCTCCATACCTAGACTCCAGAATCACTTATGTGCATCGTAGAGTAAAAAGAAGGAACCAAGTCCCAGGAAAAGTTGGTTATTTCACATGGAAGAGGGGAAGGAATCCTAGGTGTCAGCTCGGGTAAATGAGACAAAGCCTTTAACAGAAACAGTGATGCTGTAATTGACAGTAGTGTTATTTCATTAGTTTGCAGATTAATCTGCTGGGATGCGAGCATGTTTCTTTTTGGTAGTACTTTTGTCTAAAAAAAAAAAAAAGGAAGATATGAAACCTCAACCAGTTTTTGAGACACTGTTCAAACTCTGTTTTATTTATTAGCAATTCCTAGTGCCACACCCTTGACTCCTAAGGCTGGCCTTTTTTTTTTTTTTTTTTTTTTTTTAGTTTACAAGGTTACCCTCTCCAGGTCCAGCATAGGTGTTAAAATCAGGTTTTCTCCTCATTTAAATTTTAGTCTTAAAAGCCTGGGAATATTGGCATCATTGAAGAAGAGAGAAAAGTGCTGACTCAAATTCCCATCTCTAGGGACAGGGTGACCAGAGGTGAAAAGGTGTGAAGACAGCTTGAGGAATCAGGGCTGTGGCATAACCTTGAAAGTGGCAGCTTCTCTTCCCACGCCTTCATGTTTTGTCGAAGCAGACAGATGTCAAAGACCCAGGGGCTAAGGTTTACACGAAGTTCATTTTAATAAAATACTGATAGAGTGCTCATACAGTTAAAAAAAAAAAAAGCTGGGTATGCTGGTTATTAAAAATGGAATCGCTTAGTTTTTGCATGTTAAGAATTTCCACTCAAAAGTAAAGGGAAAATGGCAGAGACAAATGATCTCACTTCCAGAGAAACGATGGTTGGCCTTTTGGCTCTTATGTAATTAAATCTGGATCTACCTCAAAAGAATCTTAAAACTGTGGGGATAGGATGCTTTCCTCAGGGGAAAGAAGGTTGGGAAAACACCTGAAACTCAAGTTTTGAACTTCTGTGACCAGCCATGAGGCGTCCAGATGAAGAGGTTGGGCGAGCTTTATGGCGGCGTTCTACCGTACCTGGAACAGACGTCTTGTCAGTGTAGCCACAGCATGGACCCCAGATTTCCAGAGTTTCAGGCACTATACCTGGGACCCAAAAATGCTTAGCAAGATGTGGTACCAAGGAACTCTGGAGCTGGGTATTTTTATTTTTTAATCCGGGGACTGTTGACCTGGCTTTGAGGAAGGAGACAACCACCACGCAAAGCAGTGCCATCAGCGCTATTACTGGGAATTCTGAGACTCAAGTGTTTGCCAGACCCTCAGGGCAAACTCTGGCAACACTCTGTCCAGCACTGTGTCCTGTGCCTCCTGATTGCTGCGCGTTCATCTGGACCTTTGCACTTTTTCTTCTCACTCATCCTTAACTTCTTCCTCCAACAGTGAGATGCCTCGCAGCCGCCATTTGTCCCCTATGAATTGTCCCGTTCCAGGACACCAGTATACTTGGATAGCAGTTTCAGAATTGTTAGCCAGTACCTCAGTGTTAAATAACGGGATCATATAGAGTCTAGGATTTATATGCAATTCCTTTGCCTTAATTCTGAAAAATTTTGACTCATTTACAAATTTACGTGCATCAGTGTCTTTTGTTCATACAGGGTACAGGGGGATTATTTCATTCATTGGTAACACGGCTTGATAATTGTGTCACATTCTGCATTCTTTCCTGGGATACAGCAACTTCCTAAATGATTATTTTTATTCACGTGCATACGGTTTACTGTTTAGGCTATAAAGTTTTATGGCTTTTGGCAAATGCATGATGGCAGTTGCCTGTCCTCAAAGTATCCTGGGAAGTGTTTCACAGATTGAACCTCCCTGCTCCTAAGAATGCCTGATATGTTTACCTTGTCTCTAGTTTTGCCTTTTCTAGAACGTCATATGAAGGGAATCCCAGAGTAAAGATAAACAATAAATAAGGGGAAAGGGCAGTATAGAAAAACTTCAATATTTGAAAGACCTGAGTAGTGCTGTAGAGAATTCCGGTGTGCTTTGGAGGAGATGTGTGAATCATACAAGGAAAAAATTAATTTGAAGAAGTTCAAAAGAAAAAAAAGATTTTGTAAGGAAACTGTTTTTGATGTGAAGCCTAAAAGAGAAGTAAAAGGTTGGGCAGGTCGGCAGGTCTGGGGCCGGGGGAGCATTCCCAGAAGAGGCAGAAGCATGAGCACAGGCTTAGAAGGAGAAATGAAACACAGGAGACATCCGGAGCAGTTTAAACTCAACAAGAAATACAAAATAAGGTTGAAAGATTCCTTGGGAAAGTATGGCTAGATTCCTTGATTTGGTTCAGAATGAAGAGTCACTGCAGCAGTTTGAGGAGAGTCAGACAGTGAATGCCTTTTATACAGTTATCTGAGGGCAGCCTTGAAGGTACATTGGGATCCTAGCTCTGGAGACTGGTTCAGAGGCTCAGGTCCAGAAAATCAATAACTAGGAATGCAAATTTACCCGGCTGTCTGGCAGTAGAGTTCCTATGAAACCTTTTGTAAGTCAAAATGCTGTAAATTGTGGAAGCAATTACCATTAATTTATCTAGAACCACTTTTGAGCATTCCCAAACCCAAAATATAACCTCTCTTAGGCTTTTCTGATACCTTAGGACACATCTTGCTAACAGGGGCACAAAATAAATCGAGCTAAAACACAGGTGCCCACAGACACAGTTCAAAGCCAGGCAGCTCCATGCTAAGATGCTGAGCGTGCTTCTCGGCGGGGAGCTCGGTGGTGCTGCTTTGGCTGCTCCGGGTCCACGCTGCTTCTGTAAGCCTCACTGCAAAACAAATGCTGAACGCTATTTTCGCTTTTCGCCTCTTTTTTGCAAAAGCAAAAATCCTTTTCTGGTTTCTTGTGTTTAGCAAAAGTAGGTGATAATGTACGTTTTTTTGTAAAAGTGAAGTAACATGAACTTTCAAATAGCAGAAGATCCCTGTATATGTATATATATATATGTACATGTATGCAATATACATATACACACACATATACACGTATATACATACACACACAAACACACACACATAGATACACTCTCTGAGGACAGAATCCTCACAGTCTTGCCCATACAGTATCCCCAACTCCTAGTCCAATGGTGCAGAGTCAACACCCAAATGTTATATATTATTGAGTGATATTAATAACCACCAGGTTTGCTCTACTGCTTTCTATTTGCCCTCTTTTTGGGGTCGTTCTCTCCAGCAATTCCTGTGAACGACTTACAAATTCATTTTACTGTGATGCAGATAAAATAACTATCACGTGAATTTAAAGTGTGTTTTTGTCCAGTGTCCAATCCACTATCCAGAAGTTGACTGCCTTTTTAAATTCATAGCTCTGGTGGAGTTAAGTCTAATCCCCGCCTCTTAAACCCATCCGTGGGCCCAGTTTGTACACACCTCAGATCCCTCTTTCTCCCTGTTTCTTTATTGCTGCTCTTCCCATTGCCAGCCTGTATTCTTCCATTTCCTTCTGATTATTCCCTATTGAAGGGACTTGCAATTCATATTAAAATCAAAATTCTCAGCGTTGCTAAAAACGAGTACCACAACTACAACTCGTAGTTAGGGAGAGATTGCCCTGCGGTGGAACTGCTTTATAACACTGGTGGTTAGGAAAATGCTGGCATTGATAGGTAAACTCAGAGCAGCATACCGAAATGCAGATAAGCCTAGCAGACCATATTAAAGGGCTTTAAGTTTTTTCTCCCAAATGAGATGGAAAAACACTGCAAGTTTTGAGCAGAGTGACATGATCTGGGTGGCAGGTACTGTGCTAAGGGTGAACATGTTGCTCTGGAAAAAAAAAGGGCTCTTCACCTGGCCTTCCAGGACCGGAAGTCTGATTCAAGAGACAAGTGTAAAAAGAGCAGCAGAGAGTAGCTCCAGCATGGAATGCCTGAGAAGTGGAGGGCCTTGCACAGTGTGAAGGGATTTGAACTTGCTCCTGAGGGCAGTGGGGAGCCAGCAGAAAGTTTTATGGTGGGGAGGGACATGACAGGTGACATGGGCCTTATACAGGTCATCCTGAGAACCGAGTGAGGGAGAGCAAGAAGACAGGAGGCATGAAGGCCAGGGGATGGAATCCCAAGGTGATGGTGGCCTGTGGAGGGGCGGGAAAGTTTTCCTTTCCCCCCTTCTAGGTACTGTGGCTGGTCTAATAATTAAATTGACATAAGACAGAGTAACAGGAGAAACATGTATTTTTATGTATAGGAGCTCATAGAAATAGGAGACTCAACAAAGTCACCAAAGCAGGCAGCTTTTAGACCTTTTAGACAAAGAAACAGTAAGTTTGTAAAGAGTTGACAAGACAATGGCGTCTGGGTGGCTCAGTTGTTTAAGTGGCTGACTCTTGATTTCAGCTCAGGTCATGATCCTCCGGGTCCTGAGATGGAGCCCCCATCAAGCTCCTGCTTAAGACTCTCTCTTTCTCTCCCTCTACCCCTCTCCCCCCAACCCCGCACACGCTTTCTCTCTCTCTCTCTCTCTCTCAAACAAAAAAAAATTTTTTTAAGTGTTGAGAAGACAAAGAAGTTTGGGCTTGGGGTAGTAAATTAGCAAAGAAGTAACAAGTTTTGTTTATACAGCCCTCTCGGTCTTGAATTCCTATCTCTGGGGCTAAGAACGCCTCCTTTCCTCCTGGTACAAGGGGGTTACTTTTCACATGGGAAATTTCTTTCCCACTAACAGGAACAAAGGATGTTCAGTGTCCTCGCATTGGCTGTTTTTTATGTAACTTTATTTCAAAATAATCAATATGCCGAAGTGGCATATTCGGAGGCAGCCTGGGCTGAACCCCACCACCTGCGTTGAGTCAACATTGCAGAGATGGAGAAAAGGAGCCAGGTTCTGGAAAGATCGCTCAGGAAGAATCAATAGGAGTTTGTGTTTGAGTAGCTGTAGGGAACGAGGAAGAGGGAAGGTCCGAGATGGCTCCAGGCAGGGAGGTGGCTGCTGGCATACAGCAGCTGGCCATTCCAGGGGAGGAGATGAGTCCGGGGATGGACTTCTCTGAGGGTGTAGAGAATAGGAACAGACCCACCTAGCGCTCCAACGGAAGAGCCCTAACTCTGCTTTGCCTCCTGTTAAAACACAAAATTCACCTGGGTAAACTTAAAGAGCTAATTGATTTTATCCAACAATTCAGGAATCGAGGACCATCCCATCTAATGACTAGAAGGGAGGTATGAGGAGCTGTACCAAATGGAAGGTTTTTAAAGGCAGAAAGGTGGGGGGCACCTGGGTGGCTCAGGCAGTTAAGCGTCTGCCTTCGGCCGGGGTCATGATCGCAGGGTCCTGGGATCGAGTCCTGCATCAGGCTCCCTGCTCAGCGGGGACCCTGCTTCTCCCTCTACCTCTACCCCCTGCTCGTGATCTCTCTCTCTCTCTCTCTCTCAAACAGAAAAGTAAAGTCTTTTAGAAAATAAATAAATAAAGGCAGAAAGCAGGTGGGACAGGGACGTCATAAAAGAAAGGAATATTTCAGGCAAGGTGAAGGGCAGAGGGAAGGGCAGGGGTCAGTCACCCACATTACCTCACTAGTGCTGGTGGGGTCACCCCGGCCTGACTGGGTAAAGGTCACATTCCTGAGAGGGGCTGAAACTAAAATTAAGTCTTGGTTTGCTGTCTTGGAGGGGCAGGCGGCTCCATTTTGGACCTGTTGCGCTGTTTTCACCCTCCTGGTAAAGGAAGTGGCGCTTTGCGAGGCGGCTGGGTACTCTAGGGAACGGCACGGTCTGTGCGCTGTTGTTCAGGAAACCAGGCTTTAGGAAAGGAGGTTCCATTCTTTGTGCTGTGGATTTTAATTGCATATTTGGATTTCTGAAAATGAGACCTAACACTGTTAGATCCCGGTACACCTCATTCTGGAACTGCCTCACTTAAGCACATTTGGGGTGTAGGGAACATTGTGTGCTTTTTCTCTGAAAATATTTCATGTTTCTCTTTCGGATCCCAGGCTGTCTGTGTTCTCCTCCAGCAAGATGGTCGTGGCAGGGGGAGGCAGTGCCGTTCGGGCTGGCCTGGGGACTCAGGTTTGGTCCTGAAATCCAAGTACCCTGGCTGCTGAGAGCTGTCTGCCCCCAAGTGTGGAAGGCAGGAGTGGGCTGAGGGCCAAGGTAATGAGCAGGCTGGGTGCCTGGAAACCTGAGAGCTAATTTTAGGCTTAACAGCCACATTGGAGAGTGCACCTTTTGGAAGGTGCAGAGCTGAAACGGTATGAAGATGATAGGGTTTAGATCATCCTGAGACAAACAACCTGCTAGATTTGGATTAACCGGTTGGATTTTTTTTGTATTCGTGCTTGTCACAGAAATCGGTATGAGATGCAGAAATGCCAGGCATACGGTGGCAGAGTGACAAACAGCAGGACATGCATTTCTGGGCTGGACTGTCATCCACCCCCCCCCCCCAACCACACTGAAACCGGATCACCTCATCTGCTGGGATGACAAAGGGACATGCAAAAGCTTTTCTAATTTATCAAGATGGGAGAACAGACACTTCTGCACCCTGGGCTCTGTTCGGACTGTCAGTCAGTTTTTGTCTTTGTGATCTTACGGCTTGATTTCAGTTCTTCAGCCTGTGGGTGGCTCGGGATGGGCTCATTCGCACTGCTCGTCTGCCACTTTGCCTCTTTTTAGGATCCAAACCATTCCATTTGGAGCTCACTGTGGGGAAACGGAGTCCACAAAAGGTTTATGTAGAACTCAAGATCGTCACACTCATTAGCAATGTCAAGAAAGGACAAGAATGAACATTGAAGTAATGTTTTTGGTTTCCTGAGTGAGTGTGTGTGTTTGTGTGCATGTGTTTGCACACACGCACGTGCCCGCACGGTGAGGAAGGCATGTTTGGTGGCTATATTACCGCAGGAAAAGTGTCCAGGAGTGG
The DNA here is from genome assembly GCF_017311325.1 of Ursus maritimus. Classification (NCBI taxonomy): domain Eukaryota; kingdom Metazoa; phylum Chordata; class Mammalia; order Carnivora; family Ursidae; genus Ursus; species Ursus maritimus. The sequence goes on along the minus strand of NW_024425563.1, from coordinate 45,455,352 downwards.
CTTTCTCTCTGTGGATTATACTTTTAATGAAGTTGCTAGTAACCAGGATTTGCATAGAATAAAAGAACGAGTGAATATCTGGACATCTTCTCTTTTCTGTTCCTGTACCCTGTAACCACAGTAACAAGACTTCTTGGGGTTTTTTTTAAGAAAGCAGATTATGAGTGAATTGTTCATAAATATTACAGGTGGAGTAGAGAAACGACTGTCACTGTATAATACAGTTTTCAGTGTGCAAATGAATATGTCCTTGGATGTCCTTTTGTATAAAACCCATTAAGCCAAATCTCTAGGGTCGCCCTAGCCCTGAGGTTACTGGCTCTCGAGCTCAGAGGAGAGGCTTGACTGATACCATCTCAGTATCAGGGGAGGGAGAGCCCTCTAGTGGAAAGTCATCAGGGCGACAGTGCAGCAGGTGCGGAAGCCTAGAAGTCAAAGAAGGAAGGTTAAATTCAGTCCAGCAAATTGAACTGCAGCATGTACTCATGGTGGGACTCGTGATAGCCTCCTGATGATTTGGAAGATGTTTATCCACAAATCTGTGATGTGGCATCGTCAAGAACCTATTGAGGCCTGTGCTAAGTAGGTACTCAAATTAAAATAATTATTCCAAGGACATATAACCTTCTTCACAGCCCTCACCTGAAAAGCTTGGGATGGGCAAGGTTGGGGAGTAGGGGATACATTTCAGTAATAAACAGTCAAGCTTAAATTAGATGAGATGACCCACTCCCACCCCCAGAATTATTAGCTATAAGGTTTGTTCATGCGTCCAGCTGCATGTTTAAGCAGAAGAACACACCGTTCTAACCTTCCCCTTCCCCAAGGCTGTCACCTGAGTTGGACCATGGCTATCATCATAATTCAGTGTGCGATTTATCTTGTAACTAGGAAGAAAGCTACAAAGCACTCTGTCCCCCTAATCCCTGACCATAATACATGCCTGAGATGGTCATGCTAGGTTTTTGCAAAAACGTTCATACCCTCTTGACAAGGGTCGTGATATTTCTGTTGGCTCTTTATTCTTAATGAGAGACTTTAAAGATCTTAAAACTTTGCAGTTTAAAATGATTTATTGATATTAATGATTCACGTAGAGAGACTTTTAAAAAGCATGTTGTATGAGAAAATCCCTCCTGTACATGTGCATTAATAACGCATTCTAAAAAACATGTATCCTTGGTTGGGGCCCTTTGCTTATCGCTCTATTATTGACCATGATCCATGAGTCCCCCTCAAGGGTGAAAAAAGCATGTTTCCGGGCAACAAGAACCCAGTTTTGAAGCTTACACCCTTCAAAGCCCTTGAAGATGCATCACCAATGCGGTAGAGTCAGCCAGTGAAAATGCGCTCTCAGCACATTTTAGCTAAAACCGCAATTGTCCTTGTTTCTAGTCTGTGACACTGGAGAGTCTCGGACTGTATTGTCAACAAAGCCGAACTGTCCTTTTCTGAACAGAAAATGGCTATAGCAAGGATTTGTAAATCCTCTCTGTACTTCGAGGACCATCTTAAAGTCTCGTATCTTCCTTGTAGCCATTTCTGAACTCTTGGTAGCCTTCCTGTCTGTGGGACTTACGTCACGTGCTGCATTAGGTAGTGGCTTAATTCCATGCACGTGTGTCCCACCTCCCTGGCACACCCGTGTGCCCTTGAAGGCAAGGCCAGTGTATTATAGACATCCTGGGTCTAGTTCACTCATTCATTCGTCTGGTGAATAGTCACGGTGCTTATCTGCAGCCAGGTCCCATTATACTCTCTAGAAATGCATTCGTGAACAAAACGAACTAGGTCTTTTTCCTGACATAGAGTCCTGTGGGGGTGGCGAACCTTCAACTCATAACCGCAAATGGACATTTTCCATAAGGAAAGATAAATATAAATTTATACAAGGTGATAGAAGTTGCAGAGAAAAAAGGAAGATGGTACCCTAAGAGAGAACACTGGGGGGCCTTTCTTAGACTGGAGGGTTAGAAAAGGCCTCTGAAGTTGTGATATTTCAGCTGAAAACTAAAGACACATGGTAGCTCTTATTCAGCAGGTGCTAAGAAGTATTTCTGGCTTCAAGAACCGTTTAACCAGGTCTCCGTGCATATGGTATGAACCTTCTGTGCTTCCTCCCGGCTGTGTCTCCCAGTGCACCTACCCCTCCTCCTTATTTGCCCCCAACCTGCATCTGTTCTTTCTGGTGCTCCCTGGTTCTGTGAGCCCATGGACGCCCCTGCCATGTCAGCCCAAGCTACAGTGGAAATGTCGAAAACAAAATTCAACTGAGCAAATTTTAAAGATCTGATTTTATTCAATGATTCATGAAACCGGGCTGCAGCCCAGCTAGCAGATAGAAAAGAGCCCCGAGGAGCTGTATGAATTCAAAGCCTTTTATAGGCAGAAGGGAGTGGAGTCGAGGAGGTTGTACTAGCAAAAAGTAAATTATGATACTATATGCAGTTATCATCAAATCCCTCTTATTCCCTTACAGGTAGGTGCAGACACTCCCAACTTGAGAAAGGCAGACCCCAAAGGTCGGAGTGCACTGCTGGCTGATATCCAGCAAGGAACTCGCCTACGGAAAGTCACACAGATCAATGACCGAAGTGCCCCACAGATTGAGAGTAAGTGAGCAGCTGGGCCGGGCCTGCCATGAGTCAAGGGCAGGCCACGTGGGGCTCAGCCAGGCACCTCTGGCTTGCTCAGGGTGGGGACCACACTTGTTACCCAGGATGCACTTTGGGCCATCGCAGACTTGCACAATGTACAGGTCATGCAGGAGAGAGAATCAGAGCTCCCTTTCCACATCTACAGATGGTTTAGAGCATATCTTCTACCACTGTTCAAATGCTAAACAAACAAGCAAAAACATGGTGGGATAACTTTTTTTTTAATTGTGATAAAATACACATAATATAAAATTCACCATTTTAACCGTTTAAAGTGTCCAATTCAGTGGCATTTGTACCTTCACAGTGTGGTTGCAAACATCACCTCGGTCTAATTTCAGAACATTTTCATCACCCTGAAAGGAAACCCCACACCCGTTACATGTCACTTCCCCTTCCCTCCCCCAGGCCCTGGCAGCTGCTCAGTCTACTGTCCGTCCCTATGGATTTGCGTCTTTGGGATAGTCACGTGAACAGAATCATACAATACGTGGCCTTTTGTGACTGGCTCCTTCACCTAGCATAATGTTTTTGAAGTTCACCCACGCTGTAGCGTGTGCCAGGTCTTTACGTCTTTTTACTGTTGACTGATATTCCATTATCTGGGTATTCCACTCTGTGTTCATCCACGGTGAGGTGCGTTCTGAAGGTGGCTTACCCGGAGTCCACCTAGTCCTCGTTGAGAGGACTCGTCGAGACAAAAATTTGAGTCTCAACTTTAAAGTATGCCAAGTTTTTGTGTCTGCAAGGAAAAAAAATTTTTTCAGAATTCTCTCCTAGGACCCTATGACTGCAGCTTTCTATGTATAGAGTAAGAGGGGCCCAGCGCTTGGGTCCCATGACCCATGCTGAGTCCCGAGTCTGCTGCTGGGCACATCGGGGAATTTCTCTGGGATTCGGTCCACTCATCTACAAAATGGGGGAGGTAAAAATAATACCTGCTTTTTTTTTTTTTTTGTCAAGATTGCTGAAGGTTGAAATAATCTATGCAGAATTATTTATCAATGTCATCTCTTATTATGTCTTCATATAGTTTTCAGTGATGCACATGGTGGTAATTCTCAAAGATAGTCGTAAAAAATAATTATATCTAGTATCTATAATTATACGTTTTCGTATACAGGGATAGATAACTTATTTTAAGAAATATTTTCAACAATTGCAATAAAAATTAGTTTCTGGTCAGACCCACTCGTTGGTTAAGCCCAGTTATCACTGGTTAAGCCCAGTTACCAGATAACCCATTTGATTGGAACACTCACTCCCTAATCATTCCAGTTTGTAGGTCATATATATTAATACTCAGAATAATCTAAACACATTCATCCCCCAGTGGGCCCTGATACCTCTGTGTAAGTTAGCTTCAGGCTGTGAACATTTCTTGCTAGGAATTCTTTTTTTGTTTTTTTAGTTTTTTTTTTATTTATTCATTCGACAGAGATAGAGACAGCCAGCGAGAGAGGGAACACAAGCAGGGGGAGTGGGAGAGGAAGAAGCAGGCTCATAGCGGAAGAGCCTGATGTGGGGCTCGATCCCATAACGCCGGAATCACGCCCTGAGCCGAAGGCAGACACTTAACCGCTGTGCCACCCAGGCGCCCCCTTGCTAGGAATTCTTATCTAAGCTGAATGTCTTCTCATTGCATGGAGTGGGCAATCACACACATCTGCTGGGCTGGAATTAGTGACGCCTCTCCCCCAGGGTGTTACGAGCTTGCTCTTCTGTAGAAGAAAAGATGCAGGGAAGGGTGTGGGGCTCAGGGTGCAAGAGCTGGCGAGACAGAGAAGGAAAATGCCAAAGTACCAATCACTGTAGACCTTCACTTCCTCCTTGCAGTCCTGGGCCAGACTCTGTGGACAAGAAGTTAGAATTACTGACTGCAACTAAATCTGTGGGTTTTCTCTGTCTGGTCCTCCCACAACAACAGTCGAGTTAAAAATAGGGCTAGCAACTACACCTACAATGTTTGGGTGTTCTCATTGGAAAGGTCCTGACAGTTCCCCCACTGGCATCTGTGGAATGGTAGCATTTAGGTCCCTTTGTTTGGGTCACTTTTCAGGGTGCTCAGCTACCGACGGTCAGTTCCTGGGTCGGTCCAGAGAGAGTAGCAGACAGGCGTGAGCACATGAGTCTGCGGGGTAACCAGGCACAGGGGTCTGGGAAAGATGCCCACTGGAAGGGTAAGGCTGGAGGTGGGAAAATGAGAAGGCTGCCCCAGGCGCTGTTGGATCACGGCCCCGGGCTGAGAACGGGCTGCTCAGCTCTGCTCACAAGTCCTCATCTGCTTGCCTCTTCTCTGCAAAGATTCTAAAGGAATCAACAAAGAAGGAGGAGGGTCTGCAAACTCTCGAGGCGGAAGCACACCCCCAAGCCTGGGAGATCTGTTTGCTGGTGGCTTTCCCGTGTTGAGACCAGCCGGCCAGAGGGATGTGGCAGGTAAGGGAGAATTCAGACTGGCTACCTCGTGATTGTTCTCTCCTTAATGTGTAAAACCACCTGGGCAATCCTCATGAGCCATGAGGACTGTGACATGTTTTTAGTGAAAAGTTGTAGAGCAGGAGATCATGGATTTGGGAGTATGCCCTGGAAGTATCCAAACCATTGTTCTCAAGGGATCTTGTAAATCATCATCCCGTTTAAATCATGCCATTGTAATAATTGAAGAAGGACTGGCCACAGTGTGTAGTGTTTAGCAATGGTGTGATTGGGGCCCAGACTACAAAGTGTAGACAAAAGGTATAAAGCACTTTAGAAAAATTTTAATGGTATCACCATAATGTATCAGTCATTGTTGTCTGTTAGGTATTGCAGTATAACAAAATACCCTAAAACTTAGGGACCTTAAACAACCATGTATCTAGCTTACAGTTCTGTGGTTGGCAATTTAGGGTCGTCTCAGCGGGGCTCCCTCTGGTACGTACAGCTTGGGTAGGTAGCTTTTGCTAATCTTATATTTCTTAATCTTTGGTGCCTCAGCTGAGATGACTGGCCTGACACGTCCATATGGTCTCTCAGTATCCAGCAGGCTATTTGGGATTGTTTTTCCTGTTGGTGCCAGGGTTTCAACAGAGAGGACAAAAGTATATAAAGTCTCTTAAGGCTTAGTCGTGGAGTTGGCACAGTATTACTTCCTACCACATCCTCTTGTCCAAGCCACGGAACAGCCCAGAAACAAGGCGGGGGGGGGGGGGGGGAGACACCTCACTCCTTGATGAGAGGATCTGCAAAATCACATTTCAAAGATTATGAAATCAGAAGTGAGTGGATAATCAAGGCCATTTCTGCAGTCAGTCTACTACAGTCATCTGTGTGTTAGTGGGTATCAGATATTTTGAAAGCATTGCATTAAAATTGGGCAAATATATATTAATTATGTGTAATAGAAGTGTTTTTCCTATTATTATTCTCTTTAGCCAGCAAGCGGAAATAAACAACAAGAATTGTGTTAATCAGGGAATATGAAGCCCCAAACATTGCTGGTATAGAATCTTCTGCCGTGGGGTTTGCTAACCTTTTCAATGGGCTCTGTGGCTGTTTGACATAGTGGGGTGCATTTGCTGCTGTCGCCTACTGATAAAATCCAGCAAAGACAAGGGCTCTAGGATGCTTTGAGATCCAATTTGAACCTTCTCAGAGGCCATTGTTTTTCCTCTTTTTTGCTAAGGGTTTAGCAAAGAGGGTTGGCATGTCCCAGTGCTGCCTTCTTTTTCAAAATGCTTGAGTGATATCAAATAAACATCCTGTGCAATATAAAATGTCCACTAGTTTCTCTCCATAGAAGTAAAGGTAGGAGAAACTGTCCCCACTCAGTTTTAACAGGAACCAGCCAAAGGAAGCCAGCTCGTCTCCATTCCTACCTGTCAACACTAGGACACAAGTGTCCAATGCTTGAGCCGCTCTGTGAAGACACGGATCAATTTCTGTAGAGGAGATGGAAATCCACGATGCAGTGGGTGATGATGCCTGCTACAGGATGGTAGCTCAAGGACAGAGCCAATAAGTAGATGCATGGACTGGGTGCCATGTCAGAGTAAGTCAGACCATGGCTGTCCTCTCTCAGAATCCTTCCATCAGCCTCCTGGTCATTCAGAGAAGAGGACTTTGGCCTTTGCTACCTCTCTTATGTTGTTCCCTACCTCTCTTGCTAGCACACACCCTCCCTTCCAGCCACATGGCCCTCCTTGCTACTCTTTTTTTTTTAATGTTTTTTTATTATATTATGTTAGTCACCGTACAGTACATCCCTGGTTTCTGATGTAAAGTTCGATGATTCCTTAGTTGCGTATAACACCCAGCGCACCATGCAATACGTGCCCTCCTTACTACCCATCACCAGCCTATCCCATTCCCCCACCCCCTCCCCTCTGAAGCCCTCAGTTTGTTTCTCGGAGTCCATAGTCTCTCATGCTTCATTCCCCCTTCTGATTACCCCCCTTTCTTTATCCCTTTCTTCCCCTACCGATCTTCCTAGTTCTTATGTTCCATAGATGAGAGAAATCATATGATAGTTGTCTTTCTCTGCTTGACTTATTTCACTTAGCATTATCTCCTCCAGTCCCATCCATGTTGCAGCAAATGTTGAGAACTCGTTCTTTCTGGTAGCTGAGTAATATTCCATTGTATATATGGACCACAGCTTCTTAATCCAGTCATCTGTTGAAGGGCATCTCGGTTCCTTCCACGATTTAGCTATTGTGGACATTGCTGCTATGAACATTGGGGTGCATATGGCCCTTCTCTTTACTACGTCTGTATCTTTGGGGTAAATACCCAGTAGTGCAATGGCTGGATCATAGGGTAGCTCAATTTTTAACTTTTTAAGGGACCTCCACACTGTTTTCCAGAGTGGCTGTACCAACTTGCATTCCCACCAACAATGTAGGAGGGATCCCCTTTCTCCACATCCTCTCCAGCAATTGTTGTTTCTTGCCTTGTCAATTTTTGCCATTCTAACTGGCGTAAGGTGGTATCTTAGTGTGGTTTTGATTTGAATTTCCCTGATGGCTAATGATTTTGAACATTTTTTCATGTGTCTGTTAGCCATTTGTATGTCATCATTGGAAAAGTGTCTGTTCATATCTTCTGCCCATTTTATGATTTGTTGATTTGTTTCTCGTGTATTGAGTTTGAGAAGTTCTTTGTAGATCTTGGATACCAGTCTTTTATCTGTAGCCTCCTTGCTGCTCTTGCACACACCATGCGTGTTCCTGCCAAAGGGCCTTTGCACTGACTGCTCCCTTGACCAGAAACACTCTTCCTCAGGCGTCCACGTGGCTCATTCTCTCCCCTCCTTTGGTCTCTGCTCAAGTGGCACCCAATCAACCTATCAGTGAGGCTTTATTCGTCAACCCGTATAAAATATCAGCCCCACCCCCTTATCCATATGCCCTCTACCTGGATTTAGTTTTCTTGTATTACTTTTCACCATCTGACATATTATATATTTACTGGTTTATTTGTGTATTGCTGTAAGCTCTGTGAAGGCAGGAACTATGTTTTTTTCACTGCCTTAAAAATGCCTGATGCATAGTAGGTGCTCAGTAAATATTTGTTGAATGGAATGTGTGAGTGGGTAGCATGGTTGCTCAGAGCCGTTAGGCCCAGAAAGCACAAAGGCTAGTGCTCACAGTACTTTTGGTTGCCCATGAAAATGTTTGGGTATGTTTTAAAATCAGGAAAAAAAAAAAAAAACAACCATGAACTTTTAGAGTCAAAGATTATATTTGTCTTTATAGCAATACAGCTATAAAATGTCTTCAAAAGTGGACCTGGCTTAGAGATCTGACGGAGTGATCATTAAAATAAGATGGGGGGCATCTGGGTGGCTCAGTGGGTTAAGCATCTGACTTTGGCTCAGGTCATGATCCCAGGGTCCTAGGATCAGCCAGGCATCGGGCTCCCTGTTCACGGGGGAGTCAGCTTCTCCTCCTCCCTTCCCCTCTGTCCCTCCCCCAGTTCATTCTCTCTCTCTCAATAAATAATTAAAATCTTTTTTTAAAAAGTTAAAAAATAAGATAGGATGAGTAACGCTACTGGGTTCCATGGAATGTGCAATGAGACTTCCATGCAGTCTAATGTCTTCTGGAAACATACGCAGATTAAAGGAAGAAGACATATTTCATCTTTTGATTACCCCCAGGCTCTTGACGCACTCAAGCTGGCCTTTCCCCCACCTGCTTTGTGGTCTCCTTTTGTGTTTCTATTTGGATTTCTAGGGTTAACATTTATGTTATGAAGGAAAGCCCCCTCCTTCCTTCCCTTGGCACTTCCTTCCCTTGGCTCTCTCCGCTGGCCCCGTGCTACCTGGTTTCCTGGCCTGCACTTGACATGGTTAGTTCCTCCATCCTGTGGGTCTCACCTGGAATGCGTGCTGCCAGGTCTCTGCTTCATCCTGGAGCGGGCATGAACATAAGCCGGATGAGGATTTGTGCCTGCCTTGCCTCTGCTGTTCATGTCTTGATAAAAGTAGGTTTGCCCACTTCTCATTTGCTTGGCTGCTTAGTAAACAGAAGCGTCTGTACTTTTAACTGACTCCTTCTAGGAGTTTTTGAATCTTGGGTACATGGTGTCCTCAGTCACTTAAAAAGTCTGCATTGGTTACTCAGGGGCTGATTTTGCTCCTCAAACTTGTTAGCCCTTTCAAGTTCATGGAGCAGGTGGGCATGCAGGGAGGCCTTACCTTGTTAGGCACTGCCTTGGCCCTCCATCTTCATCTCTGTGTACTCTGGAAACAGGCTTGAATCCTTGGAGCAGGAATCCCTGAGCCTGACACCTGCCCTAGACCTCACATAAAACGTCTAACGTTAGAGTTGCGGTGGGAGATCCTGTCCTTGGAAAGGCCAGATGGGGGCCTTCTCTCCCGGTCATGGTCAGCCAGCTGTTACGGCAGCACCTGCCTTAGACTCCAAGGGGATCAAGTCAGACAGGGTAGATGCATGGATACGAAGACAATATCTCTTCTCAAATGGCCCCAGAGAAAGTCCTCTACAGAAGAATAGTGACCTCACCACCCTGCCTCAAGAGCAGCCATTTCATAACTGAGACTTGCAGTGAGTAGTGCTGCCCAGGGAACCGTCAGGTCATAGCCAGAGGCGGGGCAGGCATCCGCTTTGGAAGGCCAGATGCCGCCCTCCTGCCCGCTGAGTTTCAGCCCCAGTGTCGCCTCCGCCACACCCACTTTGATTGGCCTGGCTTTCAGCGTCGAGTCCTTTGGGGTTCAATCTTGCACCTGGTTGGGTAAACACAACTCAGCTGAAAAGCTCAGACTCGCCACCAGATGCTGGAGTTTATAATCTGATTTGAAACCTGTGTTTTTATTCTGCAACAGCCGGGGGAAGCTGTAGGTAGGAGAAGCAACCATCTTTTCACGTGTTCTCCACATGTTTTCCTAGCGGTAATAAAGTATCAGGGTGCGAGAATAGGAAAAGACGTATTCCCCAGAAGTCCATTCAGGAGAGCACTGTATTTGTTTGGAAGGGGTATTTTAACGTGCCTCCTGAGTGGACAGTGATGCTCCGAGGACACATTTAAGCAGTGATCACAGAACTTCCACGCTTTCCTAAACAGGGAGAGGAACATTCTCCTCCGTGGTGAGAGAGGGACGAAGGGGGAAGAGGTAGCAGTACAGTGAAAGGGCTTTGTGCGAAGGGTGACGAAGCCCCTCCTAGGGAACACCTCCCCCCAGTCTTCCGTGAAGCACACCAAACACACATCACTGTGAGGGGTGTGCTGTTGCTGAATTCCAAAGACGCATTGGGTTTCAAGTTGGGGCTCGTGGGTCTGTGGGGTGAGGAAGCCAGGAGACCAGGAGACCAGGAGACAGAGAGCCTGATGGAAATGGGCGCGACTTTCAGAAAAGAAACTGGGAGGTTCAAGGTCATTGGACCTGGATCCCCAAGGCATGGTGTCTTCTCACTGACTTCTGAGTTACCTTATATGTTCAAAGAATGATTCATCCTCTGATCTTGATGCAGAAAACGAATGTTCACAAAATGCTGGAAATGAGGAAAACCTCCCTAGCAAGGAGCTTCTGGTTGGTCCACCTGAAGATCCAAACTAGGATGTGAGGGCTGGGTCCCCAACTGGATTGACTAGTGGGTAATGGTGAATGAGGGTGAGCTTAGTCTTGAAATGAGGAAGGGCAAAGGAGGTGAGAGCAGCCCAGTGCCTGGGCCGGGAGACTCCTGGGCCCTTGGCAGGTGAGGGCAGAGGTGGGATGGAACAGGAAAGCTGCACCACGGTCTGGTAGCCGGACCTGGGCTTATCTCTGAGAAGGACAGCCCAGTGATGCTGGCAGGAACCCTGGGGCCGGCCTAGCTGGCCCCCTTGTGACAGCTGCTGCCCCTGAGGCTTCCAGGTGTACCTGCAGGATGAGAGCATCCGCCGTGCAGTTCGCGGACATCATGCTGGACAGCATCTGTCATCACTGCCCACAAACTTGGGTTTCTCCTTCCTCCGTCTCGGAGCTAACTCAGAACTTGTTTCACTTCCAGGTGGCAAGACAGGGCAGGCCCCTGGCTCCCGCGCACCTTCTCCCCGGCTTCCCACGAAAACTATCGGTGGCCCACTTAACCCCCCTGCATCTCCCAGGCTAGGCAATGCCTCCGAGGCTCATGGCGCTGCCAGGACAATCCCTCCTCGCCCCAGCATGCCTGCCCCACCGCCTCCGACCCCGCCCCCACCTCCTCCACCCCTACCCCCACCCCTACCCCCACCCCTGCCCACTTCCTCCCCCACCAAAGCTCCACTGGTGTCCCCACCTGGCCCGCCCACCAAAGGGAACCCCCCAGGGGTTGTACCCCCTCTCCCCTCTGTACCGCCCCCTCCCCCTCCTCCCCCACCTCTCCCTCCAACCCCACCCCCACCCCCCCTGGCCTCTGTTCTCAGTGACAAGGCCGTGAAGCCTCAGCTAGCCCCCTTGCACCTGCCGCCCATCCCACCCCCACTCCCTCTCCTCCCACCTTGTGGGTATCCCGGGCTCAGCACAGATGCTGCCAACCCTGCCCAAGATGTGCGGGAGCCTCCCGCCCCACCGCCTCCACCACCCCCACCTCCTCTTTATGCCTCCTGTACCCCAAGGTCCTCTGTGCCTGCACCTCCTTTGCCAGGAGCTAACAACAACACTGAAGGCCCACTCCCACTGCCCCCCAAGTCTCCCAGCTTCCAGGCCCAGCCACCCAAGTCCGGCATGCAGGCCTTGCCGGCACCGCCGGCCCCTCCAGGATCCCAGCCATTCCTGCAGAAGAAGAGGCCCGGCCGAGGCCCAGGTAAGCACCAGTCTTCTGGTCCAGGATGTCCATATCAGAAGAACACTCAACCCTCGCCAGTGATTATGAAGGTGCTAGGGACACAGCCAGAGGTCTGGTCCTAGAGAAGAGCCGCTTGGGAACACCTTGAGATGTCTTAACTCTTGGATTTTGTTTTAGAACAGAGCTATCAGTGCCCCTCATGGAGCACAATAAAACTTGTTGTATGGGACTTTCTGTTGTATTCATGTTAGAGACAGGAAACCAAGGGGGAGGGAGGCTGAAAGACTTGTCCAAGATCATACAGACCACCGGCCATGCATTCTGGCTTTGATCTTCTTGCGATTACTAGCTGCGTGACTCTGGTCAATCACTTAGCCTCTCTGCTTCCTTCTCCTCATCTGTAAAAGGGGGACAGCAATAGTTCCCTCCTCTTGTGATTGTTGGAGCAGGGCCTGGCAACATTGAGCTCTAGAGAAGGGTTCTTTATTCTTACTCTTGTTGTTCATTCGCCCAAATCTCCCGTCTGCGGTGGAGGGGGCTGTGGATGCAGTTTGTTTCCAGAACCAGGTGTCTGGTGTAATTTTTGCCTGAGTTACTAGTCTGGCTCCCAGCCACAGTCTGCATTGGCCCTCAGCAGATTGGATTAGCATTCTGTCTTCTTTTTGGCAGGTGCTCATGCTGACTCAAGAAAATTAAGGGTCTGTATTTTGAGCCAAAAATTAAAAATAATTCCTTCACATACCTAGCAGAAAGGGTTTTGGATTGAGTATGCATGCCCATAACTGATCTCTACATAGTGGGGAGGCTTCATTCGCCTCTACTGTCCTTCCGAATGGAAAGTATACCCACATACACACATATCCACACACACACATCCACACGTGCCCATAAACACCACACCCCCCCCAACCCACGTCCACACTCACACACGCACATATTCTTTGGTCTTTAAGAAAATCTTTTCATGCAGAAGGTTTCTTAAATGTATTTCCTCAAATTAAAAATAGCACAAGCTCACTGTAGAGCAAATAGAAAGAAACAGAAATCACCTACAATAACATCACCCAGAAATAAAAGCTGTCATATTTGCGTGTATTTCCTTTCATTTTTTTTTCTGAAAATATCTACAGATCTACAAAGTTAATCTTATTTTGAATATACAATGTTCTATGCTGTTTTAATTTAATATTATATTAAATTATTTAATATATATTATTTATTTAATATATATTATTTAATTATTTAATATATATTAAATTATTTAATATTATATTAAAGCAGTCTCATCCAGTTGCTAAAGTTTGTTCATAAGCATATTGATAGGATCATCAGCGTTGGCCAGATTTCTAGTATTAAACTGATTCTAATTTTTGTTATTATGGCTAATATTGCAGGAAATACTTTTGTAGTAATTATCATCCACCTTTTGGATATTTTGAAAGGACAGTTTCCTCAAAAGGAATTCCCGGTACAAAGGGCAAGGATATTTTTAAGGCTCTTGCTCACAAGAGAGAAGGTTCAAGGCATTCTCTTTTCACCGGACTGGTCGCCATAAGGGCCAGCGTTCGTCCCGGGGAGCTGCCTATGATTCTGAAGTGTTCACGGGTGGTGAGAAAAACAGTGCCTTAGATTCAGAGAGACTGGAGCGCAGCCTGGCCTCTCCACCCATTCCTGGGTAACCTCGTGCCCATTTTTTAAATGGTTCTTGAAACTTGCTTTTTTTTTTCCTTTTTTGGCAAATGGAAACCATAATGAGACCGTTCACATAGGGTTGTTACGAATATTCAGTGAGAAAATGTGCCTGGAGTGCATTGCGTGGAGCTGGGGCTCAGCCGTGTTATACCCATACCACGTGTAGGGCAGCTTTTCCTCCAGAAGAGAGCTCAGCAGCCACGGTCGGCCCTTCGTCCCCTGAGTCTGCTTACGGGAGCAAGTAAATCCTAGTGGGTCCTGGTTCCAAGGAGGGGAAGACCGGAGTGGTAAAGTCAAGGCCAGCAAGAGATGCTTGTCTGGCCTCTCTCCTTGTGTCTTTGGATGCGAAACTTCGTTTCCCCGAACAACATGAGGGCAGTTTCTGCCTCAAGCCAACTGGGGAGGGGGGAGAGAAAGAGGCTGTAATGGTGGACATTTTGTGGTGGGTGAGGGTGGATTTAGGCTGACTGGAGGGAGAAGAGAGGGTCTGTAATGCAGGGAACCCACGTAAGCAGAATCCCGGGGACAGGAGCAAGCCCCACAGCTTGCTCGCCTCGCCTCCCTCTGTGCCTTGTCTACAGACAGTCCTTCCCTTTCTTCAGACTCTGCAGCCTTCTGATCCTGAGGGTTGCTGTCGTCGTTCATCTTGTCGCAGCAGCTAATGTTTACTGAATCCTACTGCATGCCACTTGACTTCATTCATTCAACCCTCTCAACACCCCCAGGAGGCGTGTGTACTGTGATCCCCATTTTACAGATGAGGAAACAGAGGCACAAAGAGGTTGTCATTATCCCAGCAGGAGAGCTGGAATTCAGTCCCAAGCGGCCTAGCCCCAGAGGCAGCCCTTTTATTCACCAGATCATATGACATCCAGAGACCTCAGTACCTCACTTCTCCCAGGAGGTTATAGCATCTTCTGTCCCCCTTCCTGTATCTGAATATACTGGCATCTTTTCTATAAGGGACCGGTGGAGGAAAGCTAAATCCACCCCCAGCACCCCCTGCGAGATCACCTACCACGGAGCTTTCAAGCAGAAGCCAGCAGGCCCCAGCCTGGACCCCGACACAGCAGCCCGGAGGTCAGCTGCGGAACGGAAGCCTGCATATCATCGGTAAGGGGGCCCACCTTGTGCTGTGCTGGCTGCCAGTGAGGGAGTGTTTTCCCCTGGCCCTCGGAAGGAGTTTGTCAGCCCACCATTTCAGGGTGCATGCTTCACAAGAACAGGGAGCTCACTCTAGGGCAAAATAGCCTGCAAGTTGTGCTAAATAAAGCTTCTCTTGAGGCTTTCTGGAGGTTCCAGAACTCATTCTCTAACTTTCTGACTGCGAGGAGAAAGAGGGAAGAAAACCAACATGCAAACTGTATACGTGTGTGTCTGTCTGTCTCCATGGAGAAATCCATGCATATTGGATTAGAATAGAAAGAATAGAGTGGTCTGGAAAAGGTGAAAGGATGAAGAGAAGACCCGCCAGACAGAGGGACAGTTAGAGCAAAAATACTGAGATAGGAAGGAAATTCTCTGGGGTCAGACCTATACCCTAGATCACAAAGCAGGGACTCAACTCATAAAAGGGCCACAAGACTCCTCTCCTCTTGCAGTCAGGAGCTCAGGGAAAATCCTATTTGCTTTGGGGAGCCCAGGAACCCCACCAGATATAAGCCATGCTCACTCCCCCCAGCCAAGCTGAGGACTTCTATTCTGCTCACCCCTCCCAAACAAAGCCCTCCCTAGGGGCTCAGGGGTAGCTTCAGGCCACGGGGACTTTGCTGGTCCCTTGTTGCTGTCACGTTCCCCGCCTCTGATCTGGACCCTGGATAGCTCTGTGGGACTTCTCCTTAAGATGTTGGTCAAAGCGAGGTGGGGTGGATGATAGGGAGAGTCTGTGGATTTCACTTTTCCTGATTTCCTTGTCTGAGCTAAGCAGTCAAAATCGAGAGGTAGATGGAGGTATCTTCAGGGGGAATAGCCCAGCCATTAAAACACTTGCGCTGCGCAGGCAAACCTGTGTGCTCCTGGAAATTTCCAAAACTTGGGTCATCACAATAACCAGAGTAATTTTGCGATTTTCCACGTGTGCAGATGACTTTGAATCTAAATTCACGTTTCATACTGTGGAAGACTTTCCTCCTCCGGACGAGTATAAGCCGTGCCAGAAGATTTACCCCAGCAAAATCCCCAGAAGTAAGTACCACCTTGGGAAGCCTCTCGGTTTTCCCTGACCCTCCAGAATTAAGTGCTTCGTGTACATTGATTGGCCACAGGCTGCCTAAAGGATGATGTCATGATTTCACTATACTACGAAGAATACAGTGCTATTCATACTTCTGGAAGTATCTGAACACTTATTTAGTCTGGCCCCAAGGATTCATTTAGAAGGTTTTTACAGAACTCTAGAGTTAATTGTTTGGCTTTGGATTTGAGTGCCTGGATTTACCACTTTCCCTCCCCTCCCTAGGGCTTTTGACAAGGGAGCTAACCACCCCAAGACAACAGCAAAATGGGATACAGGAGCTTTGTATTAATACCCAGAGAAGACTCTAGAAGACCCCAATCCAGAACTCTGGCAGACTGTGAAATAGAGACTGTCCTTCAGTGGTTCTCAACCTTGAATACACATTAGAATGACCAACAGAGCTTTTAAAAATCCCAAAGGCCAGGCTACACCGAGACCCACTAAATCAAAATATGCAGGGAGGGACCCACGTGGTATTTTTGAAAGCTGCCAGGTGATTCCAGTGTCCAGCCAAGGCTGAAAATCTCAGGCTGGTAAGAGCCTGACTTCTCCCAATTTCATCACGTGGCCAGCCTACAAGTGAAGGCTGCTTACCTACTAGCCCTAAGAGTGGAAGAAGAGGAGCTGGCGTCCCTCGGGGCTGAAAGGGCAGGGAGGCAAGCACTCTAGGAAAACAGGAAGCGAAGAAAAGCAAGGTGGGGTGTTAACCACACAGAGAAGCTGCCTGTTTGTTAGCGTGAGGCAGTTCTGGTCCAGCGCTGAGCCAGTTCAGTCGGGCAGGGGCTGCTAAGGGGGGGCAGAGGCAACAACATGGAGTGAGGGTGTTTCCCACCCTACAACTGGAGTCAGGCCCCCAGTCCGTGTCCTGGGGTAGCCCAAGACCATGAACTGGGCTCTTCGACCCTTTCCCTTCAGAAGGACTTTGGTGAAGTCGCTCCTCCAAGGTTCAGCTTCCTGCAGGCAGACCTGCTTAGGTCATAGGTCCTCTTGGAATCAGCCTGGGCAGGTCTTTTTCTGCTGGCCTGTGGGATTGCGCATTTAGAGAGAAGTGACCTTGTGTGCTTTTTAAATAATATGCAGAGACTACTGCTCTGAACTAAGAGAGAGAAGAAGGAGAGAGGAGCAGCATGAGGCAGAGGGCCAAAGATGGAGTCAGTATTGTCAGCATGCCTGCAAGGCTCATTTCCTTTCCCTAAGCTGGTGTCTGCTAACTGGCCACATTCATGCCACAAACACCACCATCCTCTGTTACACCAAGACTGTGACAGGTGAATGTGATACCTGGCCCCTGGAGGCTTTTTAGTTACTGACACTAAACCTAAACCAGAGGTCAGCAACCATTTTCTCTATAGGGCCAGAAACGACATATTTGAGGCTCTGTGGGCCATATGGTCTTGGTCACCACTACTCGGTCGTGCTGTTTTGACCTGCAAGGAGCCATAGACAATACATAAATGAATGGGCACGGCTGTCTTCCAATAAAGCTTTATTTATTAAAAAAACAGGTGCCGGCTGGATTTGGTCTGCCGGCCATATTTTGCTGATCTTGGCCCGAAACCATTCCAGAAAAGCAGATGCTTCAAAATCTCACTACTTTCTCAGTAGCGTGCTATGCAGTCCTTCAACCTTCAGACTCAGTAAATTCTAAAGTTAGCTGCATTTTGAGCCCATGGTGCCCAGTCTCTCCCTGAGAATGCAAGAGAGGCCATGCCTCGTGTAGCTCGCCAGGGGGGCGCAGCTGGCCATGCGCGCTGTACTCCTCTCATCTCAGAGAAGTGGTCAGATCCATGCCCACACACACAAATAATCTGATGCAGTTAAAAAAAAAAAAAAGAAGAAGAAGAAAAGAAAAAAAAAAAAGCCTGCGAAGTGAACTGACATCCTACAGACCAGAAAGGGTATTTGCGATTTCAAAAATAAAATGTGGTTTTTCGATTGAGGCAGCATTGGCAGGCATAAAATCCTCCTGCGGCTTCCAGCCCAATTACATGAGCATGTTCCTGCCGTCCCTGGGAGCCGTAGGTAGAACCATGGTAATTCTATTAGTGTGAGTCTGATACAGTTCATGCCTGTCTGATTCCATTTCTTCTTACAGTTTTCCTCCTGCTCCCCATTGACCTGGTTCCCCGAGACTGGAGCTCCTCATGGTCTGGGAGACTGTTGCTGCTTTCGGATGAGTGTGTTCTCACGCTGTCTTGCAGCACTTCTCGCTGTCTCCTCCCACTTGCTCGCTTTCTCTCTCTGCTCCTGACACACACACAGCGCACAAACACCCTGATATGTAGCTCTTCCACTGGTTCTCGTCACTGTCTCCACCCTGCACGTATTAGCTGTTTTCCTTCTTTGATAAGATGATTTTACCAAATTTTTTAAATGTTTTAAAAATGCACTAGGTTCCTCAGTAAGTCAATCATAGAATTACCATGGGACCCAGCAATTCCACTCTGGGGAATACACCCAAAAGAATTGAAAATGGGGGTTCAAACAAGAGGTCATGTACAAATATTCACAGCAGCACTATTCGCAGTCACCAAAGGTAGAAACATCCAGTGTCCATCCACTGATGGATGGATCAACAGCATGTCTAGCCATGCAATGGAATATTCTTTGACAACAGAAGGAAATGAAGCATGGATACATGCTACAACATGGATAAACCTTGGGAACATCATGATGAGTGACCGAAGGCAGACACAAAAGGCCACATGTTGTGTGATTCCATTTACATGATGTAGCCAAAACAGGCAAATCCTTAAAGACAGAAAGTAGAGTTAGCAGTTGCCAGGGGCTGGGGCTATGAAGAATGAGGAGGGACTCCTAAACGGTACGGGCTTCCTTTTGGGGTGATGCCTATGTTCTGAAACTAGACAGAGGTGATGGTTGCACAATGCTGTGAATGTATTCAGGGTCACCCGTGGTAAATTTTATGTTACGTGCATTGTACTGAAACAAAGTAGGAAAAAACACCCTATCAGGAGGAATCTTTGGGAAAAATTGCGTAGGTCACAAATATTTATTAACATAGTGATGATAGAGTAACGTTGTCATCATATTGACAGATACTTACGGAGGCCCCTGCCCATTTAGATAAATGATCCCCTGACACACCCTCAAGAAATTCACATTTTAGGGGAGAAAGGGAGGAGAGACAGACACCCAAATGTAACATTTCAGTCTGGTGTTCCCCGCAAACCATCCTGATCACAGTCGGTTCAGTGGGAAAGTGGCTGGTTAGAAATCTGTTTATATCCCAACTCCTTTTTTATATATATAATTTTAATTGTGGTTTAAAAACACATAACATGAAGTTTTCCATCTTAACTATGTTTAAGTGTACAGTTCACTCGTGTTAAGTACATTCACATTGTTGTGCAACCGATCTCCAGAACTCCTTTCATCCTGCAAAACTAAAGCTCTGTACCATTAAACCCGTGTAAATAGCAACCACCATTCCACTTCCTGGCTCTAAGAGTTTGACTACTCTTGGTACCGCATATAAGTGGAATCATATAATATTTGACTTTTTGAGACTGGCTTTCTTTCATTTAGCACAGTGTCCTCAAGGTTTTTCACTTTGTAGCATCTGTCAGAATTTCCTTCCTTTCTAAGGCTAAATAATATTCCATTGTCTGTCTGGATGACATTGTGTTTATCCACTCATCCATCAGTGGACACTTGGGTTGCCTCATGCTACTATGAATGTGGGTGTACAAGTATCTCTTTGAGTCCCTGCTTTCACTTCTTTGGGGTATATCCCCAGAAATGGAATTGCTGGATCATATGGTAATTCGATTTCTGATCATTTGAGGACCCACCATACTGTTTTCCATCGTACACTCCCACCATTTGACATTCGCATCAACAGCACACAAGAGTTTCTTCACATCATTACTCACACTTGCTGTTCTCTGGTTTTTTTGATAGTAACCATCCTAATAGGTGTGCAGTGGTAGCTCGTTGTGGCCCAATTCCTGTTTTAAAATAGTTACTTTACACTTAGGGCACAACCAGCCACCATTGTTTCCATTAGCAAAGAAACTTCTCCAGCAAGTGCTGCAGTCACTTTACCAATACTGGGTGGTTCATGTCATGAAATCAGAGGATGAGCTATTCCAGGACTGACAGAATCCGTAGACACTGCCAGTGGCCAAACATTTATCTCCGCCTCTGTGGAGGGCAGCAGGGCAGGAAGGACCTCTGCCCTGTGCTTACCTTAGCTGTTCTCGTCATAAGCTGTCTTCCAGCAACCCACTCTTTTACCACCATTGCTGTCCTAGACTACTCCCTTATTCCTCTGAGCTGGCAAAAGTGTTGTCATGTCTATAAAACATCTCCCTTGACCTACTCTGGCCCCTGGGCCATTTCTCTGCTCCTCTCACAGCCAGTGCCATGTCTACTTCCTCTCTTCCTGTCCTCTCAGACATTTTCCCCCTACCACGCCATGGAAAGAGTCCTTAGCAAGGCCACCAGGGGACCTCCATGTTGCCAAAGCCAGGGGTCAGAGGTGTTATCTAGAATCCATTACTCCCTCCTGTGAAGCACATCTTCGCTTAGATTTTCTGACAGCCCTCTCTCTCCTCCTCCTTCCACTTTGTGCTCACCGGTCCTCCATTTTTTGTTATGCCAAACACTTTGGAGTCATCTTTGGCTTCTTTCTTTCTCTTCTGCTCCCACATCCCGCTTACCAGGAAAATCTCAGGGCTCCTTCTGTGAAATGTATGCCCAATCTGCTCTCTCTCACCTCCTCTGCTACTCTCAGCCTGGCTAAAACCACTGTCGTTTCTCATCTGGAGGCTGCGGGAAGCTGCTGATGGCTTCCCTGCTCCATACTTGCAGGTCCCATGATTCGTCTAAAGCCCAAGTCCAGGCAGACCACCCTCTGCTCCAAATCCTCCCCTGAGTTCCCGTCACACTCTGTGTCAGTTAGAAATCCCCACCATGGCTCAGAGGACCTACCGGAAGTGCCCACACACCCTGCCCCACTCCCTACAAAACCTCATTTTGCTCCAACAGCACAGACCACCGACAGCTTATAGAACATTCCAAACACACTCCCACCTCTGGGCTCTGGGCTCTTTGCACTTGCTGTTCCTTCTATGGGACACTTTCCCCAGATGTCTGTGAGACTCATTCCCTGCATCCTTTGGGTCTTTGATCTAATGGCACTTTGTCAGAGAGTTCTTCTCTGACCAGTCTTTATTTAATAGCAGCCCTTCCCTCCCCATCACTTTTGTTCTCTTCATTCTGCTTTCTCAAAGCATTTGTCACTTCCTGACATATTATATACTTGCCTGTCTTTTCTCTGTTTCCCCCAGTACAGTGTAAGGCCCAGAAAAGAAGGGATGGTATCAATTTTTACTCACTGGTCTATCGCCAGCTCCCAGAATGGGGCCAGGCACGCAGACACTCGATAAATGCTTGTTGAATTAATAGACAAGAGTGTCGGGGCACCTGGGTGGCTCAGGCACTTGAGCATCTGGCTCTTGATTTGGGCTCCTCAGGTCACGATCTGAGGGTCATGAGATCGAGCCCTGCATTGAGCTCTGTGCTGAACGTGGAGCCTGCTTGGGATTCTCTCTCTCTCCCTCTTCTTCTGCCCACCCCCTGGCTCATGCACGCACGTGTGCTCTCTCTCTAAAATTGATAAGAATGTCCATATATATACGTATATGTATATGTATATGTATATGTATATATACACATTGCTAAACATTTGCAGAATAAAAAATTTGGCAACAGCACAAACCCCCAGCAATGGGGTTAAATAAATTAAGGAAGAGCCACGGGATAGAATGCCATGCATCCATTAAAATAGTGTTGTTGACTATTCAGCAACATGAGAAAATGTTTGAGAAGGAAAAGCAAAAGCACCAGTACACTAAAAGTACATAAAGTAGAACCGAAATTTGATTTTAAAAAAGAAATGATTTTGTAAATCTATATGGAGAGGGGAAAGGAGAAGATGTTGACCAAATAGAGAGAAAAGAGGCTAGAAAACGTACACTCAAATGTTCAGAGTGGTTAGCATTTAATAGTAGAATGCTGGGTGATTTTTATTTTCCTTATGCTTCATGATTTTTTCCAAGTTTTCTATAACAAATATATATTATTTTTAATAATCATTAAAACTAATTTTAAAATTCTAAAAATTCCAAATTATTGGGAGAGAGACTCTGATTGGCCGACACCTGGTCTGAGCACCTGTGGAGGGGAAGTGTGGCCCCATGGTACGCAGGGTGACTCCGCTAAGTTCTCTACAAGCGGGAAGTGGTCCGGAAGGAGTGGCAAGGCTCATACCAACCTCAACTATGACATGACAGTGGGGAAGGAGAGGAAAGGCCGGATATGTACTTTCTAAGGTCTCGATCTGGCAGATACTAGAATTATCATTCCCAATGAAACCTGTCATTTCCTTTGGTTCAAGACTGTGAGAGGCCCCCAGTGTTAGAACAGAAGGGCTCTTTGAGGTTGTCCAGCCCAACTCCTTCATATACAGCTGAAGAAACCGGGACAGGAATAGGATAGCCACCCCTGGTGACAGCTGGCGGCAAAGCTGGGGCTCGGGCTAAGGTTCTCTGTTCCGTGTCCGGTGCTCTGTGTACCACACCTTGCTCCCTCTCCAGCCTGTGCCACATAGCCCTTAGCTTGGAGAGACTGTGCTAGCCCAGGGTCGCCAGTGAGATCTGCTTCTCCTAGGAGTCCAGCTTCGTGCTAACTCACGTCCCCAGCCCGCAGGAGTCCCGCTGCAAGGCTGGCGGAGTTCTGGGAGGCTCTCAAAGAGACCCGGCTTGAATGGCCAGCCACGTCTGTGAATTCTCTCCTGCCCTCTGCATAAAAGCACAGGCTGGCTTGGTTTACAAATGACAAAAAATACAGCTGGAAGCCAGCTTGGCCCTCAAGCCTCTGCTTCTTCGGTGCCGGCACAGACTTTCTTCTCTAGGCCTCGCAGCTCCGAGAAGGCTTTCGTGTCTGGCTGCTTTGTTCAGCACCAAAGCGGAGGGGCCATCCGTATGCTGGAGGCCACGGCAGGGGTCACTTGGGCTGCTCTGGGGGCCCTCAGGTGCATGGGATCAGGTAGGGAGGTAAACAGTATTTCGTAATACAAGTTGGTGTTGCCAAAAGTTTGAAAACCAGTGTTTTTTAAGTGAACCTGAAACACAATTCTGCGGAAACACAGCCCGTGTAAAGGACTATTTCAGCAGAAGAACTCTCCTTTTTGAATTCTACTGATTCTAGTGACATCTCATGGCGGAAAAAAATCCCCTAAGGCAGTATGTGTATTAAAAGCACCCTCAGGGGCACCTGGGTGGTTCAGTCGGTTAAGCGTCTACCATCGGCTCAGATCTTGATCTCAGGGTTGTGAGATCGAGCCCCGTGTTGGACTCCCTACTCAGTGGGGAGTCTGCTTCTCCCTCTCCCACTGCCCCTACTCATGTTCTCTCTCTCTCTCTCTCAAATAAATAGAAGATTTTATTTATTTATTTGAGAGAGAGAGCGTACGAGGTGGAGAGAGAGATTGAGAGCAGGAGCAGGAGGGAGTAGCAGAGAGAGAGGGAGAAGCAGACACCCCGCGAGTGGAGAGCCAGATGCCAGACCCAATCCCAGGACCCTGGGATCATGACCTGAGCCACAGGCAGACACTTAACTGACTGAGCCACCCAGGCGGCCCAATAAATAAAATCTTAAAAACAAAAAACAAAAAACAAAAAAAACCACCCCGAGGAACCCTAACCCCTGGCCACACACTTCTAGCAGCAGTGAAGTTTCTTTTATAGCAAAATGCAAAATTTTCCCTCCTGTTTTATGAAGAAATTGATTCTCCTTTACCTCTGCTGTTGTTTCCAGTCATATTTATGAAAACTAGCAGGTACCACTTTCCTACAGAGAAACCTGTCTTATTGCCCAGTGGTTCTCCAAAGGGAGGATTTTGCCCCTCCTTCCCCACCCCCGGGACATGGGGCACTGTCTGGAGACATTTTTTTTGTTACAAATGCTCTGGGGGCTGGGGGAGATCCTCCTGGCACCTGGTGGCTAGAGAGCGGGGACGCTGTCCCACAGCCTGCAGCACACAGCCATCCCCACAGCCAAGAGTTATCCAGCCCACAATGTCAGCAGAGCCAAGTTAAGAAACCCTGGCCTAGAGCAAGGCTTTTCTGTAGTAGACTGGAGGTTCTTACACGTAAGAAGTAATTCCAGGGCCGTACTGCCACATGGAATTAAGTCGGGGGCTGTGTATCAGTGTCTTTTTACTTTTTGTTTAAAGATTTTATTTATTAATTTGACAGAGAGAGAGAGAGCACAAGCAGGGTGAGGGGCAGAGGGAGAAGCAGACTCCCCAGTGAGCAGGGAGCCCAATGTGGGACTCCATCCCAGGACCCTGAGATCATGACCTGAGTTGAAGGCAAATGCTGAACCGATTGAGCCACCCAGGCGCCCCTGTGTCTTTTTATTTTTAACTTAGTTAATAAACTGGCTAAAAACCTAGCACTCCCTATGTTATTTGCCCAAAAATATCTTTATTCTAGAACAAAGGCACTCATTGATTTAAAAAGTACTTTAATGAAAATTTCAGTGTCCATTGGATTAATATTTTATAAGTTGTAGAGACAGTTCCATGTGCTAGTTCATTTAAAAAACTATATCTTATCTTAACAGATTCTTAAGATGACTTACATGTTCGTTGTACTAAATATTTTTAAGAGATTTAAAAAAAAATAAACAACAGTAAATCCAGGAGGAATCCATTCAATATATTATTTCCATTTTTTTAAGTATTTGAGGTCATCCTATTTATACAATTTCTACCCTGCCTTTTTTCTCCTAAATTTCAAACATCTCCCCAAATTATTTTGTTTTGTAAACATTCAAACGGCCACTTCATACTCTGTCATATAGTTAGTGAACCCTGGATTTCCTAAATAGTTTTGTTGAACACAGGATATTATCAATTTTTCACTATCTTGAATGATCTGCGGTGAGTAGTTCTGCTTTTCATGCTGCTCTGTAAGGAACACAGCAGCCTGGATTGTCTGGAGGGCTTTGGGACGTGGTTATTTAATCCCAGTCCTTGACAGAGGCAGGACGGATAAGCCTTCTACTGCATGCCGCAGAGAAAGAGCCACCATTCGGAACACCTGACTCACAGGAAAGTTCTGGAATGCCTGGGAATGTGGGTTTAAAACTTGGCTCGACCAACCAAAACACATAGATGCATATACACACACATACAAGTAAATGCCAAAAAAAAAAAAAAAAATCCGGAGGGATACACAGCAAGTAGTGGTGACTCAGGGATGGAAACTGGGATTAGGCCAAGAAGAGGCACTTGAGGTGGTTTTGGGTTTTTATTCCTATTGTCTTCTTCCATATTCTTTGAACCCTTAATTATGAGAATATATTTATATGTAACTTGTGTAATATTTAAGCAAAATACATTTTAGAGAATGAATTCAAGAAAGAATTCAAGCTCTTAGAACAGAGCTTGATTTATTCAGCATATATTTACCTTTTCCTGCCTTTTTTAACCAGCCCTAGCACGGTGCTTGGCACCTGTTGGGTACTGGACAAATGAGCGAGTCTGGAGACGGCGGCTTGTTCTGAGCAAAGCAGCTCTCACACGCATGTAGACGACAGGCCTTGATAACCTGTTCCCCTTGCAGCAGATTGGACGGGATGTCTCTACACCCAGGCTGGGCCATGGAAGCCATGGGTAGAAACTCTCAGCCTAGGGCCGGGAGCCCGAAGGTTTCAGGATGACCGGCTCACGTCACCATTGGTCGCTCTGCTGTTGCTCTAAGTGCCCGTTGAGTCTGAGGTTCTCTGCGGAGCGCACAGCGGTCCCTGGGCCAATAGATGTGAGATCGTTCCTGTTTCTTTCAGGCCGCACACCTGGTCCCTGGCTCCACGCCGAGGCGGCAGGGCAGAGCTCGGATGACCTCAAAGGCAGAAATTCTCAGGTAACACCTCCCTCAGGTCTGAGTTCTCCTCAGAGAGCCCAGACACGCCGAGAGTGTGCTTTCTCCTTCAAGCTTTACATTTTTTGCCCAGATTTTTGGTCCTCGGGGAAAGCCATTTGGTGTACCTTCGTTTCCAGCTAGAATGAAACGTGTACAGTTTCAAACTCTGAAGAGGGAAAGGGAGGCTTCCCCCAGAATCCCCAGCACATCCAGAAGCAAGGTTGGCCACCCAGAACCCCTTTGGAGTCCTTCTGCAACGGTCACCCCACTCACTCCCCGCTCGTTCTTCCCTGGTTATGGTGGCTGGAGAGGCCTGAGACAAAACTCTGTAACGTGCACCAAATGGAATTCAAGGTTCTGTCTTGTCTGTGGAATACAGGGCATCTTACTGCACCCATGGGGGTTTTTCTCCCATCAACATGATAATTTCTTTTGGCCAAATGTAGTCACAGTCCAAGTCCTGGTGGCTAGAGGAAGCTGGGAGGGGAACCAGGCGGGTTCTTGTGGGTTAAGATGGTCTTTGAAAAAATGCCCTCCCTCTCACACAAGGCAGCTTGGACAGACTGTGTCCTAACCTGGGCGGAGATGACGTCTCTCACTGCCCACGACAGGGCCTCATCTTTAAAGGCCCTTTACTTCTTTGAAAATACGTGTTTAGTCGTGGCCTGGCCTCCTCCTGTTTCAGAGTTCTATGTGGCAAACAGGGTGGCCTGCTGTTAAACTGGGCCCTTCTACAGCCCCCTGGGACAGCACAGCAAGGGACGTGAGAAGGGGGACAAGACCCTGGATGTCGGGATGAGTTCCTTGCAGGAGAACAAGCACCCCCTTTTCTAACCAACAGCTAAGCTAAGAATTGTGATAACCACTCAGATGATCACAGACTCAAAAGTGGCTGGCTGACTGAAGTTAAGGGAGAAGTATATATGCACAGAGAAAAGAAAACAGGGAGAATACACACGAAATTAACAGGTACCCACTCTGGGAGATGACAGTTGATTTTTTTTTTCTTTTTTCCTAGCGCGTTTCTGCAATTTCTGAATTTTCTACAGTGAATACATTATTCTTGTGGTCAGGAAAATATAGTAATAATCAAAATAATAGTCCCTCCATTCATTATACAGGTCTTTACAGTTCTTCAGATAACTTGCATATGTGATCTCATTTGATCCTTTTAGTAACTCTGTGATGTAAGCTGGAGAGATACCTTTAATGACCTTTTTTTCAGACAAGAGAACTGAGCTCCAAGGGGCTCAGGAACTTGCCCAAGGTCACATGCCCCGCCTTCTGTCTCCTTGCCCAGTGCTCCTTCCAGTATACCTCTCTGCTTTTCCTGGCATGTTCCTATTACCAGGACAGGAGTCATCCTCCCCTTCAGACATGGCAAGAATGGTGGAACATTGTGCCAGGTCTGGTCTCTGGTCTCATGGCAGGCACACACCTACATCACTGGAGCCCATTAAAGTCTAGTCAAGGATGGATTGTGAAGTCTCCCTTGGGCATCCCATAGTCAAGAAGATCTTCTTTACATCTAGATGGACACCCTCTTAATTCATTTTCACTTCAGTGAGACAAAAAGCAGCAGCCCAGAGAGATCACAGGGTTCTTGACATCGCAAAATGCCCCCAGGGGGCACTCTTCTTTTATGGCGGAGAGCCCCGAGTGATCCGTGCACGGGTGGGAGTCCTGGGCTGGAAATCTGAAGGCCTGGGCCCCTTTCTCTTTTCCTTTGCCTTGTCTGGGATCTCCAGCAAATTCTTTATTTTTTTATTTTTTTATTTTTTTGAGTTTCTGTCAAGTGCTGGTGTTTGGTCTCGTGAATGTTTCCAAGATGGCGGTAGGTCTTCAGACGCCATCAACTATGTGTCCTGTTTCATCCCTTTTCCACCCACAACCCCCTGGGTCAAAATTAGCCCCTTGTATCTGATGGGACCCTCAGACCCTGGCAGCCTCGTATGACTGCAGGAAAGCTGTGGTGCCCAGCCCCGGGGTGGGCTGTTTGCATGTGAAGAGTCTTCTAAACCCACCTGGTAATATTCCTGTCTTTCCACAGTTATCTCTAAAGACACTCCGGTGAGAAGACAGATGAAGCCAATGTCCTGTGAGCCACCTGGGGGTCCATATCGCCAGATGGGCATCCCCAGGAGAACGTGTCTGGCCTCGCCATACTTAAGTTGGAATTCAGTTGACAAATAAGCTCTGAGTGGAGCATTTATTTATTGTAAATACGTGGTTTGCACAGGCTTTAACTCAGTATGACAGTCGACTTTTATTTGCTTAATTTAAAAAACCACACACCTATTATGTTTCGCCATTTTTTGAAGATACATCTTGGCGTTCATCCGTCAGTACAGACAGCGCCCTGTCCCCACCCCATGGTGTCCATTCCATGACTGTACATAATGCGTGTGGGCTGGCCCTTCCTAGATTCTGAACTGTTTTTAGAAGATTCCTTTGTCTGCAAGTAGTCCCAAAGTTATAGTACCCACAGGCGCTTATTTGCATGATTGTGTATTCTCATCACACACACTGCAAAATCAAACCAAATAATGCCTTATAAACGAAGCAGCTCAGAGAGAGTAGTGTGTCCCCACACCCAGACAATGCCACACAGCCTCCAGTGAACGAGATGTCATGTCTCGCTTCCGTTTCGCAGTACAGGGATTTTTTTTTTTTTGGCCTAATGTAAATATGATGCAAAAGAAAGGCAAGAGTGGGCTTGGGCCCTCCGATGCCGACCACAGGGCCTTTGTAACTGAACGCTCCTACAAGTAGCCAATGCCCTTCCTGTTTACAGTGCCCCTGGTGCCCAGGTGCCCGTGGCTTTCCTCCTGTCCCGCCTAAGTTCCCAACTCCATCCTTGCAGCCAGGGCAAGGCGAGATTTATGAGATTTGGGTATTTTTTCTGCAAGTTAGAAACATACATAACTCATTATTATAGTCAATTACATATTCTATCTCAGAGGTGGGTTTTTTTTTTTCTTCCTCCTGGAGAGCAGGATTTTCATGGAAAATATGACACGAGTAAGTGTAGACCGAGGCCTATTAGCAAGTGTCTGCCTCACATACCTGGTGCCTCACTCCTACCCTTAGGAACCCTGGAAGCACCCGCCAGGCAAACCTAGCTCCCTTCTGAGCTGAAGAGGACCTGATTGGTCTGAGAGCTCCCCCTTCCCTGTGGGGGGCGCACATCTCTGTCGGGGGGGGGGGAAAGTGCCCAAGTCCAGCCACCCCTGAAGATGGAACTGGTTGGAAGGGGCTCTGGCTGCTGTTCTCACACCCTTTGCCTTGAGCTGGCAAGGAAATGGAAGTGTGAAGTGTGTGTTTGCTTGTGCCTGACCCTAAATGCTCCCGTCCTCGGAGGGGGAAGCTGTAACAGAGGAAGGAGAGAAAATAGAAGGAAACAGACTGACCCCGGGTCTGTGCTCAAAATAGGTGCAGATTAGAGAAAAGGGAGGGAGGGGTGGAAAGAGCAGTAGAAAAACAAGTGTCCTTTGAAACAACCCACTCATGTGCTCAGAGGTGAAGGACACTGTGCCCAGACCAAGCCATCCAAAACACGTAGCCGGTGTGGAGGGTTTGGGCAAACGTGACTGCACACACTGAGCTGTTGTCTACAGTAAAGACTGAGATGGCCTCCTACACTGTTGTTGTGCTTTGTCATTGCAGAGAGGAGCCACTGAGCAAGGTCAAGTGCCCTTCTCCGGGGAATCAATCATGCCAAATTGTCACTGCTAAATCAATTGGCAAAGAAGCTCTTGTGGGTCATCAGCTCTGGGCATAGCTGATTTGCTTTATTGGTTCTGGAAGGTTTCCAAAAGGTCAGGATTTCTTTATTATAATGGGATCTGCTCCATCTCCCTCCCAGTTGTATGACAATGATTACAAGGGTTTTAATTATCATAATGAAGAAGGCCCAAGACAAAGGCAAGTCCGCCCTCAGAGGAGACGGGCTGCCCCGATGTGTTGATGCATTCACGTTCCGCACCACTGGGATAGAAATTAAAAATAAAAACTATCAAGGACAGAGGGAAGGGATGAGCAGAAACCGAAAGTTGCAACTAGGGAGAAATCTCAGGAATCTGGCATCCCATCTCTCCTCGAGACCTGTCACTGAATTCACACCCTCGGAACTCGTGCGGTGCCTGCCTCTGGCAGGACAGACCTTTAGCCCCTTGACCATAAACTCACCCAGAGGCAACGTGTTACGGCGCCCTTACCGCTCTCGAGTGTTCTCACTGACACCGTCGTCCGTGGCTCCCCCGTGTTTCATATGTATATTTATTGATGTGCCCTCCTCAGACTCATTTCTTTGTATCTAATAAACTTTAATAAGTGGAAATGCTTCTGCCCGTGTCCTTGTTAAAACCCATCGAGGGTCAGCAGTACTGATGTAAGCCAACCATTTTTCAGGGCTAGAAGGGCTTCTAAGAATGATGGGACACAAAGGATACTCACATAGGACCCAACGCTTGCTGTGACATGCCGTGGTCAAAATGGGGCCTTTTTTTTCTGAGCTGACATTTCTAACTAACCTACATAATGTTTTCCGAGTTTGGGGGCACCTGGGTGGCTCAGTCGGCGAAGCGTCTGCCTTCGGCTCAGGTCATGATCCCGGGGTTCTGGGATCCAGCCCCAAGTTGGGCTCCTTGCTCGGCGGGGAGTCTGCTTGTCCCTCTCCCTCCCCTGCTTGAGCTCTCTCTCGTGCTCTTTCTCACTCTCTCACTCATTCTCTCAAGTAAATAAACATAAAAAAAGAATCTGAGTTTTTGTAGCTAAACTGAACTGATGGGTATTTGGGAAAAACCACCAAGGGAAAATCTTCCTCAAATTCATTTTCTTAAAAAAAAAATAGGTAACACTATGTTGTTTTATTACTAGAAAACGGGCAGAGAGTATTGCTTATAGAATGCCTCTAATTTGTGTTAAAATGAAACAGCTTTCAATCTGAAGTGCACTGAGCACCTGTCCCAAATTAGCAAACCCCTCAAAACACCTATATGAGGCAGTGTCCTCTCGCTCCCCATTACAGTATTTTCAGGTGGCCTCTTTGGTATGCAGTGCAGGGGAGATGAGGTTCACCTGCTAGGTAAGCTGGCTTAGGAGCAGACATAGATCTGACCCTCTACTTTGCCTCTTACAACTTTGGGGGTGTAAATTACATAACCGGTCTGTGCCTCTGTTTCCTTACGTGTAAAATGGGGACACAAATGGACCTAAGCATGGAGTGGTAAAGATGCAGTGACGTAAGACCTAGACAAGCCCTTCACCCTTGGGGCCCAACAGACGCAGGTATGGGCGCACATCGCACTCTAGGGTCCAAGCGTGCTCATTACAGGCTGAGTCCCAGACACAGCTCACACGGGCCGCACCCCAGCATTCCACTCTGACGGTTACGGAGCGGCTCAGAGCGCACCCCACTGGCTCTGCTGTTGGATAGCAAGGAGAGAAACGTAATTAAAATTCATACATGTTCCCGAAATAAGTCTCATCTGGAAACTAATTTCAAAGTTCGCCGCCACACACTTTGCCTCCTAATTAGTGAAGGACCTGACTTGTTTTATCATTAGCAGAGGTAGAGAGAAGCTCTTTCACGACCAAAAGGGCCAGTCTGAGTGGAGAAGAAAAGCAGTGGCCCAAGATAATTGACGAAGGGGGTGAGGAAGGTCAAAGCCATGGACTGTGGAGGTGAAGGAGCCCTAATTTTAGGCACCCCTGTTGGAGTGAAGGCGGAGAAAGGTGGCAGCTAGAAGGATGAGGGAAACAGCTTCACGGGCAGGGCTGGGACCTGGGACCTCCAGAAGCGAGTTCCAGATTCTCACACCAGGCCCCAGACGTTTGGGCGTCCTTCACGAAGCTGCTCTGTTACTGGTTGAATTATGTCTTCCAAAAATGCGTATGTGGAAGTCCTAACCCCACATCTCAGAGTGTAACCTTCTTCGGGAATAAGGTCGTTGCAGATGTTTGGTGAAGACAAGGTCATATGCAGTAGGATGGGCCCTAATCCAATCTGATGGCGTCCCTGTGAGAAGGGGGATCCGGACACAGACACAGGGACACTATGTGAACATGAGCACAGGCCAGCAAACCACCAGAAGCTCGGGGAGAGCCATAGGACAGAGGCGCCCCCACAGCCCTCAGAGGGAACCAACTCGTGGACACCTTGTTTTGGACTTCTCGTCTCCAGAACTGCGAGCCAATCCATTTCTGTGGTTGGAGCCAAGCACTTGGTGGTGTTCTGGGGCAGCAGCCCTAGCGAACGAATGCGTGCTCCATGCCTGTGGAGCTTTGCGGGAGAATGTTACGTTTCTGGAAAAAGAGTTGGAAATAAGGTTTAAAGAGCTAGCCGTTCCTTGTCATATAAATGGGGCAGTCACCTTCTCTGACCTTGACGTGAGTCACTTGTGACCAGGGACGGAGTCCTAGCTTCAAGAACTAAAGACACTCCGTTGCCTTTTCCCTGTCACAGTGGAGCTCAAACCATGGAAGCAATCTGGCGTTTCTAGGTCACAAGGGCGGAGACAGCTGGCCTTTCGCTTCAGGGGCATCTAGCAGCCGTGCGATGGCCTTAACATCGAGGTGCTTGGCTAGACGGCATCCGCTGTCCTGGTGACCGAGACTTCCGTTTCTAGTGTGGTTTTTGTTTAATTGTAAAACACACATGACGTAAGTTTACCGTCCGAACCGTGTTTAAGTGTACGGTTCAGTGTTAGGTACATCCATGTGATTGGGCGACCATCTCCAGAACTCTTTCATCAACTTGCAAAACTGAAACTCTCTACCGCCTGACAACAGCTCCTCGCTCCCCATCCCCCCAGCCCCTGGCAGCCGCCATTCCGCCTTCCAGCTCCGTGAGTTTGACTACTCTGGGGACCTCGTGCAAGTGGAATCGTACGATACCTGCCTTCTGGATACCGGCTTATTTCACTTAGAATCACATCAACGGACACTGCGGTTGCTTCCACCTTCTGGCTATTGTGAATAACATTGCTATAAACAGGGGTATAAAAATATCTCTGAGGCCTTGCTTTCAGTTCTTTTGGGCATATACTCAGAATTTCTTGGTTCTATGCTAATTCTATCTTTTTCACTTTTTTGAGGAACGGCCATACCGTTTTCCATACTGCTGCGCCATTTTATACCCCCACCAACACTGTGCAAGGGCTTCAGGGTCTCCACATCCTCACCAACACTGGTTACTTTCTGCTTTTTTGAAAGCAGCCATCCCGATGGGTGTGAAGCGGTGCCTCATTGTGCTTCTGTGTTTATTTTTAAAGAGTGAGTTGTCCACAGAACCGTACGCCATGTTGGAAATGCTGAGCTGACTGGGTTTTCTGAAGCTTCCAGTCAGAAAACTATATCCCCCTTCGTACATCTTCTATTTTATGACTGATGCCCACATTTATTCATGAAACACAAGGACATTCACTTCAGTGTTGTTGTTGTTGTTTTTTTATTGTATGCTTGATGTATTTAGAGACAATTCCAAGGGCAAGCACTAGATAGGGAAGTTATCTGGTTCATAGATATTTGTACAAAAGGCTGTTAAGACTACACAATCAGTTCCCACTGCAGGAAACAGAAAGATTTTCTTTTGTAGTATTCCCTGCCAATAGCATTTTCCAGCTCACACATTTAACTTCTCACAACATGATTGCAAACGCGTACATATTCATTCCCATGAGAAATCTGCATGTGACATTTCGGAATGTTTGAAGTCAGTCAGATAAAGCACATTTGACACAAGCCATAGGAGGAGAGCTGGGACTTGGGACTGTGCAGAATGAAATGTCACAGCCACAGGGAGGCACAGGGTGGTGCTGGGACAGCACGTGCATGTGGCCCGCCACTCCTCCCCCTCCATACAAGCATGGCCAGCTAGGGGGCTCCCCTCCCTCCTTCTTCCATGTGCTTCCTTCCTAAAGCTGAGAGCTCAGCTGAAGACCTCCCCTACGAACGGCCTGACTGTTCATCAGTCAAGAATGCAGTTCGTGGGTTCCTAGCAGACACCCTGGTCCCACCTGGCTTCCCTCCTGGGCCAGTCAGAGCGGTGGAATACCTATACCAATGTGGGATGACATAAGTTAGGGAGCAAAGTAGTTTGCCTGGTTGGTAATTATTTTTTATACCTAACAATTCACCCAGTAGCGAAGGAACTTCACTGCTAATATCTAATAGGCATACACCTGCTCTGTCAGCTTATAAGAAAAACTCCTCCTAATAATAACACTGAGTCTTATGTTACTGGGCGCTAAAGAATCACCATAATTTCAAGTATAGCCTTATTCTACCTAGAATTCTACCTAGAATTCCAAACCAACCTCCAAGAATGAAGAGGACTACTCTGCTTCGCTAATTTACTTCTACTGCAGCCTCTTTCCCCTTAGAGGACGAGGGCTGTCTTCTTCTATGGTAAATCCCACCCACTAGACAAGACTAAGTAGCTTATGTTTGGTTATGGGGCATGGGAATAGGGGAGAAATTCCATCCTGGCCATGTCTTCTTTCTGCACAAAGCATGCACAGCTCCCCCATCCAAGTCTTAATGGATACACAAATGGTATTTCAGGAAGCTATTTACACACTGACCTTTAAACATTGCTTTCATAGTTCATCTTGAATATTCATTTCCCCACACTGCCTTTAGAAAAGCAATCCCTGGTCAAGAAATCATCCACGTAATGATAAGCATTTCTCAAAAGCAGCGTCTGTTAGGAGCATTTAAAAAGAAACATCTCCCCAACAGCCTGCTCAAACTCCAGCAACATATTTTAAGCAGTTGACGGAAGTAGAGGAAAAGTCGCTAGAAGTGAGTCCAGCTGCATCAGCAGATTTCTTACTCTCTTCCTGTCTTTCCCCCACAACCCCCAAGGCACAAAGAATCCGTCCACTGCTATTATTGGGGGTTTGACTGTACACAGAACCCCCTCTGTGCTGGATGGAAGCATCCCAGCCCCATTTAACGTCTGCCAGGCTGTGCCATGGAGGGCTGCCACGCCCCCTGGTGGTAAGACAGGGGCATCACAATTGTGACATGCAGACAAATTCTCATTTAGGGTTGGCCCTTCTTTGAGTTGCTGGACAAATGTCCCCTAACAGAAGTAGCCATTGTATTTCCCACTTCACAGTGGCTAGGGAATGGCATTGGCTGGATGGGTTCTCCGTGACCTCTGTGTGGCCCGTAATAATGAAAGCGGGCCTCTGTGTAATTTAGCCTCATTAGACTTCTTTCGGGAAAACCCAGATCACCTTGGGTATCTCTGACCTGTCAGGTCTGACGAAATGTTTCTATAACACGTGGAGGTGAACCATGTGGTGAAATTTGAGGGTGATTTTCCACATCACCTTGTCTTAAATAACCCCCGAGCAGGTGGACTGAGGGGCAGTGAAGTACCTGTGTCCCCCCACCCCCTGCCCCAAGCCTCACCCTCCCCTGCCTTAGCATCTGTAAGCAGACGCCCTGGGGATGGCCGCTCCCTCTAGAAGGAAGCCCTGCACTCACGCACAGGGAAAGCCCTGGACGAGACACGGTGAGCAGCCGCAGGATGCGTTCCGATAAGACCCGCGGCCCTCCGTGCCCACATATGCGTGTGGGACCACGTCCCTTCCAGCCCGCGTGGCGTGCGGGGCACCGCCGCCAGTGCAGAGTCCCTAACCCCAGGTCACTTCAGAGATTACTGACATTCACAGTTCTTCCACTTGCAACTCCCTACCAGTGACGAAGCGTGATTGGGCCCCCACGGCCCAGGGGAGGCCGGAGCAAGGAAGCTGCTGTCCTTCCACGAGCGGCTACCCCTGCTTACGCATCTGCTCATCATCTCTGCCCCCGGGTCCATTTCCCAGTGCTTTCGAGTTTCAGCGGCCCAAGCGAAGCCCCCCGACGCCTGCCCCCTCCGGCCACCTTCACTCCGATAGCAGCGACTGGTAATAAGGGGAAGGGCCGGGGAGAGCCAGCGGCACCCTACGCAGCTTGTGGGATGTAACGAGCTGGGCAGGAAGGCCGGGGGCTGGATCGCTACCCCGCAGCGGAATGCTTCTGCGTCCATCTGTCACCTCCCTGCCCTCTGTCTTCCCAATGCTGAGCCCATCTGGCCCTCCTCACACGCTCTTCTATGCTCTGGTGGAAAGTCAAATCCTTCGTGTGAACACGACGTTGGAAACAAATCAGTTTAATTAAAGTCTCTGCTGAGATAATCTAGTCGCTGCTCCGATTCCAGCTACTTTAACTGAAATCTAAACAGTCAAGAATTTCTCCTTTTCTTTCCCTCACGAGCTGGAGAAAGTCTCAGCTTTGTGGGGTGGAACTGGGCCATAGGGCCATTTAATTAACCCCGAAGTAGACGGCCATAACCAGGCCTGAAATCGTTTCTACACAAAGCCACATCCAAGGGTGGCATGCTACAGTGCAGGGAGAGCCTCAGGCCTTCGGGGAGAGCCACACAGTGGTGCGGGGAAGCCACCGGTGCGGCCGCCTCCCAATCTCTAACGCTGGCACTTCTAGCTAACTCGGCTAACCAGCTCTCCCTCGCGCAGGGGCCGTCTACGGGTCCCCCGCACACACGTGCGGTGTAGAGAAGCCGGGCTCTCTAGGATCACGGGAATTGGGATGAGCTGGGATCCCAGAGGGGCCCCCTTTGTTCCTCCCCATTGGTTTTGTCCCTCAGCGGACCCATCTGGAGAACACTCTGCATGACAGGCATGCACTCCTGGGAAGGGAGGCCTGGAAGCTTCTCCCTCAACCACCCACACAAGAGCCCTGGCCTTTTGTTAACCCGGAAGAAACCAGTATGGAAAGAAAGACTAAGACTTCCAACGATTCTGCTCTTCCTGCACACTTAGCACTGCGGAGCCCCCTTCCGAGGCCTGATGAACGCTCGTCCTCTGTGAGAAGGCTCATGTGTCCACTGTCACTGAGATGCAATGAGAGCGGCTGCAAATCCACAAGTAGTCATACAATCGAACGACAGGCAAATGGAGACGCGTTACATTGCAAAAGAAGGGAAGCCACGTGGTAGGAGAAGGGGTCGTCGCTGAGCTTCAAGGCAGAACACAAGAGTGTGACTTTAACACATCTGAACTTTCTCATTTTACTCACACAGGAGAGGTTTGTTTTGCTGGTAATTTAGTAAGGTGGGAACATTTAAATAAGAAGGGGAAAGGGAATGCTTACTTCACTTAAAGAACTTAATCTCCGTGTCAACACAGTCATAGAAAAGATCCCCCACTTCGGTGGGATCCAGGGGGTCAGAGCTGGTCAGGATTTCTTCCATGGCCTCCAGGCCTTGCTTCTCTAGTTCCAGCATGGTCTTTCTCAGCTGACGACCTTGCTCCTGAGGAAGGACGGAAACAGCACAGGTCACTACAGGGGACAAAAAAGCCTCCCAGGGACCCACCCATCCCCATTCAATCTGTTTCCCCACAGCAGCTACAGGGACCATTCTAGAATGCCAGTGTGGTTATGGTACTCCTCTGCTTGGCGTCCTTAACTCCTTGCTACCTTCAGGGTAAAATCCAGACTCCCGGGAGACACTCAGGAAAGGCCTTTTGTAACATATGAGGCTCTTGCTTGCCTCACCTCCGGCCATGGCCCCCACGTCTCCCTTCCCGTCAGCCAGACTGACTTAACTGCATTCTTCCAACCTGTGATACTCCACCCTGCTCTTCCCGTACCCATCTCCAGGCCTCATTGAACCTTTCCTCGGGGCTCCCTGTCAATGCCTTTACTTCGGCCATGGCTGTTCTTTTCCTGTCTTGTAAGGGTCTGTCTACTTGCCCGCGTCCACCATTAGACCATGATCTCCTGAGAGAACTGAGCTCATCCCTGTGCTCCAATGCCTGGGACACACAGTAGGCATTCCCAATGACTGTTCGTGGCATGAATAAATGGATCAGTGAATAAGCACGTGCCACACCTATCCCCCAACTTACTTTTGTTCTGAAGTGGTGAGATTTCTTCCACGCACTTACAGTGGATGACTGTGAAAAGCTTTCATTGGCCCAATTCATCCCAGCACGGAGAAGCTGCTGTCACCACCCATCCGCCACTTCCTAACACGGCTTTGACTCAAACCAACGGTCATTTCTCAGTGTCAAAGCCCGCCCAATGCCATCAGTCTTATCTCTTTGACATTTTGTGTACAACAGCTCAAACACACAGCCCTTTCTCCCTCTGCCTTCTGGTTGTCAAATATCCGCAAAACCATGCACCGAGTGACATTTTTATTCGGGGCTTGCTGTCCTCCGCCTCGAAAACCCGCACAGTCGGGAAGCGAGGTGGACAGCCCCAGCAAAACTCAGTGCAGCGTGGTGGCCGCGCTCACACTTCCAGGGAGACGTTCGGCAGGGAAGGCGGATGTGAAAACACCATGACTTTGACACATCCAAACGGTCATTTGTGTGGCACGGAAAAGCAAATGCTAGGGGTAGTGAGACTGCCCTTCTCGGAGATTCTTTCTGAATTCCCTTGGATTTACTACTGATGTTGCCCTTCTCTCTACGCTTTTCATAGAGTCCACCAGGCTAAGCATGAGAAAGTAAGCTCGCCCAGTCCACGCAATGCAGACACCAGTTTATCTACAAGGTGTCCTTTTCTTCAGGACAAACCGGACCCGCTTCAAGTTGTTAAATACATGTGTGGGAGGCAGATGGGCATTTAACAACCGTGTTCCTTTCCCTTCCCTTCCCTTCAGCAAAACAGAGGCTTGGGTTTTATACGTGATCCATCACTGATGGCTGTCTTGCTTGAACTGATGTCTTGTAACTTCATTTACCAAAGCTTGGGGGGGGGGGTTGCACATTGAAGAATCACTTTTTTTAAAAAACTCGGAATTTGAGAATCTTTTAAAAAAACTTTTTAAAATTATAGTAAAATACACATAACATAAAATTTTCTGTTTTAGCCGTGTTTAAGTGTGCAAGGTCAATGGCATAAGGACAGTCGCCTTTTTTCACAACATATGACGGCACCTTTAACTGAAGTTTTGCCGTCTTGTACAACTTTCTACATCCAAAAGTATACAAAGATTTTTGGACAGCAGAAAAGCAGTTATCCCTGCTAGAACCCCACATTTCTGTTATTCCTAGGTAAACAGTAAATGAAAGAGGGATATCCCGAGCCCACGGAGTTCTGGAACACCATCACAGGTGCAGGGTCTGTTTCATTTGGATTCAAGAGACTGGCTGGAAAAATTAACAGCAGCCTTCTAGGAAGGGCCTCGGGCACCTGGATTTCTGGAAGGAGGCAAGCTGGCGAGGAGGAAAATGATGAGCTCCATAACCGCTCCCCTGCCTCCCCTGTCACAGACCTCGCCCCCCTCTGCGGGCCTGGCGCCAGGCTCACCTGGTCACTTTCGATGACAGCACGTGCCCACTCATGGGCCTTGTACAGCTCATGCCGGCGGTCTGGCTTCTCCAGGAACCGAGGCTCCTTTTTGGCAGGGTCGTTGTCCCCAAAACAAGGAGACTGTGCTTTGGGGACAAGTTTTACATCATCAACAAAGATGAAAGGCTTGAATATGGACCTGGAGAGAAAGGAGAGGTGCTTCAGCCAAACTGAGCTTGAGGCCTGAGGACACCAGACTGTGCTTTCATTCAGCGAACACTGTCTGAGCCAGCTCGTGGTGGGTGGGGGTGGGGTGAGGGTGGGTGGGGGTGGGTGCCAAGACAGAGACACCACTGCATATTTTAGTAAATATTTTAGTAACACTGTCATTTACCAGCTGCAAATTCTTCTATTAACAGCAAGGAGACATCAAAACAGACTGGCTCTGTTCTGGGAGGACCAATTGAGAGGCGACTTTCAGTTATGTAAAGTCAGGCAAACAGACACATAGTGTCCAGAGAAAAGGGTGCAACGGGCCATCCATTGGCATTGAAAGAGCTCTGCCTTTCTCTACCATGGCTTGCTGGAAAGTGGCCTCCTGGAAAGGAAGGCTCTGAGACCTCATCTCTCTCTCTCTCCCTTTTTTTAGGTTCTACCTTATTTGCAGACGACACAAAGGTTTCCAGAGTCCCCAGAGAGGACACACTACAGAGAAGCAGAAGCCCAGTTGTGTGAAAGTGGAGCTCTGGGCACAGGAGGTGAAGAATGCAAGAACTCATTCAGCTCTCTGGCATGATGGTGAACCTTAGGAAAAATGGCTGTGTGTGTGTGTGTGTGTGTGTGTGCTCGCGTGCGTGTGTATCTGTGCAAACCTGGGCACATGTCCACACACACACACACACCAAAAGAGACATGTTTCTAAAAAACTGCATCCTAGGATCCCAAGCCAACAGCGTACGTGGAGACCACAGCCGAGTGTAACACAGGGAGAGGGCCTTGTCCTCTCTCTGCACCCAGACGAAACAGGCTTCCCCAGCTATTCGAAGGCAGAATGTGCCTGAAGGTAGAACGTTCCTCGGAAACCTCTCGTAAGCCAAAATGGCATAAGGGGAAGAAGCAATCACCATTTCGTAAAAGCAAAAATCCTCTTGGGATTTCTTTTGGTTAGTGAAAGTGGGTACCGTACTAACGTCCTTCTTTCGTAGAAGTGAAGCGGGGTAAAGCGAACTTGTGGATAGTGGGGGAAATCTCTAATGAGAAGTGACCTCTTCGATTGGTTCCCTGAGGTTATCAAGGGAAAGAGGGCTCAGGAGAGGAAGAAAGAGGCCAAAGTCACTCCGCAAGACTGGGCTCCGGCTAAGTTACTGTGAGTAGTAAAAGCAGTGGGACCTTTGTGCCCGCAGCTGGGAAAGTGGAGGGCGCTGACTAGGGACAGGTGCCAGGTACCCTGCTCTCTGCAGCTGATGCGAACACCTACAGGAGACCAGACCCATCCTCAGCCCCATCTCCTGGGAAGCACACAGCACGCGGGCCGGCCTACTTGCACCACACCAAGGCCGCCCGAGGACCCTCCCTGCCCAGGACAGAGCAGGGCTGCCCTGCACCGAGAGGGCACAAGCTGCCACTGCCTCTTGAACACACACGGTCCTCTCCCCTTCACTCAACTTTGCATGGTGACCACCGAAGGCGAGAGGAACCGATGTGAAGCTTTAAAATGTCAAAAGCAATTTTGATTATATAATGTCGAATTATCCTATGAGTCACGCAGTTGATTCTGCAAATGTGAGGGCTGCCACGCGAGGGGTCACTGGGAAAGGGTAACAGGAGGAGAGGGGAGGGGAGGGAAAGCAGGAGGGAAATGGCGAGAGGAAAGAGAGTCCAGCACACGGCCATCCAGACCTAACTGCCTCTGGGCCCCTCTGGTCTCTCACATCACAACCTCATGGCCGGCAAGCACCCAACCCTTCAGGGCTAACAGCATACGGGGCTCCTGACAAGTCAGTGCGGAGCATACTATCCACCAGCAGACGTTCCCCTGCATCCTCCTGGGCCAGCGCAGAGGCCCTTCTGTGGGACACGGGGTCTGGGCTCCTGCCGCGCACCCCAGGGCCTGCACAGCGCACATCTTCTCAGCCGCAGGGTCTGTGCTGGCCACAAAGGGTCAGAGCCAGGGCCTCCGCGGGCTGACGCTGGGCGATGGGGCTGGCACAGGCTCGACCTCTGGCAGGGCTTTACTTGACTATGCATCGCAGGGCCATTCTGGCACAGTGGCCCCGTGGGCAAGACCCGTGGCTCTGGAGGCCAGGAGAGGCACAGTCTGGGAGATCCCAGATCTGCCTGACTCATGACAGTGGGGGCAGGGAACTGGGCTGGGACTCAGAATGAGGGTGGGCGTCCCCTCTCTACTTTGACCAACTGTGGGCATACTGGTGTTCCCTCTCTGTCTCTCATCTGGACTAAAGTGATCTCTAAGGTCCCTTCCAGCTTCTAAACCTATTTAACTTCTCTTTGTATGTTGTGCAGCCCGTGAACTTGTGACTCTGACTTCGAGAAGTTCGCGGTAAGCACAGTCGTGGTCTTCTGCATCCAGTATCTAGGGTCATAGTGTAGTAAAAATCAGAACACTCCATGTAACTCGAAGCCCACCCCACCGTCGCTGGAACGTGGAGGTTAGTTTAACATCAGTAAGGGTGTCTGGGGGCCTTCCTAAGACAAGAAGCGCCATATGTTTATCCTTCCCATCTATCGGTTTTCTTTTTTAAAATAAGTAATAAATCCGAGGAGGTTCCCATAATACTCTAAAGCAGCCAAAGCTCTCTACAGATTTTCCCCAAAGTCTGTGAGGAAGCTGGCATCCTCAACTGCTAAAAACACGTGGCATAGATTTGTCAAGTGGTTAAAGGAAGATATTTGAGATTGAATAAAAATTACTGCTGATGACAATCTGCAATAATACTAATATTTATTTAAGTCAGAATGTGGAATTACAACTCAGCCTTCATTATTTGTGCCTACGTATCCAAAAAAAGCAGAGTGTGGGTAACTCAGTGGTCCCCAAACCTTCTGGTTTCTTGCCAAGGCTTATAGAAAATCACACTACACTTCCCCACAGGTGAGAAGAATCTCTGACATTTTCCCACACTTAAAGCTCAGGTGGTAGCTTCTTAAATACCGCTTGGTTGAATGTATGTTAATCAATGATCCAGAAAGTAAATGACTTGACCAAGGTCACGTGTCCAGCCAGTGGCAAAGCTAAAACGGCCACCGGGGTCATGAGGCACCCGGACAGGGCAGGGCAAACTTTGTCACACATACGGAGCTCTCCCAGGGTGTCCCAGGGATGGCTCTGATGCGGGACACGGCTGAGAGGGCTCCAGAAAGCTGGTTCGGCTCCGCCCTTGGTTTCAGAGAAGCCACCTACCCTGGAATTCGCCCTGGTCATTCAGCCCCTCCATGATGCGCTGTGACAGGAACACAAGATAACAGGACCAGAAGGGGAAAGTGCTTCCAGTGGCAAAGGGCAGCCTAGCAGCTGGTTAATGAGGAGGTTTAAAGCTGGCTGAGCCACTCTGAAGGGACAATCCAGCCTCATGGGGGACAATTAGACAAAGGAAGCCATGAGCAACACAAAAGAAACCACGTCACCACGACCGTCAGCTCTCCCTGAGACAAATGTAAGGTCTAAGGCACAGGCTGATGAGAAGAAACACAGCAGAGGCTCCCGAGGTCTGGCTCAGAGGTCTGCAGCATGTCAGCCCTGGGTGACACGTGGAGTCAGAGCCAAGAAACACGCTCCCCTA
This sequence comes from Ursus maritimus, assembly GCF_017311325.1. Lineage (NCBI taxonomy): Eukaryota > Metazoa > Chordata > Mammalia > Carnivora > Ursidae > Ursus > Ursus maritimus. The sequence goes on along the minus strand of NW_024425563.1, from coordinate 45,412,446 downwards.
GAGGCGTCTTTGCCTTATCTGTCCTTTTTGTCTTCCAAAACTTTGTGATAGATGCACTGAGCCAGTGTAAAAAAAAAAAATCTGTTTTCCTTTCATTTGTTTTCTCATTTGGAAGGAAAACAAAATTACCATGAAAACCCCTACCATTTTATAGTGTATCGTAATTTTCAAAGTACCTGCATTCGGTTCTCCTGGTACTCCTATTTATCCATTCAGCAGTAAATACGTGCTCAGTGATGACTGAGTGGCCGATACCTGTTCTAGGTGCTAGGGATACTGCAATGAACAAGGCAGGGCAAAAATTCCCATCCCATTGTACAGATGAGAAGACTGAGGCTCATAGCAGCTAAGTGCTTGGTGCAAAGGCACATTCCCAATAAGTGGCAGATGGAGAACTAAATTCAGACGTCCAATACTGAAGTCAGTTTTTCCCCACTACCTCTCACCATTACATTCTTCTGTTGGTTTTTTATACACATTGTGCAGAACAATAAAACACTTTTTGTGCTTTGGGGTTTGGAATTTTATTATCAGTGGCCAGCTGGCACGTCAGACCTCAAATATGGCTCTGTTCTCACCAAAGGTGCAGAAAGTCCCTTAGCAACTAAGCCAGGCTTATCTGGTGCCTTGGAGTCCCCGGCAGATCTGCTGAGGGGGTCTGGCACACGGCTGGTAGCAGCACCGGCTCCCGCTCGCATGAATCTGCTAAACTTTCAACCGAGCTCCAAAGAACCAAGAGCCAGTTTTCTCCCAATTGCAGGTGTCTCTCTGCATGGGTCACTCTGGCTTTTTACTGTGAGTCACTGTAATCACATAGTCACAGCCACATCTGGCTGAGAGCAGAACCTAGCAGTGAAGAGCCTTTCTATTTAGAGGAAAAGAGAACTAGCACTTTTGGAACATGGGACAAGCTTAGGGCCAGATCCAGATGCTCTGGAAGGTTTTGAAGTCAAAATTGTAGGGTAGGAGAGAAGAAAGAATGGTGCTGGACGGATTCGGGATGAAAAGGAGGGGTGCTATTTTGCATGGGGCGCTCAGCCCTGTGGACGTCTGTGCCCTGCACAGCACCAGAGCTGTGGTGTCCAAGGCTCGTAGTGTTGTCTCCACCAACAAAGAGGGGCCCCTCATTGCTACGTTTGAATTAACCAGATGAGACAGTCTCAGTTAATCCAATTTAGCCTCTCAAGCTTAGTACACTGGGAGAAGAGGAGGAAACACACACACACACATACACCCCAGGTCCCTTGCATCTCCCCAGCTCTTCGCCATTAGTTAAAGAAGGCCAAACACCCTATTTTCCTAGAGCGTCCTCTCTATTTGCTGTTTCCTAGGCTTAAGTACAGAGCCTAATACAATTAGAGAAATGGGTTGGGAAATAGCCTTCCGGTATTTAAAATGGAAAATTTTTAAGTGTTCTCCCCTTCTTCATTTATCCATCCTGTATGCTGAGTGCTTGTGGGCTTTCTCAGAGGTGGGGGACTCTGGGTGATGTGCCTGTTGGACTTCTAGATCTGAAACAAACAAGCCCTGACTCGTGTGTCTGCCCGTTTCTGCGGTGTGTGCGACGCAAGTTCCCAGTGTGATGTCACTGAACACGGGGGTTGGCAAGAGAGGCACGTAATCAGCTCTGGCTCCAGCGCCCTGCAGGACTCCGAATGCCACAGTGTCAAAGTGCTAAGGGACCTCTCTACTCTCTTCCTCTCCAATTCTTCATGTTGCTGAAGCTTTGGCAAGTGCCAGCTTCCACCGAGGAAATGGCTTGCAAAGGTCAGAACCAGAGCGCTAATGCCAGTCGGTGTCACGACATGGGTGACCTCAGCGGAATATTAATATTACGGAATCTGCCTTCTCAGTAAAATTAATGAAAGGTCTTCTGCATCTCCCTGTATCTCTCAATCTCTGACTTCTGCCTCTCCATTCAGCTCCCGAACGTGCAGAGTAGCTGGTACATACCAGGAGGGAAGGAGAAAGAGAAAAGGAGAATGCAAGAACAAGTTATTTCGAGAGAAGGAAATGGTAATGAATGCGGCGAGCAAAGGGCAGAGAAGTGCTGAGGCAGACAGAACAATAGTCAGATCGTGTCCTTTGGTTCCAAACATTAATTGGGAGGGATAAAGAACACAGTCTTGCCCTTGGATCATAATCTTCAGCAAGCCCCTTGCTCTGAAATGACTTCCTGAAAACATTTCTCTAATGTTTTTAGCGTCAGCAGAAGCCAGCTAAAATTTCCCCGATTTACTACCTAAAAGCCCAAGAGTAGGTAATTATGCTTCCTGCTNNNGCTGACAAAATACAAAATGTTAAACATGCCCAATTACAGAGAAACATGGAAATGTTCGATGTGTGACAGTTCTCACAGTCGCAGTACGACATGCAGCTCACTTAGCCCTGGAAGATAACAATGAATGTCTTCCAGAAAGCCCTTAATCTTCCTTAAGGTCTTTTCAATTAATTTAACCGTGAATAATTTTCTTTTAAAAATTACTGGAAATTTTCCACATTCAACACTCGAAGGCTATTTCCCAGTCCAAGTGCAGAATTGTACGAGGCCGTGTACTTCGGTCTAGGAAACGGCCGTCCTTTCCATCGGCGTCCTGGCCTCACAGAGCCGTCTTCTAAGTGCGGCTGGAGGAGGTGCCTGAGACGTCGGAAGCAAAAGGGGAGGTACAGGCCTTCTTCGGTTCACCCCACGCCTTCAAAGGCTCCTGCTCCCTAATGAACATGTCCAAATATATGGGCAGAGCATTCCAGGCACTTTAAAGCAGGGCTCTAAGGGCCCGCGTGTATCCCTGTGAGCCAGCAGAGAGTGGTTCTCAAGAGGCGGCTGAGCCACCAGCGTTGGGGGCAGGCTAAGACAGAGTCCACGAGGGGAAGTCCAGATGACAGGGGGGAAGGACGAGCCCCGCAGTGGGTGGACCACAAAGGGGGCGAGAGCCAGGCCATCCATGAGATCAAGCATCGAGAACTGGGAGAGAAGATCAAGAGAAGGCAGCTGGGGTCAAACAGGAGAGCATCCTGGGAGGTTGGCTGGGACACCGTGGAGTTGAGGCTCACGGCGGGAGGCCAGCAGAAGGGCCACGCGAGGATGGCTGCTCGTTTACTGGAGGAGTGGGGGTGGGGGGGAGACCTAATCTACAACAGGACACTGTTTCAGGGCTCTCTGCGTTTGCACATGTTCCCTCTACCCAAAACGTCATTCCTGCTTTTTGTACCTAACAAATTCTTCCTCTTCCCACAACGCCTGGCCCTCAAGGGATCCTTCCTCCATGAAGCTTGCTCCTTCATCACCTCCTCCAAGCCACCTGTTACCTTGCACATACTTCATCCCTCGCACCCAACAAGCATGATATTTGGTATATAGTAGGTGCTTAGTAAGTCTTGTTGAATGAATAAATGAATGAATGAAAAACTAAAAAACTAAAAACTAGCTTATACTGAATTTAATAGTCAGGTCCTGCTAGAAGGATCTATTGATATTGGCAGTAGTTTAAAAAGTAAGGCTGAAGTGCACCTGGGTGGCTCAGTCAGTTAAAGTCCAACTCTTGGTTTCAGCTCAGGTCATGATCTCAAGGTCGTGAGATCAAGCCCCGCATTGGGCTCTATGCTGGGTATGGAGCCTGCTTAAGATTCTCTCTCCCCCTCTCCTGCTGCCCCTTCCCTCCCACCCCACTTGTGCACATGTGCTCTCTCTCTCTCTCTCTCTCAACATAAAAAAAAGAAAAAAGAAAAGAAAAAGTAAGGCCAAAAGGTCAAGAGAAATATTGGGATTTTTCCCCTGAGTCATCTAAGAAACAGTCCCTAGCTAGACACCATCACTGTCTTATATTCCTGAAAGAGTAAGAGAAGAATAAATGCGTACAGCGGGAAAAGGAATGGAATTGAACAGCTACGGATTTCCTGGTAGCAGCCAAAGACCTGACACCCGATATTCAAACACTGATGATGGTTTTCAGCCAATGGAACCCCTTAAAAATAACAGTGAAACTACTGGAATAGAAGTCTTCTAGAGTTTTCCAGGCTGAGGATCAGTCTTAGCTGACAGATTCCTGAGCCCACCTTAAAGATTCTGATACAATAGGTTTGGGTCAAGGCACCTGAATTTTTCAAAAACTCCCCCAAGTGATTCTGATAATGAACAGAATTAGAAACCATTGGATGGTTATGTCTAAACCACTGATGATGTGACTTGTGGTATATGTGACTGAACATACCCAGGGAGCAGGGCTGCTGTCTGCCTGGCAAATCACAGACAGTCTTAATAAAGAGAAGTTAAACCTACTGTGTATTTACTTGGATTATCTCATTTAATCCTCCCGACAAGCCTACAAAGTAGGAGCCGGAATTATCCCCATTGTACAGTACAGACACTAAAGCTTACAGAGGCTAAGTAACTTACCAGCCACTAAGGGAGACAGATGGTTTTCAAAATCCTGGCAGTTTATTCTGCAGGCTGTATTCTTAAACACTGAGCAGTACAACCCCTTTGCTGAAGTACATGGGCAGAAAGCAACCCCCTGAAACAAAACGTCTTAAGAAGTGGCCAGTGGCTTCAATCTGTATGGCCTCTGGACAATTTTCCCCCTAACTTACAGGAATCAAGTGCTTTCAGAAATCTTGGGCATTTCTGCATCTGTCTCAATATGTGTTATGTATGCTTGCATCCCTCAAACATAGCACAACACCTGGCCCATGATATCAACTCAATACATATTCGTTGAATTTAAAACAATTTGATTCCATGAATGTCATAAAAATGAGGTGACTAAGGGCACTTGGGTGGCTCAGTTGGTTAACCATCTGACTCTTGATCTCAGCTCGGGTCTTGATCTCAGGGTAATGAGTTCGAGCCCCATGTCGGGCTCCATGACTAAAGCCAAGAGCTTCCCTTAGTCGAATTCTCTGTGCTGCCTCGGCCACATTGGACCACAAATGAAAAATGTGACTCAGCTACAGAAGGGGAGGTACAGGAATGTAGCACACAGTTATTGAATGAAGGAAGTTATTGCTTTCAAGGGAAGCACACACTTTCTACCCGCACGACTGTGTCTCAGACAAACCTGGAAGGATCTGGGGTCCCAGTGAAGTAGTGAATGCATGGCGAGCTTCTGTTCTGAGGCAGAACAGACACTACGCTGGCTGTGGTAAGGAAAGACTCGGAGTCTATACAGACTCCACTGGCTTTGTCCCGTAAGATGTCAATCATAGTCTGCACAGTGATGCTTTCTGTAAAGAAAAAAAAAGACAGACAGACAGAAAGAGAGAAGCTGTAACAGTGGCAGGTTGTTAACCAAAATCCATTCATTCCTTTTCCTTTTTAGTAACAGAACCCTTGAATGGATAGCTGGGAACATAACAGCCCAGCTACAGACTACATTTCCCAGCTTCCCTTGTGGCGAGGTGTGGCCACATGATAAATCCCGACCAATGGGAAATGAAATCATGTGTGCAACTTCCTTGCACACTCATAAAAAGGATGGTTTGCCCTTCACTTTTTCCCCCCTCTTGCTGCTGCCTAGGACGTGCCTGCAAGTGGGCCACAGATGGAAGTCCTGTGTTCAGGCAGAATAACCCACCAGACCTGGACTGTCCATGTAGCTCTAGACTATAACATGGGAGAAAAATAAGCTTCCATTTTCTTTAAGCCATATTATTTTGCAGTCTCTTTGTTAGAGCACTTAGTAATTCCTCAATGACCGCAGTATGCAATAGAATATCCATAGGAAAGTACGTGCAATCTATCCACACTCCACGAAGCCCACTCTCTTGTACACTCTTGCTGGTTGGAGTCAACATGATGTTTGCAGAATGGTCTCTCTGCAGTATTTAGAGAAGTAGTTAGAGAAGTATTTAGAATATTCAGAGCCATTATGACTATTGGCTCTGACTTCAATTAAATGTGTCAATGATTCCTTGACTCCACAGGACCCCAGCTCTACATTTTCTCCCTCTGTTTGTAATTCATTAAAACACTATTCTTTCGGTCTGTGTTCACAAAGATGGAATCAAAGCATCACATGGGGGAAAGTGCCTTAAACTTCACGAACACAACTCCCATCCTTTTCATAAGTTTCTATTTGTAATGTCATACCTAAAAATATTAACAATAAAAGCCTTGATTTCTTCAACTACCCAGTGTTCGAATGTTCTCATTGTCTCATAAATGAGCTTATGGATTTAAATCAGGATCCACTAGGTTGATAATGTGTCAAATCTCTTTTAATCTCTGCCTCTCGTTTTACTCCCTTGCATTTTATTTGTTAGGCCATTTCTCCTATAGAATTTCCCAAAGTCCGAACGTTGCAGATGGCATCCCCTGGTGTTATTTAATATGTTCCCCCATCCTCTGTGTTCCCTGTAAACTCGTAGCTAGATCCAGAGGCTTCATCGGATTTAGGTTTTTGATGTTTTAGCAAGACTACACCACATATGGTATTATATACTTTTATCAAGCTTGTTTTCTTTTTAACTCTTAGAGAGTTTTTTTTTAAGTTCCAGTTTTAAAATGGATACTTTCTTATCTTCCTACCCTGAACCCATAAATAAAGCTCCACAGCAAAAGGCCTTAAAGTGTTCTTCTATATTAAACGTCAGCAAACTTTTTCTTAAAGAACCAGACAGTAAATATTTCAGGCTTATGGGCACAGCATCCCTGTTGTGACTTACTGTGCAACCATGCCACTCTAGCGTGGAAACGGTCCCAAACGATCCCTAAATAAGCACATACGGTGGTGTTCCAATAAAATTCTATTTACACAATTCTGGCTGCTGGGGCGCCTGGCGGGCTCAGTCGTTAAGCGTCTGCCTTCGGACCAGGGCGGGACCCCAGGGTCCTGGGATCGAGCCCCGCGTCAGGCTCCCTGCTCAGCGGGAAGCCTGCTTCTCCTTCTCCCGCTCCCCCTGCTTGTGCTCCCTCTCTCGCTGCCTCTCTCTCTGTCAAATAAATTGAATCTTAAAAAAAAAAAAAATCTGGCTGCCAACGGGTCATAGTCTGCCAACCCCTGTTCTAAATGATCACAGGTTTAACTTACAAAACACATGTATCAACTGTGTGGCAAATATCAAATGTGGCCACGGTGATTTCTTTGGAAGGCTTTCTGCTCAGGCACCAAAGTAACAAGCTATCCAGGCACACATTTACCTAGATTTGGATTCTGATTGAGTCAATAACTAGAGGGAAGACGGAGGGCTTGGGAAGAGAATCCAGGTCAACGGTTGAACTCAACAAATGTTTATGGAGCACAAGACCGTAATGGGCACCACAAGGGGATCCCCCAATACGTAAAGGACAGTGCCCCGCCCTCCAGGCCCAGCAGGCTAATGAGAGAGGAAAACATAGGAAGACGTTAAGTCAGATACACAACGGCTGAGGTAGAAGGAAGGCTGCGATAAGCACCATAAAGACGAGTACAATGACACTGACGTTTAAAGGAGAAATAACACCAGAAGGAGAAGAACCTCCCGTGGATGAGGAAGCAGCCTACAAGAGATGCACGTCGTCACCCTGCCGGCTCCTGAAAGGCATCCACACAGGTCGGTCTCTATGTACAGGGACTACTGTCATCTCCTCCTCTCTGCTCACCCTCCTAAGATCGGGCACGTTCTCTGGAATAGCTACAAGACAACAGGTGTGAGAGGGACAATCATAAGGGATGTGCTAACTCACCTTCTTTCTTTTCTATGCTGTCTTTGCCTGCACAGCAGTCTAGATGGTCATCAGCTGAAGAGAAAACTTCAGAAAAATTGAACTCGTCCTCGCCCGTCCACCAGCCTTGACTCTGAGCGTAACTCCTGAGTTCAGGGTGCTCCGCATCGATCTTCGTGGTGAGTGAAAGCTGATTGCAAATGCACTTCACTCCCTCTGTAGAGAGCACGAAGCCCCGTTAGCTGGAGATACGCTTAGAAAGACTAAATCAAGAAATGGAAATTTACAGGGAATCCCTTCTCTGTAAGGGAACTTTAACTACAGAGAGGAATCGATTCTGTTTTTGAAGACAGAAACACACAATCCTTGATCCTCTTTTAAGGAGACCTCCCAGAAGGTGTGACCAGTTCTGACCGGGCATTACCACATCTTAAATGAGCAATGGTCACTTGATCTACGATTCACATTCAAAAGGAAACATGTGAAGCCCTCATTATGGCTAAATAAGCCCCAAGCATTTATTACTTACAAGAAAAGCGAAAGCTTTCTTGAAAGAGACCCGGCACTACTAACAAGACTTAATGAATGCCACAACCATAGATATCCCCCTTCCCCAATTCAGCCTTCCTCCACTTGAACGAACACTCTCCACCACCACCCTCAGCCCAAATACATCATTTCTGGAAAATACAAATATGATACTTCTTCATTCAGCTTTTTTTTTTTTCAGGCCCCAACATTTAGAAAAACACAGTGGCACTGATAATGAATGGTTCTACAACACTGGAGTGCACCTGTCAACATACGTGTCTCTGAGTCTATCCGTAGAAGTGTGTGTGTACATGTGTGTCCGCGTGTATGAGTGTGGAAACTCTATGGGAATTTTTTTCTCATAAAAATATAAGCGTGACTAAAGAAGCCTAGAATCGGAAATGCTTGTACTCGGAGCACACTTGGCTTGATGGACGAGGGTGAGCCAGAAATTCTCCCATCTGCTGGCAGGCTCGCTCTGGCTTCTCCGAAGCCTCAGCCACAAATACCCTGAGGACGAGTTGGCCTTCCAGCTTCCAGTGCTGTCTAGAACACTAAGAAGTTATGAGCTGTGGTTCACAAAGGCCATCCGTATTTGCTGCTTCCAGAGAGTATTCTGATCTTCTAAATTCTTGGGGAATGAAGTAGAGAGAGAGCTCAAACCACAAGCTGCAATAAAAGCATTACTGCCTGAAAACCAGTTCCTAGAGACAAGGTCAGTACCGGACTGAGTTCTTCCAGCATGTTCTGCTTCACTGACTTAGTCTTCCAAAACAAGTATTCCTAGCTGATGGGCACTGGCCCTCTGCCATTCATCTTTTCAGAGGACAACACAAGAATAAAACTACTTTAAAAAATTAAAAATAAAAAGAGGCTTTGGCCTAAATGGGTGATTTTGGCATTCTTCATACTAAGCTATCAAAAAAAAAAAAATCTTGTGAACAACTCCACAGACAACATTTTCCTCAAGGGCTGATTTATAATGGATGTTTGCTTTCGGGAATGTGAGCATTTCAGGGGCCAGATCCATGAACTCCTACTGCTATCACACTGCTGGAGGGAGCGAGGACAAGAAAGCAATGAGTCCAAGGAACGGCTGGGGTTTTATTTCAATAGTTAGTGAAAGACAACATGATTTTAAGGAGATGGATTTTTTTTTTTTAAGCTATATCTTGAAGGAAAACTAAGCTTTTGAAAGGCAGGTAAAGATCAAAAAGTTTTCAGCTCTGGGGCGCCTGGGTGGCTCAGTCTGGTTAAGCGTCTGCCTACGGCTCAGGTCATGATCTTGGGGTCCTGGGATCGAGCCCCACGTCTGGCTCCCTGCTGAGCAGGGAGTCTGCTTCTCCCTATGCTTCTCCCTCTGCCCCTCCCCCGCTGCTCACTCACGCTCTCTCTCCCTGTCTCTCTCTCTCTCTCAAATAAATAAATCTTAAAAAAAGTTTTCAGTTCTATTGAAAAGCAAGCTATGACTGCTTTATCAGCATGGACCACTAGCCCTCTTGATGGAACCATCTGATAGTAAGGCTTCGTCCTAGAACTGTTTTGGCAAACGAGTTTTCAGCTCTTGCCCAGCAGGAGGCCTGGCGATACGGCAGCCCACACCGGCCGCATCAGTCTGGGGAGGCCCGTGACGACTGCAGGAGGCAGGGCCGCAGGCACAGAGGGGTGTATGCTGGGCACATGGGGGTGGAGAAAGTCTCTGAGATCATTGCGAGGACGCCACCAGCCCATTCAGCGCCCTTGTGAGAATGAAAAGAAGCCTTCCTCCTCCAGGCAAGCACCGCAAGCCAGCCTCGTATGGGACACAACATACCCATCGTCCGCGGCAACCCTGATCGCCGCACCGACTTAGGCCACAGAAAACGGCGGGCTGATTCTCAACTATCACAGTAGATCTCTGCTTCTAACTCAGGTCAGATTTGGTTCCAATCCCCCCTACAGCACAGATGGAAAACAGGTTTCATCCCTATCATCGATTCTGAGGAACCGGAAGAGACTTCCTTGCAAATTCAGTCGAGAGAAGTACATAGGCCACGTATAGGTCCAACACGAGAAGCGGGTTAGGACCTACCAGGTGTGTCTGCCAGGAGCACAGGAGGCCAGAAATGGCAGCGCACGGTCCATGTACTTGTCATTCGGTCCTAAGGATGTCGGCAGGGCTTCACTGGCCAATTCTCTCCTAGAACTCCGTAGTCCTCTCAGAAACCCTGTAGCCCATTCTGGGACCCCATCTGGTCCCCAATAGGAGGGTGCCAAGTGATGAGACAGGACAAGCACACCCCCCTCTAGCATCTCCTCCCTCAGAACCATCTCAGAACAGATGCTGCAGAGAGCATGGGGCAACAACTGAATGGGCACTACATCCTTCCGGGTGCATTCCCTAGTCCTCTGCTCTTCCAGAAACACTGTCTCACAGAGAAATGAGCTTGTTGGCCCAGAGGCAGTCCATGGTCGCCACACAGATCCAAATTCCTCTTTCAGAGGAACATTCTAAGCACAAGGAGCTACAGGGCTGGGGGTGACGGGGGGCAGCTCCCTGTCACAGTGGTTCGTTGACTGAATGGAATGGGAAAACCACCATTCCTTTGACCAAGTCAGAGTAACCATTTGTGTCATGAAACTGCTGGTCGTCAAAATTGGGTCCTGCCCACAAAGCAAAGAGAAAATAAGAAATGTCAAGGGTGTGTTTCCCAAGTGCTGACATCCCCGCACCCCAGGTTCCTCTCTGGAAGCAGGGCCCAGAAGAGAAGATCTAGCACAGACAGGGTGTGCATCGGCAGCGGGATTCCTATACGTCCGGGCAGCGTCCGCCTCGGCCGCCCCATCCATGCGGGCTCACCTGTGATCTGCTCGGCAGCCCAGTACTTCCCCACGGTCTCCAGCACCCAGGCCTCCTCACGATCCACGATCAGATACGCGCTCTGGAAGCTATGGCAGGAGTCCGCGTCTTCATAGTAATTCCCACCTTGTCCATGTTCTTCCAACAAGGCGACGATGACATCTAAGGCTTCTTTTGCTGTTGTCCCTCTTTCTAAACCAAGCCTGGTAAGAAAGTAAGTAAGAAAACGAGAAGTATACCTCAGTCCTTTCCTATCGTGTGGTTTTCACCACAGCAACCAAAGACTGGCCCGAAGCTGAGTGACGAAGTGTGAGACACGCGTGAACATGTCCCATCTGCGGGCTGAGATGCAGACACACAGCACTTGAATCCAGAATACATCTCGCCCACATTCGGTCCAAAATCAGGGGGGTGCTCTCTGTCTTTGGGCACCCCCCTCCCACACAGAGGAGTCAGGAGCCCAGCAGCTTCTTCCTCATGAAGGGCAGCTCAGCCTTCAGTTCTTTTCTAACTCTGGCTCCCTTGGAGCTGGCCAGCTTAGCTCCAGCCTTATCAAGGCCCCCTTTCTGTGGCTTCTTCTTCCGCCTGCCTTTGGGCAAAAGGAAATCTCTGCCATTCTACACCAGATATGTGGGTTGGTAACAGAAGTGTTCCATAGCCAGCCACTGTCCTCGGTGCATATAATTTACTCAGAGATCTCACTAGGAATGGGTGCCTGGTAAGGACACCTATAAAATAAGTACCTACATCATCAGGGTGCTCTGAGGACAGGTTTATGACATAACGAATGTGAAAATACAAGCACAACTGCTCAGGACCAAGTAGGTGGTGGGTACGTTGGAGAGGCAGCCCTCTCCGGCAGAAAAATAGTGACTCACAGAGAGAGGGACCCGGCTTCCAGTTCTCTTCGTGCCACCCACTGGCAGCATGACCTTCAGTAACCTAACCTTTCGGAAACCTGATTTTCTCATCTATAAAGTCGAAACAGCAGTACGTCCCTCTCAGGCCTGATAGAGGATGGCTCATGACATGTACCCGGTACACGACCATTTCTCCATCTCTTCCTTCACATCAAAATTCTGGTGGCAGGAGCACAAGAGCCTCCGAGCAGAGGCAGCGGTGCCTGCTAAGATGGCAGCGTAAGCCAGTTCTCGGGGAATTTCCAACAGACCCATAGTCACTAAAATCCACCCGGCTTGATTCTTTCTGAAGGGACTTTCATTCACTGTGCTGCCAGGGAGAGGAAAAGATGGTGCTACAGACATATTCTTGCAATGGGCTTATTTTCATAGATCATTATCTATCAATTCACTGGGTACTTCTCCATGTTAGTTTATTTAGGAAGACTTGGTGACCAGCCACTGCTTTGCAAAGCTAAACCCTAAGCCCTTAGGAGAGAGATAAATACTAAACCCATGAGAAGATTGGATTAAGCAGACTTTTCTGTTGGTCAGTGTCGTCTTCTCCGCGGAGGAATAGCAGAAGCAGGCACCCATCTGATCTCGAGGATCCGGAGCAAGTAAGTGTGAGCACCTCTACAGGTCTGCTCAAGCTGTGCCCCCCAGACGGCCCCCTTCCTCCCTCCACGGATCCCTGGGAGCCTCTGGTTACCTTGCCCCGTGCATGCATACCAAGCAGAAGCTGTCCCCGGGGCTTTTGCAGGGCTGCAATGTGTCCATGTGACCATGTGCTAGGAACATGTGATACCTAGCCCGGGCACACCACCTTTGGAAGCTGTGACGCTCTTGTGAAGTTTCTAGCTCAGTCTCCGGCTCTTCTGCCTGCTGCGATCCACACTGCGACTCCCAGGCATGCACCTGCCCTCCCGCACTGACTTCTGTGTCTCTGTGCACAGCCTCTGCAGCGGGACCTCGACCTCATCCACAGACACGACTCCGACCTCACTCTCCTACTCCCTGCGCCGGGACCATGGGAAATGATACTCCTTTGTCCACCTGGCCACTCCCACCTCGCTTCCGTGCCACGGGACGGGGACAGGACAGCCTGCTCTACAGACTGCGAACAACAGCAGGGTTACCCGCTGTCCGGCTCAGACTGAGGGGCAGATGCACTGGGGCTACCGAGGTCTAGGGCCGCAAGTCACCCAATGTCAGGACGCCAGTTCCAAAGCCTTTCACGGTGGTCTGGCCTCCTAGATGGGGCAGATTCATGGGATTCAAAGCGAGAAGAGCCTCTTTCTGGCCCCATGCCTACTTCCACCCTGGCTGCTTCACCTCACTATGGGCATGACCGGGGCAGGCAAAGGGATGAAATGTACTGGGCCAAGGTCAGAGTCTCGCTCTGACATCTACCTTCGGTACGATTCAGATCCTTCAAAAGTGTGTGCTTGGTCCAGGTTTTTCTGGGTCTTGGAGTTAGATGCTCCCAAATTCAAATTCTTGTTTCATGGTGAATCCTTGGAAAAATCCCTTTTGCGGCCCATGACTCTCACACAGGTATGTCAGACTCACTGGGCCCTTTCCTGAAAGGTTACCGGACCTGTCCATCAGTTGGTGGAAGCTACAGACCACAGGGGTCTCGGCGTAAATGTGCACGTTCTCCCTACACAACCTACAAAGTGTCAAAACCTCTACTCCTTTGTATAGGATGTTGGCTTTGGCAGGTGCCATAGAGGTCATCCAGTCTAAGGCCTCCCCTTGAACAAATGCGGAGACTGTGGCCCAGAGACGTGTTATAACTCAGTGTATTCACACTGAAAACCAAGGCCCCTGGCTCCCAGCCCAATATTCTTTTAATGTGGTCATGATTCTATTGCATTTCACTATCTCAGAAAAAAGAAAGTCATTTCAGAATGTCATTTCGTTCCAGCCCACCCTCTCCTTTGGTCAATCAGTCCAAACTCAGTCATTGATCGGCCACCGCAGGCCAGTCACACAACTCCCGGTGCTTGTGATGCAACGGAAAGCGAGCAAAGATCCCCATCCCACCGAGCCCACACGTCCACTTCCCCCTGTTCGCAGTGGCTGGCAGAGCAGGGAAAGGGAAACAGATGACGGAGATGAAGAGGGGATGGGAGGCACATATCTCTCTTCTTTTTTCCTTTTTATCTTATGTATTTTATATGATTCCTTTCTTCTCTCCTATATTTTAGATGTATTTCAAACCATAAACTTCACCCACTTAAAACATACAATGATTTTTACTATATGCATAAAGTTGTGCAACTATCACTGCAATCTAAATTTGGGACATTTTCCACACCCCAGAAAGGAGCACCATTTCCATTAGGAATCACTCCCCATTTCCCATCCCAACCCCAGGCAACCACTAATCGACTTTCTACTGCCTATTCTGGACATCTCCTGTAAATGCAATCGTACGATATGTGACCTTCTTTCACGTAGTATCCTGTTTTCAAAATTCAAGCATGTAGCACTCGGCTAGTTTTTATTGCTTAATAATATTCCATTGTAATCTGCTTTTTTCTCTATTACCTTGCACTTCCTATCAAAAGGCACACGTCTTCTTTGGGAGGCTCGTGTTACAAAATATTGACGTTTGGAGGAACATAAATCCTGTCCCCATTCCCCGCCTGTTCTGAGCAGTTGTTCTAAAGAATCACCGTATCGCACCTGACCAGATCCATCCCCAGTAAGGCCTCCGTCTCAGCAGCGGGTTCTCTGGCATTGATGGCTTCATTGGCTATGCACACTCCATGCTCGTTGGCTCCCATTTCTGCCCCCCAAAGCCAGGCAGGTCTGCTTATCACAATGGCATGGGTCCTGGGGACTTGGTCGATTGAAATGTAAGTGCACTGAAAAACGAAGACAGGAAAGAAAGGACCATTACCTGTCAGGATCCACTTAGTTTCCACCCTGGTACTTACACAGAACCCCCATGTGAGTTACAAACAGAGCCAAAAAACTGACAGGCCTCGGGAACACCAGACTTAAAACACACCCCAGGTCTCAATGCAGCTGAGAGGTGTGTATGGCGAGTTGCAGTTCTGCAGATCAGCTGTCAGTCTCTGGTTCAAGCCCAGTTTATCCACGGTGCTCACGTAGCCAGCGGTCGTCTTCTTGAACCAGGTATGCAGCCAACCTCTGCTCCGAATATTCTGCTGGTCATTTCAGTAGGCACAGAGGGGCACCGGTGTTTCAAACATACATAGCTATTTATTCCCATATGCAAAAATCCTTCTGGATCAGTGGTTTTCAAACTGTTTTACAGTTATAGAGCCCTACTATAGGAGAAACTTTACCTGGAGGCCTAACATAGAAAGTGGATTAAAGGGAAAGTATGTTGCCTGAAGAATGGGGGTTCTTATGCGTCTGGCAAGGATCCAAGGATCTCCCTGGAGCCCAGTTTAACAACCCCCACAACTGCTCTACTGGTAGAAGACGGAACACGATGATAGCATTTTACATTTAACTAATGCATTAAATGCTCTCCTATACACTGTGCTTCCCTGTCTGTCTCACTTGATTCACACGCACGTTTCTAACTTGTCAGGACTGCAAGACACACCACTTGGTGTTGTCTATCTTCCCTTCTCCAGGCCGCCGTGTCTTTACCTGGAAGACGAGTGAGCTGCTCGAGATCAAACGATTGTCAGCCTCAGAAGCCTGCCTTCACACGAACTCTTACGCAGAAGCGTGAAGACAATAAAAGTGGTCCAAGTGTGTTGAGGCAAATGGAAGAAGGGCTGTGGGACCAGCTCACTCAGAGCCTGGCCTGCTGGTTCTTCCCTCTGCCTCCCCACACGGGGCCCCTGGGAGAGAGCCCGCAGAGAAACTGGAAAACCACTAGGCTAGGTTGTCTGTTAGAGGCCTCCTGACTCTGTCATTCTATCAGCCCAGGACACACACGCCATTGGGCGGATACAGCACGGAGTTCAGGGCTCTAAATTACACAGAGCTCTTTGGCTCTCAGGGGAGAATTTTATCAGTGGGAGCAACCATTTACATTTTAAATTGGGCACGCAAGCTTTGGCTCAACTGTGGCCTTGGATCTTTTTCTGACTCAAGACCCAGTTATATCGACTGAATGCAGCCCGGAAAGTTATTCTGCATTGATTTTCCATAATCTCTAAACCTCAGGAAAGAGCTGAGACGTGTGTGGCATGCACACTCACTGATCAGGTGACACGCGTATCCTCATAATCCCTGCGAGAGGTGGCTCTGCTCTGGGATGATGTTATTTCACTTGATAAATATTGGTAAGCTCACAGCTAATTAAATCCAGAGGCTGTCAAGAGACTCTTGAGTTTTTCATGGCGAACTGATAATAAAATACACTCTTGAAATGTTTTCCCCTATCCAGTTTCCAAAAGTTGTTTACTTTGAAAAACGATTCTGTTAGAGCAAAAACCTAGCCAAAGCAGCAAACAAACTATGGTCGTCTGTGCTCTTCTAATTTGTAATTGAAATTTACATTTTGTAATTGTGTTTTTTCATGTAAAAAGCAGTTCAGGCATTTGACCAACATTTTCCAAAACCCCTGTGCACACTGAGCTCCAGTGACAAATTCTGTCTTGAAAAGAATGAATAAATATGGAAGGAATTTAAGATTTTTTAAAAGATTTTATTTATTTATTTGAGAGAGAGAGAGAGAAACAAGCAGGGGGAGGGGCAACGGGAGATGGAGAAGAGACTCCCCGCTGAGTGGGGAGCCCGACAAGGGGCTCGATCCCAGGACCCTGAGATCATGCCTGAGCCAAAGTCAGACACTTAACCGACAGAACCACCCAGGCGCCCCTTAAGATTCTCAAGTATAGATTTATCATAAAGGTTTTTTTAAGGTCAGGAAGAAAGTAAAAATAAGAATGGGTTTATTTGGGGCGCCTGGGTGGCTCCACCGGTTAAGCATCCGACTCTTGGTTTCAGTTCAGGTTGTGATCTCAGGGTCCTGAGACTGAGCCCCACATTGGGCTCCATGCTTAGCAAGGAGTCTGCTTGAGGTTCTTTCCCCCTCCCTCTCCCTCCCCTTCTGGTCCTTCCCCTGCCCCTCACGCACACATACACACACACACACTCTCTCTCTCAAATAAACAAATAAACAATATTTTTAAAAAAATAGAATGGGTTTTCCTTATTTGTCTTGAAATTCGGTTTTACACATTCGTTTCCATTTCACCATTTACAGAACCACACACAAGGCATTTTGTGCTAAGTGCTGCTGGCAGATAAGTCCGTAAGGATGCCCAATTCCTGATCTTTCAGTTGGGAAAGAAGGAGAAGGTACGCATGCAAATTACCATGGCCACCAGGCCAACCTGAGTAGCTGTCACCGAGGCCTGTCTACTTAACATGTACTGCATCTCCCCCCGCCCCGCCCCACCTTATACATCTGATCAACCTGATCCTGCTTTTTTTTTTTTCACATTCCATTTACCCCTTTCCAAAATAGTGTATAATTGACTCGGGTACTGCATATACCGTTTATTATGTTATCTCGCCAGCTACAGGGGAAGCTCCATAAGGACGGGGAGATATCTCTGCGGTTTAGTTCACTGATATATCTGAAATCTGGGACATCCTAGGCATCGATGGACCTTTTTCTGAAAGAATGAATGAAGGAACAAATGAAGGAATAAGTGAGTAACAGGGATCACAGGGACATAATACAAGTGCAAAAGAAAGAGCGAAATTATCCAAGTGGGCAGAGGCTTTATCAAGTGGGTGACATCTGAGTTGATCTTGAAAAATGGGCTAGACATCAAGGCATTCCAGAAAGAGGTAAGAGCCACAGAAGAGAGAGAGATGGGGATGTCAAAGGTGTGTTCATGGTCCAGGGACACCCTCCTACGTCACGCTCGGGGAAGCTACTGCGATGGCATCGAGTAACAGGACTGCAAGAGCTCGGTAAGTATTGACTGATAAAAATGTTGAAAATTGAATCCAAAAGACCATATGGTCTTCGTAGGAGTTCAAAATATTTGCAGCCAACTTGACACTTTTTGGCCAAACTCAGAATGAGGAGGAAG
This sequence comes from Ursus maritimus, assembly GCF_017311325.1. Classification (NCBI taxonomy): domain Eukaryota; kingdom Metazoa; phylum Chordata; class Mammalia; order Carnivora; family Ursidae; genus Ursus; species Ursus maritimus. The sequence goes on along the minus strand of NW_024425563.1, from coordinate 45,394,488 downwards.
AAAGGAGATGCCCAAGTAGCCAGATGGGCCAAACAGCCCCTCCTAAGCACTAGGCCGAAAGCCAAGGCAGCAGATCCCCCTCATATGCTACCAAGCAGGGGGGTAGGGAGATGGGGAGCCGGGGAGGGGGGTGCACCCAAGCCTCAGTGAGCCTGTAACACACACCCTTTAGGGGATCTCTGTCATGAACGGCGGCAGCCTGGACCTAACAAGAACCCTTCTGTGGCTGCAATTCACACACACTCCACTGTGTTTGCAATCTGACTAATCACACCCAGGTCAAAGCGGATGGTCACACTTGCCTCATATAGATTGGTTCTCTAAAATCCTAGTCTGGGAGCAAACGTCATAAATAGGGAACGCTTACACAAGATGTAATTAGCTGAAGTTTGTAAAGTCAGCCATCTAGAACGTGAACTCTGCAGGTAGTCATTTCTTTTGTAAATAAAATCCCCCGACCGTCACGATTGTCACATCATTAATGAGGCAGGCAGACAGAAAGCGCGATTTGAGGCAGCCGAGAAGGTCTCACCAGGGGAAAAAAAATCCAAACAGCACGTGAAATCTTCTTTCAGCATGACAAAAACAATTTAGTTTCAAGTCAAAATTCCTAGCCAGATTTCTAGTAGAAAACAGAGAAAAGAACACATTCACCACTCAAAAGATCAGTCTTTCCAGGGATGGTTCTGGCCGCGGCTTTGGGGATGAAGCTGTTTAAAAGGTCTGCAGAGAGAGAGAGAGGAGCAAACCGTCCTGCTGCCCCATGGCCACTCCCAAGCTGCCTTTAATAAAACAAATCCGTCAGCCAGCACGATTCTGGGTGCCAAGGCCACATCAAACATGAGAACATCCAGAGTGGGGCGTGTGGGGAGGCATGCTTCTAAATGTCAGTGCTGCCTAACGCTAATCATCGAGGTTTTGAAGGTGCCATCGCCTGCACTGAACCTGCCACTCTCTCAGGTGGCTCCGGGGGACACGTGCAGGTTGGAGGATAGAAAAGATGAGCCTTGACAAAGCCGTGGAGACAGAGACAAAAGACAATTCTTCTGCAGAGCCAGCCCTTTATGATCTGGTGTGACTGTGTCAAAAGCGAAAAAGCAAACTCAGCTTCACGCTGTCGCCTACCCTTTGCACACGCCAGCGCACACTCTTTCTGGGTATCACCCAGTGAAAGGGGAACAGAGACACTCACACAATAGACGTTTCAATTAATGAAATGCAACCATTGTGCTTCCTACTGTACTTGGATGGCGAACACAACCCTGGCACCACCAGTGAAAGCCGCTCTGAAATGAGCTGATGAGTCAGCCAGGCTTCCTAGGGTGGGGGGAAAAAAGGCAGGGAAAATGGGACGCTTTGGAGGAATATTTTTAGTTTTAGAAAATCTGCAACTCTAAGGCAGCGTTGCTAATTATCACTGCAGTTTTGGGGGGGGGGGTTGTTTTTGTCTCTTTTATCCTAGTGTCTTGCCTGCTACTTGAATGGTTTTTGAAAATGTGCCCTTAAGGTTCATAGGACTCCAAATAAAGGCCAAAAAAAAAAAAAAAAAATGTCAGCCACATGTTAGTAGAGCTGCTTTTTATTTCCCTGAAGCCGTAAGATCTTTGAGAATGGGTGGTGCAAAGGCCTGGGGTCGGACACAGGGTTGGAAGAGGGGACACAGCGGAAGGAAGGCCCCTGCTAAGCCATGCTCCCATGGGGTGAGGGAGACGTGTCTGGAGGCTCCTGCTGCTCAAGGGGCCGAAGAGAGCAGACAGGAAGACTGGCACACAGTCTGCCCAGCGGCCACAGAGCTTTGCTCCGCTCTCTCTGATTCCAGAATAACCTGTGCTCTCCTACTGTAAGAGGGAATCTTTAGAATGAAAATTCAGACACTCTCCTCTGCAAAACACACATACATCCCACAAACCACAAATACAGCTGCCATCTGGGCAACGTTACTAACAACGTGACCCACGCTCATTAGTGGGTAATTTTCTATTCTTCTTACAAGTATTTTTATCCAGGAAGAAAAAGGAAGTGATCTACCAAAAGCCCGCCCCAAATTCTGAAAGTTGCATAGTCTCACGGGGATACTGAACTCATACGGAACTTCATGTGCAGGAAAATACAAATAAATTAAAAACTCACTTTCCAAAAAAAAAAAAAAAGGAAACAAAGAAGATTTTAAACTTTAAAGGAAGGGATAAAATGGAGAAAAGGTTTATTAGATAATAATAAGAGACTCTTTTTAAAAAGCATTATGTGTCAAATCTGACTTGGCTATCAAGAATTCTGTCTCAACTGAGGGTTGATGGAGGGGGAGAGGGTGGGGGGATGGGCTAGGTGAGTGATGGGCATTATGGAGGGCACTGTTGCGATGAGCACAGGGTGTCGTATGGAAGGGATGACTCACTAAATTCTACTCCCGAAACCAATGCTACACTATATGTTAACTAACTTGAATTTAAATGTAAAAAAAAGAATTCTGTCTCCACAAATTGGAATACAATTATTCTCTGGGGCACCAAGTATAAATCATGTCAACTTTAACTGAGATCATTGTTTTCTGGAACAGTATTCTAATGCTGGGTCCCTTGTTTCTTAAATAGAAGATTTAACCATATAAGAATAGACACACACACCCATCCACGGGCATACACACACACACACACACACACACCATGCACTCACAGAACATCACAATCCATGAAATCATTCACCTGCCTCCTCGACGCTCCCATCTATAGGAAGGAGCAGAGCTCGAGGAAAAGCCGAGATGAGTTCTGTGATGCACGGTGGTACAGCTTACCCCAGAGAAGACAGAGGGCCTTTCACAAGTGGATATGCATTTATCTATCCTATTCCACATCCAAAAGGGACGTTGTAAAAAAAAAAATAGAATCCACAAGAGAAAAACTAAAGAACATAAAATAAAATGCTCCAGTCTTCCAACTGTGCAGCTAAACACAACTGTGCACGGTAATTTTAGAAGCTGAGGAGCTCTGCTAAGGGATCCTATTTCTCGTTCTTCCAGCCTTAAGCAGAGGGAACCTGCCATAGAATAGAGGATTGATGGACAGACTGAGGGAAGGAGGACGGGTGGGTGAGTGGATGACTTGGAAGGGAAGACTGCCTGGGAGGATGGGCCAGCTGGAAGGGGAGGCGGGTCAGTGGATGAGTAATCAGGATGACTTTTAGCACAGAGTTATTCCCAGAAAATGAAATCCTGGAACCTCAAAACTTAAGTATGAGGTTTCTAGGGAAACTGCAGAATATGTAAGTTTAAAATGTCATGAAATGGCTGAGAAATAGATGGGGTTTTATAGGAACTTCTCACTCTTCATAGTTTAGAAAAATAATTTCCTTATGCTAATGAGAGCTTTTATAAAAGTTACATGATAGTTGTCGTGGCTCGTGAGCCCAGCTATGGAAAAGAACCCATCATTCTGTACTTGGAAAAGTTACAGGTGTAACTATAAGGGAACTAAAGGGGTAAGAGTAAATTTGCAAAGCAGATTTAGAACAATGTGCTACGGATAGGAGTTTGGGAACTGAGACCCGGAGTCACACAATCTCTCAACACTAGCCAATTTAAAAAAAAAAAAAAAAAAAAAAAGAGGGGCGCCTGGGTGGCTCAGTCGGTTGAACATCTGACTCTTGATTTCGGCTCGGGTCATGATCTCAGGGTCCTGGGATGGAGCCCCGCATAGGGCTCCCTGCTCGGCAGGGAGTCTGCTGCTCTTTCTACCCCTCCCCTCTGCTTGTGCTCTCTCTCTCTCTCTCATGCTCTCTTTCTCTCTCTCAAATAAATAAATAAAATCTTTAAAAAGAAAAAAGAAAAAAAGAAAAAGAAAAAGAACTCTTTTCACAATGTTCTCCTTAAAGTTTACAAAGTACTTTCAAGTGTCAGTTCCCATGGGCTTCACAAAAAAACTCTGTAAGGCAGACACAGTGGGTTTTATGATCTCCATCTGGCAAATGAGTAAACTGAGTCTCAACGACCCAAGGTGCAGGAAATGGGGGAGGCAAGACTGGAAGCCAGGACCCCCACATCTGGGGCCAGACTCATTGCACATTGGTTTCAGGCAACTGTAAATTTCCATTGCTTTATAATGGCAGAACAAGCATAAAGTGTTGCATGTTCATAGAAGGAAGGCAGGCTGGGAGCCCCTGAGTGGCTCAGTCAGCTAAGCATCTGACTCTTGGGTTTGGCTCAGGTCATAATCTCACGGATTATGAGATGGAGCCCCAAGTCAGGCTCTGCACTCAGAGGGGAGTCTGCTTGAAGATTCTCTCCCTCTCCTCTCCCCCTACTCACACTCTCGTTCTCTCCCCCAAATTAAAGAATAGATCTTAAAAAAAAAAAAGAGGACAGGTTGAATTTGGGCCTTGAAGGATGCATAAGAGTCTACCAAGTAGATGAGAACAGGGGAGAGGAAGGCCATTCTTAGCAAAGGACAGAATGAGCAAAAGCGCAGAGAAATGCAAGTGTGTTATTTGTTCAAGAAATGATGAGCAGCTTGGTGTAGCTCAAGGCTATGGTACCGGCTGGGAGAGGAAAACCAAGAGTGAGGTTAGAAAGGTAAGCAGGAAATTGTACGGAGGGCAATTAGTACAAATACTTTAGCCCATGACCCGGCGATCCTGCATCTGGAACTGCATGTAGCGACTATATCTGCACACGTGCAGGATGACTCGTGTTCAAGGTTCTTCATGGCTGACTTTCTGGACTAGCAAACAGTCCCAGTATCTGCCAACAGAGGACTGACTGAAAAATTACGGGACAACTCCACAATGGACTCCTGTGCATCCATGAAAAATAATAATAAGGACGATCTCTGGGGCACCTGGGTGGCACAGCGGTTAAGCGTCTGCCTTCGGCTCAGGGCGTGATCCCGGCGTTATGGGATCAAGCCCCACATCAGGCTCCTCCGCTATGAGACTGCCTCTTCCTCTCCCACTACCCCTGCTTGTATTCCCTCTCTAGCTGGCTGTCTCTATCCTGTCAAATAAATAAATAAAATCTTAAAAAAAAAAATAAGGATGATCTCTGTGTACAGATGTAGAAAAATCTTTAGAAAATATTATTAAACAAAAAAAACTGTAGACCTTTTTTTGAGTTTGGAATTTTATATTGAAAAAATCAAGTTTCAGAATAGTATATATAATGTGCTACTTTTGTGAATAAAAGTGAGAAGATAAGGCTAAGTATTCATATTTGTTTGCATTTGCATAAAACACTGGAAGGATGTGCAAGAAATTAATCAGAAAGGTTATATTGGATGGGAATCAGAGTGAATAGCAACAGGGGGAGTAAGACTGCTCACGGTACACCTTTTTAATATCACTTAATCTTTGAACCACGTGAATATATTACCTATTCAAAATGTAAAATTACATTAAAAAGCATCTTTATTTTTTAAAAGTATTCCGAATGAATTAAAAACTATGTCCATGGGGCGCCTCGGTGGTGCAGTCGTTAAGCGTCTGCCTTTGGCTCAGGGTGTGATCCCAGCGTTGTGGGATCGAGCCCCACATCAGGCTCCTGTGCTAGGAGCCTGCTTCTTCCTCTCCCACTCCCCCTGCTTGTGTTCCCTCTCTCGCTGGCTGTCTCTCTCTGTCAAATAAATAAATAAAATCTTAAAAAAAAAAAAAAACCATGTCCATACAAAAACCTGCACACAGGTGGGGAGCAGGGCTAAAAGACAAAACAAAACAAAACAACAAATCGAAACCTAAACAAAACAAAAAACACAAATGTTTATAGCAACTTTGTTCATAATTGCCAAATCTTGGAAGCAACTAAGGTGTCCTTCAATAGGTGAACGGAAAACTGAACTGTGGTTCATCCAGACAGCGGGGTATTTTTCGGTACTAAAAAGAAACACACTATCAAACCGGGAAAAGACATGGATGAACTCTGAAAACATAACTACTAAGTGAAAGAAGACAGTCTGAAAAGGCTACATATTGCAGGATTCCAACTACATGACATTCTAGAAAAGGCAAAAACTCTAGAGACTGTGAAAAGATGAGCGGTTGCCAGGGGTTAGGAAGAGATAAATAAATAGGCGGAGGATTTTTAGGGCAGAGAAAGTATTGTGTCCGATGCTATAATGGGGGATATGTGTCATTATATACATCTGTCAAAACCCATTAAAATATACAACACAGAAAGTGAACCCTAATGTCAAGGATGGACTTTAGTTAATAATAGTGTATCAATGCTGGCTCATGGATTATAACAAAGGTACCACACTAATGCAACATGTTAATAATGGGGAAAGCTGGGGGGCTGCAGGGTGAAGGGTTATATGGGAACTCTCTGTACTTTCTGTTCATTTTTCTGCAAACATAAAACTGCGCTAAAATTTTTTTTTAAAGAACAGAAAGTGAAAGTGAGCCTGGTGCCAGGCAGGAAGAGTTCCATACAAATCAGCCCAGACTCTCATCCTGTACACACAAGCATTTTTTTTTTTTAAAGATTTTATTTATTTGACAGAGATAGAGACAGCCAGCGAGAGAGGGAACACAAGCAGGGGGAGTGGGAGAGGAAGAGGCAGGCTCATAGCAGAGGAGCCTGATGTGGGGCTCGATCCCATAACGCCAGGATCACGCCCTGAGCCGAAGGCAGACGCCCAACCGCTGTGCCACCCAGGCGCCCCCCACACAAGCATTTTTAAACAGAGTTGTGCTCTGAAAATTCTGGTGACCCCCGCAGGGTGAAGGGTCTATGAAAAAGAGAGCCAGGGACCAATAAGCAGATGATAGTGGAAGGGAGATGGGGTGGGTCTGAATGAGCAGGGGCCCTGGGGAGGAGAAGGGAATGCAGGAGAGGAAACAACAGGACTTGGTGGCAGCTGTCCCTGTGCATCCAGGGATGCATGGGAAAATGAGGGCCAAAGTTTCCCTCTGGTTTCTAGATTAAACTATGTGGCAGACAGCGGCGCTGACAAGAGGGAAAGGAGCAGATAAAATGCAGGAAACGAATTTTGACCTGTGATATTATTTTATTACCTGCAGAATATGGATGTGGAAATGTACAGAGGCAGCTCCAAACACAGGGAGACAACTCAGAAAGGAGGTCAGGTTGCCTTGGAAACGAATTCTGGTATGTATCAAACTGCTCTTATTTATGCAAGGGGACGTCATTGAACCTCCAGTGTAGGTGAGTGATAATATACCGTGGGTTAACAAGTGAAAGAAATGTAGTCTTATTTTCCAACCTGATTGTATCTGTGAACTTTAAATACTGAGTTATTTAGCCTATCCCTCCCAAAAGAAAACAAATTTTTCTAAAATATCTATTTCAGACATATTTATAAATGGCTTTTGTGTGATGCTGTGGTTACTACGGCTACTAAGAAGTGATCCCAAAATTTAGCAGTGTAAAACAACCATGTATTATGCTCATGAATTCGATGGGTCAGGAGTTTGGACAGGGCGCCACAGAGCTGGCACGTCTCCCCTCCTCAGTGTCTGAGGTCTGGAATCGTCTGAAGGGCCATTCACTCACACATCTGGCAGTTGGCTGTGGGTTGATGCTGGTTGTTGGCTGAGGGACTTCGGTTCCTCTCCATGTGGGCCCCTCCCTGTGTTCCTCATTTGTGGGCTGGTTTGGGTTCCTTCCAGCATATACTGCCTGGATGCTTAGGGCCAGACCCCGAGAGTGAGAGACTCCATGCCGAATTCTTTTATGACCCAGCCCTGGAGGTCACGTGGCATCACTTCCACCAGGCTACGCTGGTCAGAGCAAACACAAGCCCTCACCAAGATTCATGGAAGGGGTGCGGGCATAACCTTCACCTCTCCACGGAGGAGTGTTCATCACATGTAAGAAGTGCATGTAGGATGGGAGTTGGTGCAGCTATCTTTGGGAAATTAAATCTGCCCACATGAAAATCAAAGTATTGTTTCAGTCGGTATGACTCTTTGAGAAAAAGGAACACTGAGGGAAGACAGACAGGGGAAGTCGAAACAACTCAAACCTGCAAACTTCATCTCTGCCCAGTGCACTCGGCTCCCGGAAGAGAGAAACATTCAGACCCCAACAACACGGACATTCACACATTAATGAATACCCATTTAAAGCCTGGCATGATCACCAGGGAACCTAGCACTCTTCTCTGCCGATGCAAAAGAAAAATGCTGAGGTTGAGGGGCTCGGACCCAGTTAGTGGTGCAACACGAGAGGTGAGTGGTTCTGGTGAAAGTCCTGTGGGAAACAGGCTGTCACTGCCCCAACCGCATACAATCCACAGGCAAAGTCACGCTCCCCGCTGCCTGGCCGCGTCCCCGCCTCTGCTCAATCCACCTAAGGTCGGCAGTTCCTTACAGAATTCTGTTGCTCGTTGGTGCTGCTTAGTTGCTTTTAAAGAATTGAAACAGATAAAGATTCAGATAAGAAAATAAAACACACTGGGGTGCCTGGGTGGCTCAGTTGGTTAAGCGTCTGCCTTCGCCTCAGGTCATGATCCCAGGGTCCTGGGATCGAGCCCTGTGTCGGGCTCCCTGCTCAGTGGAGATCCTGCTTCTCTCTCCCCCTCTGCTGTCCCCCTGCTTGTGTGCTCTCTCGCTTTCTCTCTGTGTCAAATAAATAAATAAAATCTTTAAAAGAAAAAAAGAAAACACACATTGATGAATACCCTTTTAAAACCTAGCAAAATTACCAGAAAAACAATCAGTTTATATTAGAATGCATAGAACACCAAAGAGTTGAGGTTTATGTCAATGGAAAGAGCTTGTTAATTCACCCGCCCCCAATTTTTTTCTCTACATTCTCCATCCTTTAACAACTACCATTTAAACACACACACACACACACACACACACACACACAAACACCATAACCATGAAGTTTATTCCATGAATGCAAAGATGGTTCAATTTATCAGATAATTTGAAAGAAAAAAAATCAAGTGAGTTTCTCTATATCGCTGGGGGAAAAAAAGGAAAAAAAAAAAACTTCTAACAAAATTTAACACCTATTCCTGAGGGGTTTCTTTTAACCACTAAAAATAAAAACTGATGTATATTTTTTAACATGATAAAACTACATGAATCTCAATCGTAAAGCCAATATCTGAGTGACTGGAGAATCACTAGGGGCTGCCCCACTCAGGTCAGGAACAAAGACAAAGATAACATCACTATCATCCGTAACTATTAACACTGAATCCAAGCTATCGGCCAATCAGACAAGAAAACAGAGATGTAAGAACAATCAGACTATCTCTGTTTGCAGGTGTTGATAACAGTAAACCTGGAAAACCCAAGAGGATCAATGATAAAAGCTGACACAACCAATAAAAGAATTTAGTAAAACAGCAGACTGTAAAACTGACATAAAATAGCCATCGCGAAAGTTCGACAGCACACTCTGGGAATATGGAGAAACAGGCATTGTTCGATTGCTGGCAGAAATGCAAAAGTACACCACCTGTGTGAGGAAATAAGATAATACCCAAAAAAATTACACACTTATTTACTCTGTGATCCAACAATCCCTTTTTGGGTACCTATCCCAAAGAAGGACTGACAAAAACTGCTTTTTCAGCACTCGAAACAGGAATTGATGGATAATTTTTTAACATGATACAATACATAAACCAGGGCCAGATAGTGTGACAGATACCCCAGGCTTATCATTCCCTTCAAAATACGACAAAATACTTGTAGTAACAAAAGACTGGAAAACAACCGAAACGTCCAGCAACATGGGACTGCTTAAACCGTGATACGTCCATAGAAAGGGCCACTCTATAGCTCCTGATGAGAAAGAAGAACGTTACCTCTATTCACTATACAGCGTGATCTCTAAGATATGATTCACGCTGAAAAAAGCAAAGTGGACATACGTGTACATGGCATGCTACCATTCGTCTAAGAAAGAAAAGGAAATGGGATAAATAAGTGTGTGTGTGTAGTTTCTTACATACATAGGTAATTCTTTAAATGGAAGGACAAACCAAAAAGACTTCCAAAACATGGAACATCTACAGGAGAACAAGTAAGTGGAGTAAATGAGATAAAAACTGATTCCAGACTTCTATGCATACGTGTCATTTTGTACTCTGACTTCGGAACCATGTAAATACTTTACTTAATTGTAAAACAAGGGCCATAGCCATGAATGTGGCATTATTCCCCATGTGATCCTGTTTTCCAGGCTACAAGCAAACCTGCGTGGGAACAGCATCAACAGAACCGACGTGCCAGTTCTGACCAGTGAGCCGACTTAAGGAAAGGCACGCTGGGCCAAGCCGGAGGAAGGGAATGAGTGCCAATGAGAGACTGTAACGTGGGACTTACCTCAACCTTGCTCTCGGGTTCATGATCAGCAGCCGAGAAATACATAATCTCCTGTACTTCATCCCTGGGCCGAGCTGAATTTTTCCCAAACACCACCAGGCCGTCCTTAGCACGTGGTGGGAAGGCCACAAAACAGTAACTTGGAGGAGCGACAGCCATCCTGCAAAGAGAGAGAATGCCAGAGATGGCCTGGGAGCGGCCGTGACGTGGAACATTCCAATAGTGAGTTCTTCAAACACGCTGCAGCAGCGAAAATAGCTTTCGTCTCGAACCGTGTGAGGCTAGCTCATTAAGAGATCCCAGCTGGCACATGAAGTTGGGCACCCAGAGCAGAATTACAGAGCCATCGGGACCAGATAGTGTTTAGTACTCCACGGGACTGAACGAGCTCAGATTTGCAACAAACTGCAGTCAGGGGCAGCCAAAAGCGCAATGACGTAAGAGAAAGGAAAAGAGGTTATTGTTTCCGGCAGGAAACACAAACAGACTGCAATCTGTCACAGGAGTAGAAAAATAAATAAATACACTTGTAACAGTGCCCCGTGCAAGTGTCTCGGGTCTAGAGTTGTGTGGCTTCCACCTAATGGATTTTGGGGTGGTGATGGGGAAATGGGTATAGAGAGAAAGTGAAAGCTACTCCCCCTATTTTATATACTTTTACTCTACCTCAATGACAAGACGCTCAGGGATCTCTTGGTTTTCCTCCAACCTCTCCAGTGCTCCTGGGCTGGCTCATTACCTTCGACCTGGGCACTGAGCTTCCACACTGCTTTACTCCTCTTTCCTCATTTCATGCTCCTTTCTCTCTGGGAAAGCACATCCATGCCCATGGGTCACTTGTGTGCCCGTGACCTATACAGTCAATCCCAGCTCAGTTCTCTCCTTGAGCTCCAGCCCACAGACCCAAATGCCTTCCTGATACCCAAAGTTGATTTCATCTTCTTCCCCCAACATCCAGAACTCAAAAACTATCCTTATCATCCATATCCAACATACAACCAAATTCCACCTGTAGAGTTGATCTAAATCCGTTTTGGAAACTCCACTTCTCCCCATCTCTGCTACCACCACTCTGCACCAAGCCGCCACGTCTAGCCTGGATTCCCACGGTAGTCTCCTGGGGGTTACTGCATAACCACCATTATCCCCCCTCCAAAACACTGGCACACGGCAGCCAACGTGAGCTTTTGAAAAGATTTGATCATGTCAGTCTTGTCTCTGCTTAAAATCCTTCAGAGGTTTCCCATGGTTCTTAAAATAAAGACTAAAATCTGATCAAGCTCGTACCTCCTCCCCAGCCTCACCTCCTGCCACTCACCATTCCACACTCTCGACTCCAGCACACGGGCCTTTTTCCAGCCCCTCTGATCCTCCCAGGGCCTTTGCACATGCTTCACTCCTCTCTCTGAGCACTCCTCTCTTTGTTCCCTATACCAAAACCATTTTTCCTAGTTAACTTCTACTCCCTCTCATACCAGCTCAAACATCAGTGGAATTTATCTCACTATGCTTTATGCTCTCATTGAATCCCACCTTTTTCCTTGATAGCAAATCTCAATCTGAAATATTTGTGTAATGATTTTATTACCAACAATCAATACTTGGTCTTTCCCCCCAAAATCTAAGCAATATGAAGGCGGTGGGGGGGGGCATGTCTCTTTTGTACACCACTGTAAACCCAGCTGTACGCAAGGTCTTTGCAGGGTAGATTTTCAAAAATAAATAAATAAACAAGTGCTTTTTTCTTCTTTCTTAAAACTGAAGCCAACCATGCCTCTGTACCTGGCTAGAATGTCCTCCCCTTAGTCTGTCCATACCCTTCAAGATCTGATTCAAAATCCCTTTCTTTCAGGACACCTTCTATAAAGGACTCTGTCATCTTCTCAGCACCCGTATGCACTAAAGCATCCAGTTTGTTCTAGGATGATGCACATTTGTTGCTTGTAAATGTACTGCTTCAAATGTTCAAATAAAGATCCCTGAGGGCAGGGAAACCCAGGAAACCCAATTACAGCAGCCCCTTTCCCAACCCCCTATTACGGGGACTCAACGAACATTATCTATTAGACCAACTATCATATTTATGTCATCACTTATCCGACTTGGATGTGTTTTACAAACCCAAAATACAAGTGAGAAGGAAAGCAATGTTCTCAGAAAAGCCACCGGGATTCAAAACTCAGCTGTACCACCGACTACTGCGTGACCTTGAGCAAGTCACTTCACCTCTCTGGGCCTAGGTTTTCTCTTCTGCAAATGTTTGGCTCCAGCCCATCAGTTTATCATCAGTATCAGACGACATGATGCTTGAGAACACATTTTGCAAACTGTGGAGACTACATGAGTATAAGATATTTTATTTGGGTTTTGACTATTCAAACAGAGCAGCATCTCAACATTTCTACAGGGCAAGCCAACCAAAACCACCTCACTCATAACTGGAGCAGTTATCAAATCACACAGTCAGCAACACTCTGAGTTTGGAACCATCTTTGTGAGGGACCCTATTGCTATGTCTGCGTCCTGGTTGCTTCACGTAAGTCTGTACCCGAACACTCTGGGCCGGCAGAGTCCTGTCCTGCATCATGCAGGGTGGGCCCCAACCAGGGTACTGAGAAGCGGGGGAGCCCATAGCTCTGAAAATCATTCCCCCTTAGCTCAGAAAAATCGCCCCCCTCCTTTGTGAGAAAGAAAAGGCAGGAAGATAAAGAAACTCCAGTTCCTTCTCCCGTAATCCTTTCCTATTTCCACAAAAATGGCATTATCTTCAGACTTGAGGGGTAGAAAGCCATCAACCAAGACTTTGTATGTGTAAGAAACACCTAGAATAATTATAATATTAAATGCATTAATAGCAAGTTCCTATAATTTGAAGTTGGGGAGAATTGCTGGCTGAGCCAGATGAAGTGAAAATCCAGGTGGTAAGGTGGAGAAAGGGCACATTCACCTGTGTTTGCCTGCCTCCCATGTGTGGTAGGACTTCCCTTCCTTCTCCATCGTCGGGTCATTTCAAAAGTGCTGGTGTTTCATCTATGAGCAGAACCTTACTTTATTTGGCCCTTAAAAATAGTAGCTAATCCACTGGTCTTGCATTTATGAGATGTATCGGTAGAAAATAAATAAAACCCGCAGGGTTTTTGACAAGCACCTATTCTATTCTTCAGCCAGGACATCTGCTTGGTTAGAGAGTCGTATGAATCACGTGGTCATGATCTGGATGTAGGCAATAGAAGCCCAGCGGTACGTGGGCCCGGACAGGCTGGCTTTTCCACTGCATCTTGTGAAAGACTGGAACTACCAGAAGGGAGCAGAATTTTAATGTCTATGTTTTAAATGCTAAACGAACCAGCAAACTGTGTAACACATCCAGTAGCAAACTAGCCAAGGATAACTGTCCATTTATTTTTCCTGGACCACCATTCTAGACGCTGACCGGCCTCAGAGATGTCTTCGCTGGATCCTTTTCTACTCTCTAGATCAGTGCTGTCCCAAAGAAGCTTCTACATTAATGGAAATGTTCTATCTCCACTGTCTGATATGGTGGCCATTAGCCTCATGCAGCTATTAAAGTACAGTTGTTGTAATTAAGGAACTAAATTTTTGTTACAAACTTTAATTCGTTTAAGTTTAAGTAGCCACACAGGTAGCAGGAATGCTATTGGACAGAACAGCATTACAACTTTCCACTAAACCCAGAAATGAAGATTTTCACGTGAAGCTTTCCAGTAATCCCCGAAGTGTTCCTTCGTGAAGCCCGGCACATATTCTAAAGATAAAACATGCTACCATCTATATAAACTGAATTAGCAAAGAGGTGGTAGTACACTTCCAGAAGACCGAAAACAAACGTTAGGAAGTAGCTACTAACTCACCAGTAAGCTCTTTCCTCCAGAAGCTAAAGGAAATCATAGCCCTGGACACCAATTCCATTTCTCTCGAGGCGAGTCTCATATTCCTAACTCTGAATATACCATGAGCATGCTCCCCGTTGCTGCCTGGAAATCTTGTGGGCACCTCTCCCGTCAATTCCACTCTTCGCCTCCTAAATGAACTTTTGAGACCTTCACTTCTCTTCAAACCTCCACCCACCTCCTCTGCGTGACATCTCACCTCCTCCTGCGTAAAGAAGAAACGGCCGGGGGAGGGAGACTGTTTCGGAGATATGATAAGAAGCTTTGAAGGTCCTGTGGCTGGAGAAGAGCAAGGAGCCAATAAATCAAAAAGCCAGTGCAGCTGAGGCCAGAGAGAATGGGGAAGAGGCTGGAGAAGCAGGCAGACAGGTCGGTCCACGTTAAGCCTTGCAGACCACGGCAAGGATTTTAGTGTCTATCCCGTGACAGACATGGATGTCCAGGCCACCGAAGGCTTTTAAGTCAAGTGTTAGGTAGGAAGTGGAGCCGGTGCACATAGACAACTTTACAAAGAAGTTGGCTGTGATAGAGAAGAGACAGCTCATTAGATGTAAATGAAAGGGTCATCAAGTAATTCTAATTCTATGTATGTACCCCAAGGAATGATCAGGAACACGGACAAGTTTCATGCACAAAAATGTTCATCACAGCGGTATTTATACAGGTGGAAAACCAAAACTTAATTGTCCAGCATCAGAGTAACAGCTTAAAAATTCGTGCTACATCAATACTATAAAACCATTAAAAGTATTTGCAAAGAGGGGCGCCTGGGTGGCACAGCGGTTAAGCGTCTGCGTTCGGCTCAGGGCGTGATCCCGGTGTTATGGGATCGAGCCCCATGTCAGGCTCCTCTGCTATGAGCCTGCTTCTTCCTCTCCCACTCCCCCTGCTTGTGTTCCCTCTCTCGCTGGCTGTCTCTATCAAATAAATAAATAAAATCTT
>NW_024425563.1:45375437-45379332 GCF_017311325.1 Ursus maritimus | reverse complement strand
TTAAAAAAAAAAAAATATTTGCAAAGAATTTTTAATTGCATGGAGAAATGGCTAGGAAGGGAGATCCAAAGTGAATTACTTTAATTATGTAAAAATACACATAGAAAAGACTACAAGGAAATGTGCCCAAAATATTAATAGTGGTAGCCTGACCACTGAATTCTAATGTTTTTCATATTTTCCCTTAATTTCCAATTTCCCTACAAGTATTTATACTTACATAAACACAAAAATGATTTTTAAAAAATAAACCCAGTGGATAGTTCCAATTTGGGAATTTTATTTTATTATTTTTTTAAAGATTTATTTATTTATTTGACAGAGAGAGAGAGGCAGGGAGGGGCAGAGGGAGAGGGAGAAAGAGAATCTCAAGCAGACTCCCTGCAGAGAGCGGAGCCCAACTCAGGGCTCGATCCTAGGACCATGAGATCATGACCTGAGCCAAAATCGAGAGTCAGACACTCAACCAACTGAGGCAGCCAGGCCCCTGGAATTGTATTTTAAAGAAAACACTTTGGCTCTACTTCCATGTCCTGATACATCCGAAGTTTCAAAACTGGTAAGTTCTTACGAGTTCTAGTTAGGATGACACTTGTTATTGAGGTATAATCGACATACATGCTATTAGCTTCAGGTGCACGACATAATGATCCAGGATTTGGATACACGGCAAAATGATAAGTCTAGTTCACATCTGTCACCACACATAGTTACAGAATGTTTTTGCTTGTGATGAGAACTTTCAAGATCGACTCCCTTAGCAAGTTTCAAATATGCAATACAGTATTATTAACTATCGTCGCCATGCTGTAGCTGACATCCCCAGGACTTCTTCACTTTGTAACTGGAAGTTTGTGCCTTTTGGCCACCTTCAGCCGTTCTGTCCATCCCTCATCCCCCAAGGATGAGATTTTTTTATTCAGCATTATTGCAGTTATTCTCTGATACTTTCTTCTACTTTTTTCTACAGCCTGTCTACTTCGGAGCTGCTCGAGGAGTACACAAACGTTCATTACTATTACGCACACGAATGGTGGGCAGGCCTCTCCCCGGGCCGTGCCCTCGGTTAAGGTGAAAAGAAAAACAGGCCCTCAGGAAGTCAATCTTCCACTGACCCTGAGAAGAAATGCTCCTGAAAGTGATTCAGGGAAATGCCATTTTGTTCCTATTATCTGTCAAAATACTAGTTAACATACCAGATAGTTACGCTACAAAAGAAAAAAAAATCGGACAGGCTGACTCATCTACGTACTGTACAAAGCATGCATTTTGAAATCTGTGTTTATGGTTTTTATAAGCTATGAAATTGTTCTTGTATGACACAAGAAACTAAGACTTTTTTTCTCCTTTTCCCTCAGTAACTTTATATAGTATTATGATGTGATATTCTCCTCTACAGAGAAAAGTAAGCTAAAATTCAATGAGCTCCCAATTGCATATGCTAATACAGAAACTTACTGTATGAAAAAGTGTTCGTTGTTTATATTCGGCTTTGGAAAACACAGTATGACCATTTGATAATGGATTTTCTATCATGATACTCTCTATTGGAACCAGCATTAAAATGAGTAGACAGAACTCGCTCAGAAGTAAAGCTATGATGAATGGCTTTTTAAAACACTTGCTTTTTGGGGGGTGCCTGGGTGGCTCAGGTCATATCCCGGGGTCCTGGGCCCCAGCTCAGCGGGAAGCCTGCTTCTCCCGCTCCCTCTGCTGCGCCCCCTGCTCTCGTGTTCTCTCTTGCACTGTCTCTCTCTCTCTATCTGAAATAAATAAATAAATAAATTTTTTAAACCCTAAAAAAAAACTTGCTTGTCTTGCGATGCAATTCGTAAGCCATTTTCTGAGTGATGGGGACCCGAGGAGGGGATGGGGAGCAGGCATGACACTCCAGGCCTGAAATGGAACCTAGGTGTATTTAAAGCTGTGTTTTCCAAACTGCATGTTGTGGCCCTTCTGAGGGTTACGAAATCAATTCAGTGAACAGGATCAGTGTTTGTTTGTTTGTTTTTTTTAAGAGGCAATCATTTTTTTTTTTTTTTTGGTAAAAGAATATATGCATCACACTTAATAAGGTTAAGTGTTGTTACAAGAAACTTTAAGTTCAGGTTTATACATATAAACATGTAAGTGTGTGCATGCACCGGGTTGAGATACAGCATCCCTCTTACTGTGGGTCTCAAGCAAAAATCTTTAAAAGCAACAGCTTAAAGGGAAGGTCTACTGAATAAGGCTTCTTTGTGATAAATACCAATTAGGATTCTTGCCAAGTTAGCGATAAACTAATAGTTCCCATTAATGAAACACTCCAATTCAACTCCCATAGATGGTTAAACTGACAGGCATTTCCTAAGATGTACTTGCTAAGAATATTTTAAAGTACATTTATCTGTAACCTGTACTGTATATTTTCTCAAACTGGATTATTTTTCACGTTCAGTGCTGCTGGAAGACTGGACGTTGGGAGAAGGATGCAAGTGGCAATTATTAAAACATCAGGATTGATGTTTTGATGCCGGCATTGTTGCTTTGGTGGAGAAAAGGAGTCAGATTATTCACCAGCTGGAATGGTGAGAAAAAAAAACAACTGGCACTTTCCTTCTCCCAGCCCCCTCCTCCAGCCACGTCTCTGTATAAGCCTCCTGGCTTCCTTTCGATGAGCCCTGTCCGAGAGAAATTTCTGCGAGAATGGCAGCGTTCTGGGTCTGTGCTGTCCGAAACAGTGGCCACTAGCCAGATGGGGCTACTGAGTACTTCACAGATGGCTAGTGCACATCAGGGGCTGAATTTTTAATTAATTTAAAATTAAAGCATCAACATTATACTAAGTGAAATAAGCCAACCACACAAAAACAAATACCGTACAATCTCACTTACATGAGGCTCCTGGAGTAGTCACATTCATAGAGACAGAAAGTAGAAAGGTGGTTGCCAGGGGCTGGGGGGAGGGGGGAGTGGGGCGTTGTTTAACAGGGACAGAGTTTCAGCTTTGCAAGCCAGAAAAGTTCTGGAGGTCGATTGCACAACAATGTGAATATACTTAACACGACTAAACCGTGCACTTAAAAACTGTCGTTAAGATGATAAATTTATGTTATGTGAATTTCACCACACTTAAAAAATTTTTTAATTAAATAGCCACCTACGGCTAGAGGCGGCGGAATCGCAACCCCGCCGCTTTAGAGATGGTGCTGTCCGCTGCGGTGACGTCCCCCTAAGCTGTTTCTAACCACCACTGTCCTCTTCATCCAGCTTCTTTCAGGAGTCAGGGCTCCTCGTGGGAGCAAGATGCTCACGCGTCCCTGGGGTGCCCTGCACAGAGGCCGCATCCTCACGCTCTGGCTGGTGACCGCGGGCGGGGTGCAGACGTGCGGGGCTGGAGCACTGTACCCCTGTAACTAGGAGACCACTCACAGAATGTCTAGACAAGGAGGGAGGAAGCCGCAAGCGAGAAAAGGTCTTTGTCCTCAAGTCCAGTGAGTTGTTATTGAAGGACATGAATGCTCTGCGCCCCAACCGAGCCGAGCTGGGGTTTTCTTCGCCTGCCTGCCAGACTGCCCTGCCCTTTCATCTCAATGAAGCTCCAGAGTGTCTGTCCCTCATCAGTGACCTTACCCAGAAATAAGAAAGCTATAATTGCCTGAGAGGAGGAAAATGACTGTCTCTATAAGCTAGAGGCTTATTAACTGTCTCGCAAGGAACTCTGACAAAGTGCTTTGACTTGCTCACAAAAATGAAACCCAAATGTCCAGCAAGGTTGCCTTACTCCGCAAGCTCCCAATTTTACCAAGCGGACTGGGTAAGCTTAATTCCAGGGTCTGTGAACTACCAGCTTCCAGAAAAGTCAAGGAGACATCATTTATATTACATTATTTATTGATAAATTCGTTGAATT
>NW_024425563.1:45253529-45375432 GCF_017311325.1 Ursus maritimus | reverse complement strand
CATTCCTGAAGTGAAAACAAGACAAAAGATAGTCACTTAGGAATTGGTTTTTCTGTCATAGGTCTACTCTTGGGATCATAAAGGATAAATAAGGTGTTTGGGAAAGGAATTATCTAACTAGAAATCGGATGTCAATGCTAACCGAAACTCATGAAAGGCTCATCAAGCTCTGCTTCCAAGAAAGAAAGATCCTACTAAGTGTTCTGTTGAAAGCTCAAGGTAGCAGAGCGTAAGGCTTTGGGAGTCCACAGCTAGGGAACTGCAGTCTCTAATACTCAGTGCCTTGAATGAGGAACTATTTCACAGAAGAAAGACCACACAGGGTAGTAAGAAAGTAAGCAGGCTTTGGAGTCAACCTAGGTTCGAATCTCAGACCACTGTCACCTTCCCATGACAGGATAACGATGGGGCTGTGGTGAGGCGAAAATGAGCTGAAACTTGCAAATACTTACAAAGTGCTCAGAATACCATACAGGACACGGTAAGGACTCAGTCCTCATGAGGATGAGAAAAGGTACTGAGGAGGGCTGTTGCTTTGTCAAGGTCTGATCTGTTCAGATTTCAGATATGGGCTTTTTCTTGACATATCTACATGCTCTGTCACCTTTTGAAGATTTGGTTCATTGTCCCTTGATGTCTTGGCCCTTTCTCTAATTTCAGGGGCAACATCTCCCTGTGACAGTCACCAGCCTCAGTCATCAGCACAATCTGCAGCTGACATACCTCTGAGCAGCATGAGGTGGGACGGGGGTGGCAAGCTGCTCGTTGGTTTGGTTTGGCCCAGGGTGTTGTCCCAGAAAGTGTTTTTTAAAATCTGAATTAGCACCTAACATTTTTAGATCTAGAGTTTCTTCATAGAAATTCAGATACTTCTGAAAACCCAAAAGATCTGGCAACCCTGGGAACCCATTCTTACATGACATCAAGACTGGAGCTGAGTAGGGGCTCCTCCCCACACTCCCCTCCACTCCCTGACACTGAGGCCAAAGACAGTGCCTCCTGGCCTCACCCTACGGCTATTGCTTTTCTCTTTATGTTTTCAGTGTTGGGTCAGCTGTACTCATTTACCATGCCTACTTGGCCCTGCAGCCCCGTGTGTACAGAGGCAAGAGCATGAATGATGCACTTTAAGACAAACAGACCCTTGCTTGTAGCCTGACTTCACCCGCCAACCGCAACAAACAGGCAGGTTATGAACTCTCTGCACCAGAGTTTCCGCATGTGAAAATGGGACTAATCCCCCATACACAACAGAGCATAGCACTTGCATTTACGTGAGAGCATATGGAAAGCGCCAGGTCCTGTGGCTGTGTACAGTGGGCAATTAATAAATGTTTACTTTCCTCCATCTTACTGGTGATGATTTGCCACCATTACACCAATCCCTACTATGGCTCCTTCACCCTTTCTCATCAACGGTTTACACCTCGCACACCAGACACACGGTCCAAAGTGTAACCAAAATGTGCATACAGAATCAAACTGGAGTGATGGAGCCCCCAGATATAAACCATCGATTTGCAGAGAATGCAGATGACACCAGAGGGAGGCAATCAGGAAGGTCTAGACTCGGAGAAACTATGGGACAAATCTGATTTCTTCAATGACAACAACAAAAACTGCAAGGAAAGAAAGTTTAAGAGACAAAGTTACTTAGGAGATGTACCAGCCAACTGCACAGAATGGAATTTATTTGGGTCCTGATTTAAATAAACAATACAAAAACTTTATAAGACAATTGGGGAAATGTGAACACTGATCGAATATTTGATGATATTAAGGAATTCTTGTTTTAGATATTCTGACATTGTCGTTATGTCTGAAAAAAGAGCCTGTATCTTTCAGAGGTACACACCGGAGTATTTCCATGTGAAATGATATAATGAAAGCAATCAAGGGTGGGACAAAACAGTGAAAGTTCAGATGAGACAAGTTTGGCTATGCAATAAATATGGCTAGAGTTGGGTAATGGGTACACAGTGGTTTAATATACTGCCCTATACTGTATACGCTTGTAATTTCTATAATAAATAACTTTTTAAAGCAAAGCACACGAGGGGTTCCTGGGTGGCTCAGTTGGTTAAGCATCCGACTCTTGATTTCAGCTCAGGTCATGACCTCAGGGTCCTGAGATTGAGCCTCGCATTGGGCTCTGAAGTCAGTGGAGAGTCTGCTGGAGATTCTCTGCCCCTCCCCCTGATCACACACACCCTCGCTAGCTCTTTCTTCCTCTAAAATTAAAAAATAAATCTTTAAAAAAATAAACAAAGCACAGCACATGATGAGATGTTCAAATTTCTTTTAAGGTTAGAAACAGCACTGGACTGATCTAATACAGGGAATGTTTTCTCGGAGTTATTACTCAACTTTTGGGGGCTTAGACACCTCTTTGAGGAAGGATTACTGGGGTAGGGCGATGGATAGGAATCTTAGTTTGGCTTGGTATGTCAGCGCAATGGGGAAAATGCTGAGCCCCTGGTTCCCACTACCCTGCCATCTCTCTTTCCTTCAAGTTTCAAGATGTTTATCCCTGCTCATCAGACTGTAAGTCCCACGAAGGCAAGAACTCTTACATAAGCCCTTATTTCCTGGCACCTAGTATATAGACCGGCACGCATTAAGACCTCAATAAATGTTTGTTGAATAAATGAAGGGAAAGGGACATATCTATATTTTACCTTCAATGAGAGAAAAAGAGCAGGAAAAGCTCATTTTGCCAAGGTGCTCCCATGCTGTGGTTCGGTCCATGGTCCCACCACGCATCAGAATCATCTGGGGAGTATGTTAGAATGCAGATTCCCAGACACACCCTCCTTGCAGATTCTGTTCAGTAGATCTAGGCTGAGATTACAGGCAGCATATTCTAACAAATGCCAGTTCAGACTGGTGTGCAACGCCCGTTGGTGCAGGTTATTTAACCTCTTTGCTTCTCACAGCATTATTCATTTTTTCTGCTGGCTCTTTGTGGAAATTTGCAGCACACACATAACAGTATAATAAACCCCCTTAAGGCATCCACCAGCCTCAGAGGCCATCAACTTTCTGCCTTGTTCTTTCTCAACTTTATTTTTAAGGAAACCATCTAATTTTAATTGAATGTTGCTGAATTCAGCAACAGTATCGGCAGCAATACTCTGCCTTGAGCATAAAGGTGGGTGAAACCCATCTCTGGTTAACTTGAGAAAGCAGGGTTTTCTTTTCCCTAATATGACAAATGGAGGGGTAGGAAGCTACGCTTTCTTGGTCTCCAGCTTGAACACAGGGAAATCAGAGTACAGGATAATCGGGAAGATTTGGATTGTTAATTGTCATTTCAATGTTTTGCATTTTGTGCTACTTTAAAGAAGTAAAGTTTCATCCAACTCCCTAAAAATGCCATTTTTTAAGAAAGTGTTCTTCATTGACAGAAGCAAGACTGGCAACTACCATGACTCCTCTGCCTTGGCTAGAAAGTGAGAATTTGAGCCAGAAAAAGAGAAAAGTTAAATATCATTTCAAGTAGCTGAGTATTTCTAAATCAGTAAGATGCCTAAGAAATGTCCTCTGCATACATTTTTCTTTTTTTTTTTTTTTTAAAGATTTTATTTATTTATTTGACAGAGATAGAGACAGCCAGTGAGAGAGGGAACACAAGCAGGGGGAGTGGGAGAGGAAGAAGCAGGCTCATAGCAGAGGAGCCTGACGTGGGGCTCGATCCCATTACGCCGGGATCACGCCCTGAGCTGAAGGCAGACGCTCAACTACTGTGCCACCCAGGCGCCCCTGCATACATTTTTCTTAATGACTGAAATGATCACAAACAGTTGTTATTCATTCCAAAAGTACTGCAATAAAGGTTATTAGCTAGAAGAAATGAAAAGAGTGTCTGTTTAAAAATTGCAAAACCCAGGGCACCCGGGTGGCTCAGTCAGTTAAGGGTCCAACTCTGGGTTGAGGTTCAGGTCACGATCTCAGGGTCATCAGATGGAGCCCGCTGTTGGGCTCCACGCTGGGCGTGGCATCTGCTTGAGATTCTTTCTCTCAGGGCGCCTGGGTGACGCAGTCAGTTGATGCCTCTTGGTTTCAGCTGGGGTTGTGATCTCGGGCTGGTGGGATCCGGCCCCACGTCAGGCTCTGCACTGGGCATACTCTTTCTCCTTCTCCCTCTGCCTCTCCTCCCACCCCCACATCCCCCGTTCTCGAGCTCTCTCTCTCTCACTCTCTCTCAAATAATAAATAAATCTTTAAAAAAAAAAAAAGAAGATTCTCTCCCACTGCCCGCCCCCCCCCATGATTTTAAATAAACAAATAAAAATTGTAAAACCAAAATTCCAGGCCATTAATGACCATTCAACTTCATCATAACCCCTGATAATTTAATGGGCCACTGCTGCTTCATTCGCCTCCCCCAAAATATAGCCATTTAGATGATCATAAGAATCAAAAAACAAAACAAAACAAACATATGTAATTACCTATCTATATATATCATGGAAAGCTGGAAAATATATAAATACACAGAATCAACCTGGTGAAATGAAAAGAGGTCACACAAATTAAATATGGTATCATTCAAAATATGTATATTATCTAAATAGATGATACAAAAAGATAAGCAAATGCAACAAAATGTTTAAGAGCAGTAGTGTCTCTGGGTTGCAGAATCACAATTTCTTAACCTCCATATATTTAGGTATTTTCAAATTTCCCACAGGGAAGTACAGTATTTGTAATGAAAATATTTTAAAAAGAAAAAAGAAAAGGAAGAGTCGTAATCAAAATAATCTATTATCCTGTCTCGCCACAGGTAGTAAATATGGTCTTGCAACAGGGCAGAAACCCAGGAATTGGAGAGAACCGTATAACTCGGTCCTGGCAAATGCAC
This sequence comes from Ursus maritimus, assembly GCF_017311325.1. NCBI lineage: Eukaryota > Metazoa > Chordata > Mammalia > Carnivora > Ursidae > Ursus > Ursus maritimus. The sequence continues at coordinate 45,370,568 of NW_024425563.1, read as the reverse complement.
TCATTTTACCTTTGGGCCAAATCTGATTCTGCTTCATTTGCACTATATGGTCACAACGAGAAATATGAATAAAGCAAAATGTCTAACTTAATGATTCATGGGACAAACTAGTAACTACGGAAATGCAGAGTTTTCTATATATAGTCAAATGGAATGCTGTATCTGCATTTATTCATAGAATAAGTTAAGTGGTAAATGGTCACTTTACAAAAGTATTCTTCAAATCACTCCAGAATTTCTCTATAATACAAAATATTCTAATATGATATTTTCCAACTTATAAATGTCAAAAAATTTTCATGGAAACCCCCACGTAACAGTCATTATAGTTGGCTTTGGTAACACTTCCAATGGATTTGGATGTACTAAATGGCAAGAGAACCCTATACTATTTGAAAAACAGTAGTGCAGATATATATGGCTCATTATTTCGTTTGTGTACATTCAAGGTTGGGACACATGTGAATTCAAGGACCATCTGCAAAAACTCCACCACACCCAGTGGTCTGTCCATCACTCTGGGGTATTTAAAATATAGTATCACTCACAAGAAAACTCAGGCTGCAAGACTGGCGACTATCATGACTCCTCTGCCTTGGACAGAAAGTGAGAATTGAGCCAGAAAAAAGAAGAGCCCTTTTAGGGATTTTAGAGTGAAGGAAAGAGGAGAGATTAGTTGAATGGCATCCATTTCTCATGGATGTAACAATTTTTTAATTGCAGGAAAGAGTAGATAAATAGTACAAGCAAGATTAATTCTCCACTCAAGCTTGCCAAATTAGAAAAATATAGTCTGATCAAGTTCATTGTAAGGAAGATGTCTTCCAATACGTGGCAGGTTGGAAGACATTTTGCATCTTTCATAGTAACACAAAGAAAGAAAATGACTTGCATCACATTAATGACATAGGTTAGACTGTGCAGTTAAATTAATCTCTCTAGAAGGTTACATTATAGCTTTTTAAGAAAGGATCAGACATTAAAAAAATAAAAAAATAATAAAAATAAAAAAAAATAAAGGATCAGACAGGTCCCAATTCCATGTACAGCTCCTCCATTTACTAAGTTCTTCGTCTATAAAGTGTAGCCATGATGTCCACCATGAACTATTATGGGGATTAAATGAGATAATATATATAGCATATACAGAATAGAGAAACACCCAACGCTTGCTTCTTTGACTTGTTCTAAAAAAACAAAGTTCTTGAAACATAATGATAATGGAGATAAAGGAAGAATGTGTTTGAGGTAGGCAGGTATGTGGTTAGCTGCCAAAAGCATTCTCTGTGGGAAAGATCTGGAAGCTACTAAGCAAGCCACATCTAGGGTCCTTTCATTTCCTTCTGTTCTCTTTTCTGACATTGCTGCCATTGTGTCCACTAATTTGGCAAGGTTGCTTTGAATTATGACCTTCCTATTCCCACCATCTGTTTTCTTCTCCCATCTAAATAATGCATTGTCTATTCTGATCTTTTCCCATTAATGTGACTTGATATGTACCTGTTAACTCTGCAAACTGGGATTTCAGAAACACTTCTCAACATTCTCTGTCCCTGTAAAAAGTTGGTTAACTATTCATTTCCTACAGAAGAAATTAACTAATAAGACTAAATCTTGCCGGTAACCAGAGGATACCTTTACTACGTCTAGCAAAATGTGACTTAAAAACAACTTTGTAAATACCCTTTAATGTTAGAGCCATTTGCTGTGTTTTACCGTTAGAAAATGCATCCCATTTTATTATCAAAAGAAACCTGTATTTGTATATATGAATATATGCATGTATATACGTATACATATATGTATGTGCACAAACATTCATGTAAATATAAATATATACAAAAGGGGGGAGAGAGAGAGAGAAAAGAACCTTGAGGATTAATGGATTAGTATCTAAGAATTGGCAGTGAAAGTAAGGATGGGATACACAGATAGAAGCTTTAAATTTAATTTATCTAGTTATGTCATTTTAAATTTATAGCAAGCTCATATTACTTTGTTGGGGTTTTAATTATTAAAAAAATCTGATTCCTTTGGTGCTTAAGAAAGACATTTTAAGACATTTCATTTAATTCTTTTAGGTCACTAGGGCACTTCTAAGTGCAAGTTTAAAAATACACTAAGGTTTTACTTTGAGAGGAGAAGAAGATATTCAGAGGAGCCTCCGATCGCTACATTATTTTAGTTAGAATTTTTAAGAAGTCAGATGAACTACCAATATGTATTTTGAGCCCCTAATCACCTCCAAAGCACCTTGAGAAAAAAAAGCACCCAAGAGAAAATGGAACTACAACAATGTTTTCAAGGTCTTTATCACTAGAAGAGGTGCTCATGAGCACAAACGAGAGAGAACAGCACCCCAACTGAAAATAAGATTGGAAATGCTTATAGGAGCTTGCAAGGATATGTAGCTCACTTTAGGGGGGTATACTAAGCACTGGGGAAGCTAGGCTAAATATATATAACTATTAAGAACAGAAGAAGGGAACATTAACCTCTCTCTGCTTCAGGTGACGCTCAAGCTGGTTGGCCCTCAGCTTCCTTCCCTCCCAGTTACCCTGACTGAGTGACCTGACAGTCCATCCCCTTCAGCTCCCCACCACCCTGGACTGGGCTGCTGATGTGGGGAGCTTCTAGAGGAAGGTGTGATTAACGCCTCCACCACTCTTGCCTTCTTGGATGGCAGGTTGTTCCCCTGTCCCAATGGGAATGGGACATGTGATCTTAGCCATCCTTTCCATTACAAGAGCTTTGCAACTATCCTTAAGAGTTGCTGAGAAGACCATTCCATTTAAGGGCCAGACTGGGGGTAAGGATGACAGTGAGGGTCGAAGAGACCCACAGAATGATGGCAAAGAATGTGCCTATCCCTGGGTCAGGGCAGAAACAAAGTGCTAGAGGGGTGTGGTCGATCTACCTCAGAGACAAAGCAAGTACAGATCCTACCTCACGCCCAATAACTGTCTTTTACATTTCTTGGCTCTTCCATCCATTTGCTTCCCAAGTTCCATTAAACTTTTCAAAAATCTGGCAAAATGTTTCCAGAGCCTCTCTGGACCTATGATCCAAAAATGATACTAGCTTTACAGAGTCATTTGACAGGAGTAATTAAATAATTAAAATCACAAAATCTTACATTACTACATATAATAATGTAAAACACATAAAATCTTACAATCTTACATATTACTATTATTATTAAGAGTATGAAGCATTCACTATGTGCTTAGTAATATGCTAAGCAAGATACATATAAATATATATAACATAGAAATAATAAAATAACTTAATCCTCACAATAACCACATCACAAAGGTATTATTATACCCCCCTTTTTAAAAGATTTTGTTCATTTATTTGAGAGAGAGACAGAGCACGCACACGAGCAGGGAGAGGGGCAGAGAGAGAGGGAGCAGCAGACTCCCCGCTGAGCATGGAGCCTGACACAGGACTGGATCCCAGGACCCTGAGATCATGACCCAAGCCGGAAGTCAGACACTTAACCGACTGAGCCACCCAGGCGTCCCTTAGTATCCCCTTTTTTAAAGATGAGAAAATTGAGATCAAGAGTGGTTAAGTCTTGTGCAGAGTCATATAACAAGAAAGTAGCAGAGAGAGAACTCAGACTCCAGAATGCCCTAACCACCCGACTCTACCTGCCATCCAAAGGCAGGAAGCGTCTCTGCTGGTGTGAGCATCTACGCCCATCATTGGAGTTCTGTAGTTTTCTTTATAGGGCTTCTGCCCATTTTCGGATACGTTTACTAGAGAGAGATGTACAAACCCTCAGTGAAGAAAACTGTAAGGCTTTGTGGAGACATGGGAGAAGATCTGAAGGGAGAGATGCTTGTGCTTTGCTGGGAAGAGCCAATGTTATATGGAGCTGTCAGTCTTCCTACGGTAATCCACGGAGTCACTAGGCAGCAATCAATCTTGGTTACAATCTGACCAAAAATGATCCTGGAGCTCATTAGAAAGGATGTGGGACAAGACAAAAAGTTTCATAAATGAAAACTAATGAGGAAAAACTAGCCCTGCATAGTATTAAACCACGTTAGGAAGTTTCAATAATTACAACAGTTCAATACTGATGCAAGAATAGACAGATTAACAGAGCAGACACTACTGAAATATATCCATATAATGTCGGAAATTAGTGTAGGATGAAGGCTGAGTTTGAAAGCAAGGTGAAAGGATGTATTAAACAGTAAATGTTGTTGGGATAATTAACTATTTGGGATGGGGAAAGCAGGAGAGAAATCTGTGCAGACCCCCAACACTCCTAATCTCCCCCCAAATGTTAATACTCAAAATTTTTAATTTTTCGAACACATATGGGTAGAATCAGAGGAAGGCTGGTCTTTTTGTTGTTGTTGTCCTCATATGTACATGTGTAGAAGTAAAAGTTATCTCAGTGCGTAGTGTTGTATGTAATAAAGTAATGTAAATGCCAATAAACTCTTTTTTTTAGAATTATATAATTTGCTTTATTTTTTTGATAATAATTTTTTATCATGTTATGTTAGTCACCATACAGTACATCCTTAGTTTTTGATGTAAAGTTCCATGATTCATTGTTTGCGTATAACACCCAGTGCTCCATGCAATACGTGCCCTCCTTAATACCCATCACCAGGCTAGCCCATTCCCCCACCCCCCTCCCCTCTGAAGCCCTCAGTTTATTTCCCAGAGTCCATAGTCTCTCATAGCTCATTCCCTCTTCTGTTTAACCCCCCTTCATTATTCCCTTCCTTCTCCTACCGATCTTCCTGCTATTTCTTATGTTCCATAAATGAGTGAAACATATGATAATGCAAGTTGGTACAGCCACTTTGGAAAACAGTATGGAGGTCCCTTAAAAAGTTAAAAATAGAGCTACCCGATGGTCCAGCAATTACACTACTGGGTATTTACCCCAAAGATACAAACGTAGTGAAAAGAAGGGCCATATGCACCCCAATGTTCATAGCAGCACTGTCCACAATAGCTAAATTGTGGAAGGAGCCGAGATGCCCTTCAACAGATGACTGGATTAAGAAGACATGGTCCCTATATACAATGGAATATTACTCAGCCATCAGAAAGAACGATTACCCAACATTTGCAGCAACATGGACGGGACTGGAGGAGATTATGCTAAGTGAAATAAGTCAAGCAGAGAAAGACAATAAACTCTTGTGTTAAAATATGCCGTATCTCCTCCCACGGGAACCATCTCGCAAGTCGGTGGACGGCTCTTATTCATCCCATTTAAAAAAGGAGATTGCGAAGCATCTCAATGAGGGACCCGCTCAAGGCAACACACCTAATTAGAGGCAGAACCAGAGCTTGGACCCTGAATGAGATGTGTTCATCTCATTTCGATGTGTTAGGTATGTTTGTAAAACCAGACATCTCAGACTTGGAAGTTACTTTCCAATATGACGTGTGGTTGTGTCCATGCTGCTTTTTCATCACCCTGGTTCCTGTCCCACCACCACCACCTCTGCCAACCACAATTCCACTGACTCCAAACTCTGGATCACTGCATACTCTGCTTTTTCCACCTCAGAAGTCTCATAACTCAGCAGCCCCAGCACACTTCATACTCACGCTCTCCAACTACCCAGGGTCCCTGAGCACTCCCTCCTGCTGGTCCTTCTCCATCCACTCTATCTCCCCCCTGCTTCTATTAAAAAGTCTCTCCCCTTACACACCCAGTTCTGTGCACAGTACCACACACCACAACCAACCTCCACTTTCCGTTAATGATCTAGACCAATACAGTGTAATGAAAGACAGATGTAAACCACATCATGTAATCTTATGTTTTCTAGGAGTCACATCTAAAAAAAGTAAAGAGAAGCTGGTGAAACTATTGTTAATAATATATTCTATTTAAACTGAATAGATCTAAAATATTACTTCAATATATAATCAATACACAAATTACTAATGAGGTATTTTAAATTCTTTTTTCATGCAAATTTTGAAATCTGGGGTGTAATTTACACATCTCAGTTTTGACTAGCCACATTTCAAGTGCTCAAGAGCCACACGTGGGTAGTGGCTACTGGCTACTGAATTGGACAGCAAAGACCTAGGCTCTCATTCCAATGAAAATGCCCCCAAACTTTCCTAAGGACTAATTACTACTGGATAAAGAGATCATGGGTGGCTTTTTAAAAATAACTGGATTACTGTTCTCCAACAAACACAAATTGCACACGGTTAAGTATTTCCAAATATTGCGATTTTAAATATCTTTGGTATATCAGGGGAATTTAAGTGAATGAATCTTCATATTCATGCTCTAATGCAAGTTATTCTTTTTTAAACAGCATGGATGGCATCATCATCTGTCCTCCCTTGCACATAATCACCCATACCTAGCTCCCATCCGCTTCACCAATGCGAATTACTCTCCCTGTTCCCTGCAACCCACGCACCTCCTCCTTCTACAGATCAATGGGCTGAAGAAATGGAATGCCCAGAAGAAATATTTTGTATTCTCACCACTTCTGCACAAATATTAACCCATGCACACTTTCCAGTTCGGCTTTAGTAGATCTGTGGTTACTGGTATATGACCAAGAGAATTCAAATTCAAATTCTAGAAAAAGCCTCTGTATCCAGTGCTGCTTAAAATTCGACACACTCAAAAGCTATTACATATCTCACTTTGGTTTCTTTGTAAAAGAAATTGACCCAATGATTCTCCCTAAACACAAGCCACCCATTTTTTAATCAAAGAATGCGTTTCTCACCTTAAAGAATACGACTAAAGTTATGTTTTTGGTGCTTAAATACAGAAGCAGTCTAGTCACTGGAAAATGCGGACATGAGGTGCACACAGCTTAAGAAGTTAAATGGTTTTGAATTTGGAAACTAAGATGTAGCCACTTACTTTAAATACCCATTGATTTTTAAATTCATGCTACAGTTTGCTTTTGAATTGCTCTGTTTGCCATCCTAATAATGACAGGTTTGTCCCTTTTGCCCAAGCTGTGCAAGGTGACATGTGGAACCCTAACCTGGGCAGCTCCGAGACCTGGATTTTGATCCTCACTGCCAGTTGCCAACCAGCTATATGACCTTGGGTGCAGCCCAATCACCCTGCTGGATTCAGCCTCCCTCCCGCGCTGTCAAAACGGGGTTGACAGCAGTGCTCTCTCAGGCTGCTTCCAGCTCGCCATTCCTGACCATAGCACTAATCTTCCTCTATTCCATTATCCCTGAAACACTTGCCTCCTCATGCGTATCCTCCTTCCTAAATGAGAAGATGGCTGGCAGCACAGCAATAAAACCGGAAAGAAAGGCTGATAAAAAAAAAAAAATCCTAAAATGAGTCACCTTTCAAGAATTTATCATTCTCTGATGCCTGGGTGCTTGATCATGGACCTATATATTCTTCCAATGAAACTTGTTCTAAGAACCTGGTATTTGTTATGTACTGTTCTTGGGTGATGTTTACACTAGACATTCATTTCTTTTAAAAGCCACTCATAGGTATAAAATAAACGGAAGTTATGCATCAAACAGACATAAGCAGCCATATAAATCGTCCTTAGTGGAGCCTGGAGAAAATCAGATCAAAATCACAGAGAATTCTAATTAGGTCTTTGCACCAGCTTTTAGTAAGTTAGAGAAGATAATTACAGCTCCCCAAACTTCCCACTTCACTTCCCCCACGACCCTGCTGCCCCCTAAAATCCAGCCTGCTGCACGAATCACTCCCTACCCCTTAGGACCAGCTGGAGAGCCTTCCCTGATGCCGAGGTCCTCACCAAGGCTTAAGTCAGGGGGCAGCTGATGTTAGCTGTGGTCTGTACGCTTCCGCCTGGCCTGATTTTTTTCACGCTGCCATTTTGAATTAACATAGGTTTCCTCTGCAACCCCCGGCATCTTCTGGTCAGGCTTGGAACATAGTTGGCGCGCGCACACACACACACCCCACCGGGAGAGCTGGACACAAGTGTAATTCAAGACCATCACGTCAGAATTAAACAGCAAATCCAGAAAGCCCATACGTAAAACCCTTACCAAGTCAGTTTTGAGTCACAGCGAATGACAGCTTCCTTAGATGCACTTGGGTTTCATGGACATTTTAAACCCCTAAATCCGAGTTCTCGTCAATTCTTTAAAAGTTCAAGCATCCCCCCTGTTTCGCAGACCACACTAGTCTCAAACCTCAGCAGTGATGTCGCCAAATAATCAGCGCCCTGACAGACAAGCGAACGGAGGACTGAAGTGCATAATCATAGCAGAAACGCGTGAGCGCCTTCTACCAGTAAGTGTCCTGGCGCCATGGCGTACCTGTCCTGACACCCCTCCACTCCCAAGGACCTCCCGGAAAGTGGCTGGGGGTTGGGGGGGGGTGTTGTGTCAAGTCCTGCAGCCCGCATAGACGACAGCAACAGCCCTTAAGGGGAGGGCAGTCCCCTGGCCATGATTCGCGATCGCAAACCGGATGGACGTGGGCGCAGAGCCAGGTCAAGGACAGCGGGCTCCACCAGGCAGCCATGTTCGCGCTACCCTGGTGGCAGGTGCGCTACCTCCCGGCAAGGTGCCAGGCCCACTCCACCACCAGCGCTGCCACCACCGAGCGAGCTGCGAACCTCGGGAGCAGCCCGAGAGGTGGAGGGTGGGGGGTCACAGGCACACACCCCAGCGGGGCAGCAACTTAGCTACGAGGACATGGAAACACAGGAAAAGCACCCGGAGGTCAGGGCAAACGATGGGGTTGGGGTGTAGAGGGGAGAGACAGGCTCACACCAGGCGGCAGTGCCCGCGCCCCGGGGTGGGGCGTCCCTCTCCTGCGCCCCCTCAACCTACTAGCCCGAGTCATCCCCACCCCGGCGGAAGCCACCTCTCCCCCGAGCCCCCAGAGACCCCAGCCTGCCCTAGCCACCACCCGCCGGGTTTCGGCCCGGAGTAGCGCTACCCGCCAGTTCGGAGGGACAGGGGTCGGCCACGAAGCAGAGGGGACGGCGATGGCGGACGCGGCCGAAACGCTCGGGGAGAAGCGGCTGCGGACGCCCTGCGCTCCCAGCCGTGCCCGCCGCGGCTCACCTGCGGGGCTGCGGGCTCCGGGCTCGGCTCTGCGGTGCTGATGCTGCGGCCGCCGAGGGTGCGGGTGCTGCCGCGGCGGCGATTACTGCGGCGACATCGGGGGCTGCAGCTGCAGTGGCGGAGGCAGCCGTCGGGCGCTTCCCCCTCCCCAGACTCCCGGCGCTCGGGCCCGCCGCCCCCTGCGAACAGCTGGCCCGGCTCACGTGACCGCTGGGCCCACCCCCGCCTCCCCCACCCGGGCCCCTGGGCCGCGCCGCACCCGCCGCGTCTGGGCGCAGGGGCTGCAGCGCCGCGCTCGGCCTGGTAGGGGAGGGCGCCTGGGAGCAGGGGAGCGGCCGAGAGGGCGGCTGTCGCCGCGGGAAGTGGCTCCCTCTTGGCTCGATTTTTAGTTCTTGGTCACGGCCGGGATTGCGGCTCTCTTGAGAGGGAGAACTCGGGCTTTACGGATTCAGGCCCCACTTCCTTCCCGCGCACTCCCGAACTCCGCAGTAGGGTTCCTACGAGCGGCCTCGGTGCCTAGGCAAAATTTCCCCGCGGAAAAACCAGTCCTGTTCGTCGTTGACTCCCAGGTGCAAGCCAACTCCCTGGTTTTAAAGGTGCTGTCCTGCGCCACGTTGCTAAGTGAGACCCGATGCTGGGTACATTGAAGCCCAAAGAGGTTAAGAAACTCGCCCAAGGTCACAGAGCAAATAGCAAAGCCAAGATTCCATACCTGGGTTAATAAATCCACAGACAGGTGACAAGTGTGTTGATGCTGGCATCAAGGTCATTGGTCAGGACATGACCATCCGTCTGTTAACAGATCACAGACTCTACCTCTTACAAACTGACAAGACCAACTCAAAGGATATGAGGAGATAGTTCACAAGAAAACAAACTCAATACCACTCAGGCACATGAAAAGATATTCAGGCTCACTTAACTGCAAATCAAATAGACAAGGTAGCATTTTCCATCTATCAGAGTAACAAAAATAAAAAAGGTTTTATAATCTCCACGGGGCACAATTTTGCAATATGTCCCCAAATAACAAATACATCGTCTTTGATCCAAGGATTCCGCCTTTCTAATTTATCCTACAGATTTATTGATAGAGGTGTGAAGTGATATGAGTACAAGGTCATCCATTGCTACATTATTTGGCTAGTGAAGACTGGACGCAAATATCCATCAATAAAGGACTGTTAACTATATTACAGCACATCAATACAATGGAACGCTATCCAGCTATAAAAACTTAAAAATGGGGAATATCTATGTCTATGTACTCATATGAAAGATTTCCAACCAATACTAAGGGAGGTGAGGGGATAGAACCATGTGCAGAATATTGTGTGTTACCATTTGTGGGGAAAAAATATGCCTGTACTCATATTTGCAAATGCATGGAATATCTTTGGAAGAATACAGAAGAAAATGTAATAATAGATGCCACCAGGAAGGAGAATTGGGTGACAGAATGCAGGGGAGGGAAGGAGACTTTCTTTTCACGTCTTTCGAATGTTATCCCTGCGCTTGTGGTTTGCCACGTGAGTGAATGGATAGTGGCAGAAGGCTGAGGGAATCAGTGAAATACTACAGGTAGAGCAGTGGTCATACACCCTTGGAGCGCAAAAGGACCTTATGGTGCAAAGAGTCCAACCATGGAAACCGTCCTTTTACTTTTAACCTCTTTCCTCTTTATGTTAGAGTAGGTCTGTTTTTGATTTTATTTTTTTAAAGAATGAATATAACTGGATCCTGCTTTTCATTCAGACACTCTTTGCCTTTTAATTAGAGTGTTTAGATCAGCAGCTCTTAACATTTGGCAATGACTGGAGATATTTTTGGTTGTCAAAATGGCAGAGGTGGGGGAGGTCTCTGCTGGTATCTAGTGCACAGAGGCGGGGGATGCTGTTAACACCCTAGGATATAAAGCACAACCACCCACACCAAGAATTATCTGGCCCTAAATGTCAATAGTACTGAGGTTGAGAAACTCTGGTTCAAACCATTGATATTTAATGGAATTATCAACACGGTAGGTTATAAATGTAACATCTTGCTACTTCCATTTGTTCCATCTGTTCTTTGTTTCTCTCTCTCCCCCCACCTTTTTTTTTTCACTTTTTACTTGCCTTCTTTTGAAGAATTGAGGGGTTTTTTAGTATTCCATTTTATATCCATTATTGGTTTATTAGTCATACTGTGTGTTTTACTTTTGATAACTCTAAGATTTACAATATGCATCTTAAACCTATCACTGTCTACCTTCAAATAATATAATTTCAGGTATAAAGCAAAACACTTTCAACAATATCCTTCTATCCCCCACCCCTCCTCACCTTTAGTGTCATTGCTGTCATTTATTGTGGGGGCAGGTTTGATGGTAGTGAGCTCTCTCCAGTTTTGTCTGAAAGACTCATTACACCCCTTTCATTTTTGAAACATTTTCATTGGGTATATGATTTTTGGCTGGGAGTTTTTTTTTCTCTCAGCACTTTAAAGGTACCATTCTGTTGTCATAAAACATTGTCACAAGACTTGCAAAGTTTCTGGAGAAAAGTTAGTGTTTGATTATTTTTCTTCCTTTGTATATAATCTATCCTTACCCCCCTCCTCCCCGCCATGGCTGCTTTTAAGAGTTTTCTCTTTAACACAGTCTTTGGGGAGAAAAAAACCATAGGCTTTGAGCAATAGGATTATGATATACCTTAGTCTGTTTTGTTTTGTTTTTTATTGTGTTTATCCCACTAGGGTTCATTAAGCTTCTTGAATCTGTAGGTTTATAGTTTTCATCAAATTAGGAAAATTTTTTTGCCATTTACTCTACACATATTTTACGCATTGTATGCTGCCCCTCCCAAATTCAGGGACTCCAATTATATACATATATTAGACTACTTCATATTGTCCTACAGGTCACTAAGTTTCTGTTCTATGCCCCCAACCTCCATCAGTCTTTTTTCTCTCTGTGCTTTATTTTGAATATTTTATTTTAAATAATTTGTATTCACTTATCTTTTCTTCTGCAGGCTCTAATCTGTTAATGCCATCAGTGAAATTTTTTTAAAAAGATTTTATTTATTAGAGAGAGAGAGAGCACAAGTAGGCAGAGCGGCAGGCAGAGGGAGAGGGAGAAGCAGACCCCCAGCCGAGCAGGGAGCCCGATGCGGGGCTGGATCCCAGGACCCCGGGATCATGACCTGAGCCGAAGGCAGACGCTTAACTGACTGAGCCACCCAGGTGCCCCAACCATCAGCAAAATTTTTATATCAGATATTTTATTTTTCATCCCTTGGAGTTCTATTTGGTTCTTTTTAATTATATCATCCATTTCTCTTATATATTTTTGCCTTAAAGTCTCTGATCATACTTATATTTTAAAAGCTGTTTTAAATTACTTCTATGCTAATTCCGCCATCTGTCAATTTTTACTCTATTTGTATGTATTGATTTCTCTCTGGCCTCTTTGTCTCTCTTGCAATTATTCATTGGATGCCAGACTTTGTGAATTTTATGTTTTGAGTAATGGATTTTTTTGTATTCCTTTAAAGGTTGTTGGACTTTGTTCTGGCAGTTATTTAAGGATCAGCTTGGCCCATTTTGGCTTGTTTATAAACTATTTAGGACAGGTCTGGGGTAGCTTTAACTCTACTGCTACTTTAGCCCTTCTGCTAAGGTATGACTCACAGAGGGGCTCTAATAAATGTCCCATGCAATCCATAAGGTGATCCCGGCTCGTAGAAATGTGAACAAGTCCCAGTTTTGTGTGGGCTCTGGAAAGTTTGGGGTGCCCAGCACCCAACAGTTATTCTTTCCTCAACTTTGCGGAGATTCATCGTCCGCGTGTGTAGACTGATATTCAACTGATGACTAAAATGCAAATTTCTGAATTTCTTTTCCACTTAGTTTTCTGAAGAACTCTATCCCACAAACTCTAACTGCTTTGACCTTCCTGAACTCTGATCTCTGTTTCCCCAACCCCACAAGACAACTGGGCTCTGTTTTGTTTCCCTTCTCTTTGCCATGTATGGTTCTGGAATTGCCTCCAAGCAGAAAGCTGAGGTAATTGTAGGTCTCATCTCATTTGTTTCCTTTCTCTTGAGAAACAATCCTATGCTGCCCGCTGTCCAATGTCTGACCCAAGCTGTCTCATGTATTTTGCCCAGTTTTCTAGTTGCTTATAATAGGATAGCAAGTCTTATAGCAATTTTCCTTCATGGGCAGATGTGGAAGGCTAGGAACACTGATCTTAGTGCCTGTAAGGAACCAAATGTACTGATACAGAATCAACTAGGCCCATTATTTTATGAACTATAAATGCATAGCTTACTTATAGAAGTTCTGCATCATGCCTAACTTAACAAGAGACATTTATGGAACCCCTGTACCAGGAACTGTGTTTTTGCTACAAAGATGTAAAAGGTATATCATAGCCTCTCCTCTCAGAAGTTAGAGGCAAGCAAGGAAATTAATTAAGTATAAAGTAAATATATGCATATATTCCATGTTCCTATCAGAGTAACCTAAGAGCTATGCACAGATAAATATGTTAATCTAGCTTACTAGGAAACGTGAACAAGTGTGAAAGATGATCATAAATGAGGGTTATCGAAACAGAGACCACTTTAAAAAAATTATTGATGACAACGTTGCCTTTTCTTCTAACAGGAATTGTTGTCTAAAGAACCCTACCCTGGGCAATGATTTTGAGGAGCTGAAGTACATGTGTAATTGAGAAATGCCTTTAACACATTACTCATGGAGGTATTTTCCACTTAGTGCTTCTTTTAGTGTATAATTGTAGCAGGAAGAAAAAGATCTGTCACTGGGCAGATCTCATGGGGATGAACAACAGACAGTATTATGTGAATGAGACACTCATAAATGGGTAAGAAAGCCTGTGTAATTGCTTTGTATGTAATCTTGTGAGAACCAAAGAAAGCAGCTGAGAGAAAAACCATGGAAAAATGAGAAAGAAAAGCACTAGTTAAGATTAGTCAGCCACCTGCCTTAATCCTATGACAACCATCTTTAAGAGGTTAGTGTTCTGAATTTGGTTACCATAGAAACAAACCTTTAGAATGCCCTGAAATCAATTTACAGAATTACTGCCCATATTGAGTATAGGCAACACCAAGAGATTTTAAGTATTAAAATCTATTTTTAAATTATCTTGAGAATTTAAATGATCCATCAAGCCTTTTGAATATGTAATTTACATAGCCATAAATTGTATTTTGGCAAAAGGGTACAAAATCCTATTTATTATAATCAGGTGATGGGTCTTTAAGTTCAATTATTTAAATGTGTCATTTCAATGAATGGCTCCTATTTAATTTGAAATAACAGTTCATAAATGTTCTGGACCTCTTTTAAAAAACGAATGATTATGTATGCTTCACACTCATTGCTATACCTCCAGGAGTCATTCACGGGTTTAGCCAACTGTACAGATAATTTAAAGGAGAATTGCCGAGACCTTGTCTCGTGATCATTAGAGAAAAGACTAGAGAATTCTATGATCAGACTGGGAGTTTCAACCTAGTTCTGTCTTGCTGATGTTTTCCTAGTTTATGTGTGTGGAAAAGGTCCAAGCTTGTTTTTAATAGTCTAGTGACGGCTGAGGCCACCTTTTAATAGATGAAAGCCAATCCAGAATTGTAGAAGTCGAGCCTCCTATATCTGCAATTTTAACACCACTGATCACTTGAGATAATATAGAACTTTAAACAGAAGTTATTAGTTATTTTCCAACCTTCCAAGAACTAAACAAAGTCTGGCTAAATTGCTGTAGAAATTTTGCGTTCAATTAAAGGAGGACTTCCTTCATGCTTCAGTGATTAAACAATGATTCGAAAGATTGAGAGAATGTATAAAATTTCTGACTCCAGAGGAAGAGTATTTTGTTTTGGACATGCTTCTATTTTCCATGAAAGAGCAGAAAATTGGTATCATTTTGTTCCCTGTTGGATTAATTACCTGGCTTTCAGACAGTTGGGAATAATCTAGGTATATGGAGATATTTTAGTTTTTAAATTCCTAATTATTCTTCACTCTCTTTTCCATTGACTTTCTACTATTCAGTCATAAACCAAGCTCTAGGTTTTTACTGTTATTACATCCTTTATACCATTGGTTCCAGCTCTTACATGTGCAAAGGATTTGACTTTTTGTGTACACAGAGTCATTTATTCCTTGGAGTTGGAACCTGTGTCTCGTTCAATTTGATTTTCAAAAAGTACCTATCATATTTTTGAAACAAAAATTAAAAGCAGAAATGTTTTACTGTATGAATTTTCAGATAGTCAGTTTTTCTTTACTGTGAATATAAAGAAAGAATTGAGCTTTAAGAATTATTATGGAAATTTCTAGAATAGGCAAATAGATAAAGTAGTTTGATAGTTGCTTAGGGAGTTGGTGAAAAGGGGGATGGACTACTAATGGGTATGGGGATTTCTTTTTGATAAGAAAAATGTTCTAAAATTAATTGTGATGGGGCACCTGGGTGGCTAGGTTGGTAAGTGTCCAACTCTTGATCTCAACTCAGGTCTTGATCTCAGGGTCATTGAGGTCAAGCCCTGAGGTGGGTTCCACGCTGGGCATGGAGCCTACCTAAAGAAAAAATCTGTGAAATTAATTGTGATGGTTGCACAACTCTGTGAGTATACTAAAATTTATTGAACCATAAAAAAGTGTTGTATTACATATTAATTTAATTTTTAAAAAGTACCCTACCTCAAAAAAAAAAAAAAAGACAACTATTTGACATTGCCCAGCTCAGAAGAAATAGGTCAATAATAAAGAGTGAGTACTTTTGAAGAATTATTGTCATAGTAATAAAATGTTAGAGAAAAGGAATCCAAGGAGCAGAGTTGATTTACTGTTCAGTCTTAATGTGAGTAAGAATCAATTAACTTTAGTAGGCTGCTTAATTTTCTTAAAAATTATGAAACAAAGCAGAAAACCTGGAATACTAATGCTTGTAGCAAGAAAAAAAAAGGCACATGACATTTTGTAAAAGATTATATACCTTATAAAATTTAGCCAAAACAATGCATGGAAAACAGGAGAGAACAATCATACTGCAGGGGAATCTGGCAATTCAAATGGGGATTTCATTGAAAGATCCTTTTTAGTTCTTTCCTATTTTCTTGCAAGTAAAATGCTTCTTATTTTAAAGCAAATTTCCTGTATTTACACTCGTCCTCTTCTTAGTTATTCTACACAACTATATTACCCATTTAATTTAATTTAGCTCCTAACTTAAGAGATACTTAAAAAAAAATCTAGAATGTCTCAAGCAAAATGTGTTCTGCATGAAACAGCTGCACAGCGATTCAAGGAGATATGATCTTAACAGGAAAAAAAAACCCAGTATGTGGCTGAATGTTATAATATCTTAGTCTCCTGCCCAGAGGTAAAAGTATAATCAGTTATATTAACATAAAATACACTGTAGCAGAGTAAGTCCAACAAATGAATGAGAAAGTGCTCTAAGAAATTGGAACTAAGGTCCAAAGGGTCTCCCTACCCTTCTTTCATTCTGTACAGTAATGAGAACTGTCCCTCACGGCCTCAGTTCACATCGTGTGTGGCATTGTTTCTACTGCAACTGTTTACTGGAAAGGAAATTACTTTTACCTTAAAGCAGTGTGGAATTTCAAATTAAAGAAATGACTTGTAAGTTCCCAGAAATCCCCAAGTGGGATATAATTTAGCTATTACTACAGACCAAGGGGACAGCATTCACTTTACTCCAGATTTTTGGAGTAAAACCTCAGCAAACATCTCATGCAATTTGTATTTAGATCATAAAATAAAATTAATGTTAGTCTAGCTCGTAGGCACCTAGATTGGCTTTGGAAATTATCAGCTGACTCATACTCACTGAAGTCATCCATTCTATGCCAGAGGCTTTATTAGCAGTACAGGAACACAGAGGACCGGTAAACAAAAGAATCCATGGAGAGCGTGCTAGGTGTTACAGATCTCCCAAATCTTCCCAATGTGTGTATCCATTTCTTTTCCTTTACAATAATCTATGTATATCAAAAGGAGTCACTTAATTCCTTTGGTAAACCAAAGCTGAAGGGATTTAAAAAAATTATTGTTGGTTTTACATGGAGAACTACTAGGAAATGTTACCTAAATTATAAGCGAAACATAGAAATGTAGGCAAAGTACGGAAAGATTCCAAATTGACCAAATGGAAGTTTAACTGCATGGAAAAGACAAGTCTTCAGAGAAGGGAAATCATGTACTAGAGAGAGCATGTCAATGACTATCTTTGATACAAAACTATATACATACATGCATATGTATGTATATATGTGTAATTTATTCATAATATATGTATATATTATACACAGCACATAGTTTATACACTATACACACTATACATATATTTATGTTTTTAAGAGAATAGTTTCATTTTTTCCTAAATCTCTTGACCTTATATTCTTCTCAAGGGATAGGCTGTAGATAATTCTGAAAAAAATAATATAGAATAATAATTTTGGAGACGTCTGGGACTCTTTTCTCTCTTCTAGTAGAAAAGTTCACAAAAACATATTTACTGATGATCTAACTTTTTGCTGTAGGAATTCAGAGTCATAAAAAAATTTCTCTCGGGAAAATACTATCTCACACAACTTATCCTTTTGACCGTATATTCATTTTCAGGCACAATTAGTTGCCCCCGTGACCAACACTTTACAGAAGACAAAAAAAGACTATTAAGAGAAAAATATAGGAGACTGTATATTTAAGGGCAGGGAAATAATTAATCATCTCTCAAATTAAGATTCTTAGACCACCCGCATGAGTATCATCTAGCAAGGCAGGTTAAAATGCAGATTCATGGGCCTAATCCAAGAATTAATCAGAATCTCTGGGGAAAGGGTTCAGAAATCTGCATTTTAAACACATTTTCCATGCAATTCTGGTATCCACTAAATGTGAGTGACTGCTACATTTCTGCAACATTTAGGAACCAAAGCGTACCTCTCCTTGTATTTGAGGGTGGAACTATGAAGGATCTTTTCCTGCTGTCAGCCTGGACCTGGAGGTAGCAGAGGCAGGGCTGAAAGCAAAGGCAAAACAATATTTTTTTTTTCAAGATTTATTTATTTTAGAGAGAGTGAGAGCACAAGGTGGGGGGAGGGAGGCAGAGGGAGAGAGAGAATCTCAAGCAGACTTCCCACTGAGCACGGAGCCCGAAGACTCAGGGCTCGATCCCACAACCCTGAGATCTTGACCTGAGCCGAAATCAACAGTCTGACGCTTAACCAACTGAGCCACCCAGGCACCCTAAGGCAAACCAATATTTTAAACAGAAGAAAGAATTTACCTTCCAGTAAAGACTCCAAACCCAGACATAAGAATATATGGATTTCATTGCACTAAAGAGAATATGCAAATCTTACTAAAAACAATGCTACAGATATAGGAGACAGAAGTACTATAATTTTCATGTTTTCAAATGGGCATATAACATTTTAGATTTCAATTCAAACGAAAGTCAGTAAGAAACAGAAACTAAACAAAACACCCTTATGACCAAGTGCTCTGTATCTCTTGAAAATAAGTTCCTTGTTATTTTTCCCCAGGGTGGCTATTACGATGACAATTCATTTTTTTTTAGTAAAAAGTTAAAAGATAGAGTTTTTCCCATAATACTCCACCAAGTCTCTTTTTCTCGAACTCTTGCAATTTCCAAACAACACTGAGAAATCATCCATACATTCAGTTCAGTGGGGACAGATAGCATGCTGATATCTAATATCATTGTAGATGGACAGAATATACTATTATCATGAATAAGGTGAGTACAAATTCATTTCCACAAGTAAAGATTCAAATGGCTAATTCCCCATTCAAATCAGAAATCATTGTTTCCCGTTATTTTTATGGCAACCCGGTATTTCATTTAATTACAAAAGGTATTTTATAGTACTCATGTACTCATTGGGCATTAATCATCATAATGTCCATCTCTGACAAAATAAAATCCCAAACCAAAACAATAGTGATAACTACCACCAAAACCAAACAAATTAAACAAAACCCAACACATATACTTTCTCCCGTACCCCACGTTCACTATTAACTACTGCCCGTCCTGCTCAATATTTAATGCTTATTTGAAGACAATTTAAAAGGAACCACAGCTTTCCTTACAAATATATCTAAACAGAATAGATAATCAGAGGCACCAAGTGTCACTACACCCCTCTCCTACGACGACTTGTCCATCTTCCCCATCTGGTTTCAACATAAAACCTAGAATAATAGTTAGGAACATCAATAAAGCTGCTGAGGAAACAGGTGCTTGAAGAATTTTTCAGAAAACCAATTATTCCCCAAGTAAAGTTTATTTTGAAAATACAACATTGTCATATAAATTTAAATAGGACACATCTAGCAGTATTAATGAGTCAAATTATATTAGAAGTGAGGTCGCCATTGATGTCTGATTATTTCCGTGAATGGAAAGACATAAACTTGCAGCTAAACCAAAGGCAGATACTTAAAAACAATCATAACTTATTTATATGCTTTCATTTCATACTTCTGTCTAAATATTTAGATGGGAATTGATATAAAGTCACGTGAGATAAAGAAATATGCTGCCCGAATAATCAAAATTCTTTTTACTTTCCCTGCTCTACCAGAGATAGCATTGCCAGTAATGTCTATACGAGGTGGTACCACGTGACAAGCTCGTTCCCTCCTGATGAACACAGCATAAGGCTTTCATATTGTGGTTCGTAACTCCTCCAGGTTGAGGAAAACAGCAGTGACAATTTAAGAGTTTTCTACATATAGCTGATTTCATCAGAAAAAGGTGTTATATATGTCCTTCCCAAGACCTTTATGTTTTAATGAGGAAAATGCAATATACAACTAGTGAAAATAGCCTGTATATGATATAATAATTATTCGTAATTCTCTAAAACAACAACAACAGCAACAACCTACAGGTAAAACAAGAATGAAAGAACTAAGACACACACCCGGACCTTCTCACAGTAGAGGGTTTTTGAGGGAATTCAGTGCTAACCCCAACAATGAAACCAGAGCCATTCCTAGATCAGGGGAAGAATTCAAAAGCACCCAAAACAGCCAATAAACCATCTTCAAAGGATAAGGACCCAAAGATAAAAACAGTGTTGACTGTTAGGAGAACAAATTGAAGAGAGAAGTAGGCCCAGTGAAGTCAAAGGAGGACAATACAAGATACTGAACTTGGGGACTGCAATCTTGCTGTACAACTTAGCTGTTGACCTCGGGCAAAACAATCTCTTTGAAGAATAATTTCCTCATCTATAAAATAGGTTCGCCAAGATCCACCAGCTTTGTTCATAGGCTTCAGAACAATGAAAATCAAAGACGATGCCCTTGAGATCACTTCCTAAACAATAAAGAACTATTCTTAGTGAAATGGAGATTTGGGGGCTTTTTCAAAGTAGTAAGGATAAAAGCCAATTTCAGGGAAAATTATAAAATCCCATTTTTTTGACCCAGGACAGATTTCTATGCAATAGTAGCTACTGTAGGCCTGTGTCATATTTTTGATAAGCAGAAATGGGAAATTTTTGATTGGCTTATAAATTTCACTCATGATACAATGTTACTGTAGTGGAATACACTAGTTATAGATTTTATTCATTAATATACCAGGAAGGGTCATCGGCTAGACTTAAAAAGTAAACACTGACTAAACACAACTCTGTACCTCAGCTACAAAATTTTGACACATTATTACAAAGAACCACATACATAAATAATTTGTCCTATTAATCATTATAGGTTATTTATTAGTCACTAGGAACCGAACCTTATAGAGCTTAAGTCCTGGGCAGAATGTTTCAATGTATACATATTTATAAGTCATTAACTTTGTTATTCACTGCAGCATTGCACATCTACTCAGTAGAGCAATAACTGTGAACAAGGCCAGTTCAACAACTATTTTCCTCTTCCCTTAAGCAGACTCAAAGGCAGTTACAGACACACTGTTTCATTATAACATGAAAACAGTAAGCCTTGGGCTATCGCCCAAGGCTCTTCAAATGTCAGTATCTAACTTGGAGAAAATAGAGAGAAGTAGAAATAGAGGGGGCTGATTTGTGCAATAACCTGGTCTCATGTTGGGCTTGCTCCCGGCTGCAATATTTTTAAAATTACAAGTAAGCAAGTTAAACAGAAGGCTTCATATGTGAAAGTGGAAAATGGTCCAGAAGTCTTCTATTCAAAGACAAATTAATTTTTTATTCCCAATAACTCACCAGAAAGAAATGGGCACTTAGGACTCCTAAGGGTTTCTTCGAATAATATTCAGAAAAATACATAGAAATAAAAAACAGAAAAAGAACAGCACATTATTTAAAAATAAGACTTTCTTTAAAAATGGTTGCCCTGTCTTTAAGGATGCATGCCATAGAAAGTGGGCACGTGTTTCTCTATAACTCATCATGTTTATATGTAAATTCTCTGGCAGATATAAATCCATCTTTGTCTTCATCTTCTTTATCGAAAATATCCTCCACCAAAACATCATGATGACTTTCATTCACCACTGCTCCGTGCTTTTCAAACTCCTTCTTTAAATACACTTTAACCTATAAAATAATGGGTCTCGTTAATAATTCTAATTCATAAGATACCCATATCAAGCCAGTTAATATCACAGAGCAGACTGGTAGTTCATTTGATTATATATAACAATGACTAAACAACTGTAATATATTTCTAATGACAGTAAAAGAACTGTAAGGAATTTTTTCCCCTTAAAAACTGGTGCTATACTGCTCCAGTAGAGACACAGAATATTGCTCAGAGGCAAAGATAAGCCTTATATTATCTGAAAAATACCCAATGAAAGCATATTATCTATTCTTAATCTGAGTCTAAATAAAGCCAAGCATTTGAAAGACTGCAGTCTTTCACTTCATTGAATTATCCAGATCTCATTTTCTAACTAGGGTCAGAATTCCAGATATTTCTTAAAATAAGATTAAAGGATGGCATTTTTTTAAACTTATTTTTAAAAATCTTTTAAAAGTTTTATTATTTTAAAAAAATCCAGTATAACATACAGTGTTACATTAGTTTCAGATGTACAATATTGTGAGTGATTCAAGAATTCTATACATTACTCAGTGCTCATCATGGTAAGTGTACTCTTAATCGCCTTCACTTATTTCACCCATCCCCCATCGGTCTCCCCCCTCTCCTAACGGCATTTTTTAATTTAAGTAAGTGTATGGTAATAGTACATGCAGTGGACCTGATTATGAGCATGCCTCATGACCTTCCAATCTCAGAAATTAAAGCAAAATCCACCCTAATGAGTGCTTAGACTAAAAATTTCCACTCTCGTTCAGATATTTAAAGATATAAACAAAATACTGTTCTTAATTACCCGCTAGGTTCACCATAATGCAGTTCAACCTGTATTTTCATTTTTAATCAGATCTCTAGTACTCCTTCGGTTAGATCAGTAATTTCAAATCCTTCCCCCCCTACCGCCAATATGCAAACATATGACATATATTAACTTTTAAGAGTCAGGAGATTTAATGAAGTTGTAAAAAAAGAAAAAAAAAAGGATGATTAAAGTTAAATGGATTAATGTAGAATGAATCTCTAGGATATACTGTGTGAATAAAGCAAGATGCCAAATATTATGTATATCATGCTACTTTTTGTGTAAGAAAAGGGGAAATAGGAAAATGTATTCACATTTGTTTGTATTTGCATAAAGAAAACACTGGAAAGACACTTTAGAACCCAACAAAACTGCATGCAGAAAGGGGTAGATGACATAGTTGAAGAGGATGTGGATAGGAGAAAGACTTCTTAATAAACACTTTTTAACTGGATTGATTTTTTTTTTGAACCACGTGAATGTGTTATATATTTAAGATTTTTTTTTAAAGGAAAGGTAATTAAAATTTATCTTGGACAGAAAAAAGTCCTATGACTGGTAATACGATGAGGTGTTATAAATTTAGTAACTTGTAGATCATGACCCTGTGAGTTCATAACAACTTGATTTATTTAAGACTTAATCATTTCCTGGCTGTTAGAATGAAATTGATCAAAACATAAAAAGGGACTTGATTTCTGACCAGCCAAGGAACGGTGGAGAACATGGGCAAACAGAAAAACACAGAGCAGATGTCTACCTCCACTTCTTTCCCCACAGCAGCCAGACTAAGACAGGTATGTGTAAAGATGGCTGCAAAAGCCTAAATAAATAAAGATAGAAGTCTTCTTGCTTTCTCCTTACTCAAACACCAGGACCAAAAGGGGGCTGGGAAAGATCTCCTGCTCTGGAAAACCCACGCTGAAGTCTCCTTTCTCCAGGTGTGAACCAGAACAAAACAGCATGTGGGTTGTTTGCTGCTAACTGCTAGGAAATTATAAGTGCATTTAACAGCCAGTTTACAGTTTTAAACAGAAACCATCAACATGAGATATTTCTCAGGACATCTATGTTTCTTATATAGCAACTCCAAAATGAGAATTGTCTTACCAAAATGGATCTTTCAGACACTCAGGGTAAGGGCAAGATACAGTGAACCTTAAGTATGGTGGGGGGGAGGTGGGTGGGGGCAAAAGAACGAATGATGTTTCTTAAGTCTCAATATATTTCTCTCCAAAACAAGGATTTCCAAATGGGGGGGGGGGGGAGCCAACATTTGAAGCATCAGTATTTTAAGAAAACTTATAAATAATACTTTATCCAAATAAAAATAGACTTTCTTTAAAAATATATTTTTTAAAAAGTGAGAAGAAAGAAAGAAAGAAAGAAAGAAAGAAAGAAAGAAAGAAAGAAAGAAAGAAAGAAAACAGAACATGAGGAAGGAAAGATCACCTCAGCTTTAGAGAGTTTCCAGTCATCATTAAGATCCATTTCTTGGAATGACTCATGGGATCTTGGTCCATTTCGAATTTCCAAAAGATCAATGTTAAATATCAGCGTGCTCTCTGGGGGAATTTTACCTGACATGAGGAGAAAGGAGGTTAAGGCTTATTTAAACAATCCCAGAGTTCTGATGACAGAAAACTTACGATACTGAATAAAATATTCTTTTGATTGAATTAAATGAAAAGCCTTCCTAACATTATCACATGTAAATTACTTATATTTTACTCAAACAAATAGAATAGAGAAGGACTAATCCAAACTAGTAGATCAAAAGCAGTCTGTTTCTGGTTTTGCAATTACAAATTGTTTTGTGCACACAAACAGACACATACATACAGATATGCCTAATGGCCTGGTATTAAATTTCAATATAATTAAGATATTACATATTACATGCCAAGAATGACTTAAAGGGCTTTAGATAATTCAGAGTTAATTATAGTACAAGTGATTTACTAACGTTGGGGTCACCAAAGTCCTGACCTAGAAATATATATAGTTCTGCCATCTCCACCACTGGGAGGCAGTATCAAGCTGAGTGAGAGCTGGTGTCATAGTAGCTGGTATTAAAGCTTGCTCCTGCCCTTCTTTAAGCCTTTCCTCATCTGTAAGATGCAGAATTTGTGGAGGATGAAGGAAGATAAATCCACGCAAAATATTTAGCATCATACTTGATAACTAGTGAGCTCTCAGTATATGTTAATAAGACATAATTCTCTTACAGGCTTTAAAAACAATACAGAAAGGTTCAACAATTTCAGAAAGTTTGGCAACAGCCCCTCTGATATAGAAGTTATACCTATTTTGAAGACATTTCATGGAGAAGAAATTAAAATAAATTTCTGAGAAGGAAGATAAAAATCTTTAAAAACGAAAAGAGCTTTGTTAAAGTCCCAGGGACCTAAAAAAAAAAAAAAACAAAACAAAACAGAAAACAAAACCTTTCTGGGAAGTATGAACAGTTTTTTTCAACTCGTTTCCTTATATTTAACATACAGGTCTGGGTAAACATTACGAGTATTTCTTAGTCCTCCCCACCCACCCAAATCCCACATATTTCCATGAAAGAGCATTTGTTAACTATTAAAGAGAACAAAACTTACACTGTGTGCCCAAGCTTACCATTCCAGATCTAGACAGAGAAGGGGCATGCACTAGGTCGTTGATGAAACTGGTGTCTTTCCAAAGGAGGCATGCAAACATGGTACCAAAGGACTACAAAATTAGTGTTAAATACATATTAGCAGAGTTAGTTTCATGGCTCTCAGTTTGGAGGAAATGACTCAAATTTAGATCTCGACTTGTTACAAAGTAAAATTGAGTTAAATACAGTAGGACTAATACTACATATACATTAAAGGTGAGACAATAAAGATACAGGAGGAAGTTGTAAAATAATATTTGAACACCAGAGAAACATTTTCTTTTCTTTTCTTTTTTAAGATTTTATTTATTTGACAGAGAGAGAGACAGCCAGCGAGAGAGGGAGCACAAGCAGGGGGAGTGGGAGAGGAAGAAGCAGGCTCCCAGCAGAGGAGCCTGATGTGGGACTCGATCCTAGAACGCCGGGATCACGCCCTGAGCCTAAGGCAGACGCTTAACGACTGAGCCACCCAGGCGCCCCAGAGAAACATTTTCTAGATACTTGATTTTCTTCCCTAAAGAGATTATTAAAATAAGAATTGAATTTGGTTAGTAAATCCCATTCTGTGCATAAGATTTATATGGCAAGCTCCATTTTAAAATATACAATGCCTCACAGATGGCACTTACTTTCTTCTCAGGAAACTGGGGCTAGGATTCTCACTTTGTAAATGGTTAAGCTTAGACCTAAGGATCCTGTGAAGTCTATATTTCTACAGTATCAGAGTGGTTCCCTGTCTGTTCTGATGACTACTTAATAATTTCTTTTGGGAGGGGCACCTGGATGGCTCAGTTGGCTAAGTGTCCCACTCTTGATTACAGCTCAGGTCATGATCTCCTGGGTCATAAGATCAACTCCTGGGTAGGGCTCAGTGCTCCGTGGGGAGTCAGCTTGAGATTCTCTCCCTCTGCCCCTCCCCCCACTCACTCACACACATGCACTCTCTCTAAAATAAATATTTAAAAATAATATTTTTTCTTCCTTATGTAATACATGCCCATTGTAGAGAATTTGTAAGAGACAGAACCAGAAATAAAAATAATTCCCAGCCATCCATTGTTATCATTCTTAATTATTTCCTTGTGATTCACTCTGTATGTCTATATACTTTTCTCTAATACTTAGTATTATATATACTACAGCTTTATTTTCCACTTTTATATATAACATTATATCATACATACTTGGATATAATTTTTTTTAATCTTTGAAATGCCATTTCTTAATAACTGGGCCCTATTTTATTTAGCTAAAGCCTTCTCATTATCCACTGAAGTTGGTTCCAATTATTTTTGCTATTAGAAACAGTGTAGTAATGGACATCTCTGTTCACAAATCTTTCTCCTGATACCTGACTATTCCCTTAGGCTAAATGAGAAAGGAATTATAGGACACATGCATATCCTACACAGGAAACATCATCTGGTCTCTTGTAAATAGTCCTTTGGAAAGCTGCTCAGCTTCCCATGCAAACAGCAGGAGTGCATGCCCGCCCTGCCACAAACTAGCACAAAGTCTCCTGGAATCAGCTAGCCCATTTGCTTCTGTTTTATTAAACTCATTTCATGTCACTCCATTCATTTTTATAAATGAATTATTAAAAAAGTTATAAAACAACTTTAAAACAAGAGTGAAAACAACCTCCAAAAAAAAAAAAAGCCTGGGTGTAGAAAACTTCAGTTGTGAGTCACTGGCAGCCCACATCTAACCCTCATTCAATGCCTTAATCATCTACATTTTACATGTTCAACTCATCAAAACACGTCTGTTGAATAAGCTTTCTTTGCATTGTTAAAATAAATCGATGAGTTTCAGCTGGGGAGGATGAAAAAGTTATGGAAGTGGATAGTGGTGATGCCTGTATAACAACGTGAATGTTCATAGTGTCACTGAACTGTACACTTAAAAAATGGTTAAAATAGTAAACATTATGTTATGTGTACTGTGCCACAATTTTTTTTAAAAAAAACCATTATTTGGGTTATATGGTGGTTAATTGTTAATGATAGAGTTGAAAGTTCCAGAACTTCTTATCATTAGCTCAGTTGACCATTAAGATATAATGGCTTTAATCTGATCATTTCAAATGATAATCAAGACACAATCATACTTCCAAAAAAAATACACATTCTCTACTTACTTTTAGGGGAAAAAAAAACACATAATAGTTACTCTGATTTCGGTCTCCTAAACCAGAGAAAAACTCCAATGCTATAGTAAAAATGTAGAATTGTTATTACCTTTTCCTTCTTTTCCATAACCCAGGGCAGGAGGAATGATGAGCTTTCTCTTCTCTCCTACACACATTCCCTTCAAGCCTTGGTCCCAACCTTTGAGAGCCTCCAGGATGCCCAAGGTAAACCAGATGGGCTGACCATTGTTATGTTTGTGACTACAGTGGAAAGAAAACACATTAGAACTGTTTAGTAACTCTATTTTTTTATTGCTATGGTGTATTTTTTCCACCCATAAGTGATTAAATTTGGAAATTAACAAAAACAGCTACATACATACACACAAAACCAAGTCAATTTTGTAATTCCCTGCCCATATTTCTTGATACAAATTTCACACATGACTCAGGTAGAGAAGGGCAGAGGGAATCATAATAAAAACAGTTAATAACTATTTGTGATTTACTGTTTACCAGGTATTACCCTAAATGCTTTGCTTTTTTTAAACTCTGACAATGATCATCTGAGATAAATACTATTATTTCCCCATTGTACAGAGGAGGAAACTGAGGTTAAATGTGCCAGTGTTTGATCCAGCTCCAAAGTTCAAGGTCTTAACGATAGTGATGCTGTCCCAGGAAAATCTTAAGGGGGCAGAAGAGGGAAAGAATAATGGAAAATGGGAGAGTTTGGGAAGGAAGATGAGAAGCTAAGGAGAATTTACTGCCAAGACACACGGGTCCATACCCACATGGACAATGGAGGGTCTAGCCTACTTACAAACTGTCCTGATGTAAGCCTGGTGATGGCTCTGAGAGGTGGAAAAGGCTGTTCTTAACCCTGAACCCTACCTAGATGCTGGCTGCAGGCATCTTCTGTGGGGCTCTGCAGGGAAGCCTGGAGGAATGGCCCCTCAAGGACTGAGGGAGAAGGAGATAAAAGTGTCCTGGCTCATGAGCTGGAGAGAGGCCAGCCTAAGAAACCCAGTTAGTGAGCTACTAGGGGGCTTGCAGGCTGAGTAGTGCCTGAGTTCCAAATAGCTCTTTCAGTGCAATAAGGAAAGTGTTCTCAAAGATATCTTATAGGTGAGAATGAGAAATCACTCTGCTAGGTTTCATGGGCACCATGGTTAGTTACTAAATCCAGGTAAAGGCCATTACTTCCTCTTTTCCTTAATTTCCCCCCATGACTAAAGAAACAAATTGCCAACTGTAGAATACTTGGGAAGGCTAGAACAGAATAAAGAAGGAAGAAAACAATCTGCCACCCAGCGCTGACTACAGTTTTGACACATTTCTTGTCACAGCTAAAGGATTTAAGCTATTTACCACACAGGCTATCGTTCTGAAAACGGCAAATGTGCTTTGCAATGGACCATTTGATGGTAACTCTTCACAAAGCTCAGGGTTAGCAGTTCCTGACCATTTACATTGAGGCTGCATGACAATAGTCCCCTCGTCAGGTACTATAACATTAGTAGCAAACTGCCAAATAGTGTCTTATGGCTACCACCAAAGTCCACATAGGTTCTGAGACCTGAAAGAAATCAGGCTATGTCAATATCAGACTAAAAATAAAGATGTGATTGAAAATTTAAAACACAAATCTTAATATTGTTTAACATTCACTGTGGCACTAGCCTTGTCGATAAAGAGATAGAGCAGTTGAGAATTCTATGGCAAGCCACTGTTTTGGTAAGTTGTGGAAGGGCTAACAGAGTTCAGAGAAGGGTGCCGTTCCCTTCTCCAAAGACAGACCAGGACTGAATGCTCAGTGAAGGCAGGTTATCAAAAACCAGATCTAGGAGGGGCCACAAAGTTTCACTACTTTAGTTCATGCCATTCTCTCTACCTGGAATGTCCCCTCTGCTCCCATTCTCCACCGGGAAGGAACCCTCCACCCATCTTTCAAGGCCCATCTCAATTGTGATCTCTGGGAAGTCTTTCTCTTTCTCCACCTCTCAGAGCATAAATAATTCCAGACTCCATTATGCTTTGTGAACATTTGAAAATGCCATACTATTTGGCATGAGTTACTGACTTGTCTTCCTCCTCTCTGCAGCTGATGTACTGCTGGAGGACAAGAATCCACTCTTAGTCACCTTTGCATCCTTAAGGCCTGATTGTGGCCACTCAACAAGGGTTTGTTAGGTGGACAGATAAATGAATGGACAAAGGTGGAGAAGCCAAAAATTTTTAATCTCCCTAGCATCAAGTACAGGGCCTAACATAAAAGAAATACTCAATAAATACTTTTGGAATGGAATGAAGAGAATCAATGCCTAAGTAGGAATCAGTACACTTGTAAAACTTTTCCATGTCGCAATTTCTTTGTTTATAGAACAGAAATAATGATAGTGTAACCACCTGAAAATCCTTCACTGTAGGTATTGGATTAATCTTCCATAACCACACCCACACCCATCAATGAAGTCTTTGAATTTCTAGAAAGAAACAAATAATGAAACAAATCATGGTACTGTGCTTTGACCAAAATGTCATCTGTAAGAACAAAGTTTAAAGAGATCAATGGCTTAGCATTAGCATACCCTACAACAAGCAAATAAATGATTGTGTATTCTCATCAAGTCGCTATGGAAAGTTTTCAGTAAATTTCACCTACACCAAATAAAAAATGGAATTGGGTCATTTTCCCTCGGGAATGGAATTTGAAAAATGAGAATTCCTTTAAGTTTTTTTTCCCTATGTATTGCCTAACTATACACCTAGATATTTCTGTAGTATTTCAAAGATTCTAGCGCTAATTTTTATAATAAAAAATTAAACCTTTATCCTTATCACGTTTCCAGTAAGAACTTCAAAGGCCCCGTTATGCAAGATTGTCGTTAAACAATTTCCTTTTCCAAAGAAGAAAATAATATATTGCAGTTTTTTAAAAGAGAGGTAAAACCTGATACAGGCTACTTTCCTGCCCGAGAGCTGGCATAGGTGGGTGGGTTTTTCACTATTTTACCTTGAGGGTATAATTACTTACGTGGAGTGAAATAAGGAGCCATCCTTTTCTAAGTAACCTTCATAGTGGACCAACATCAAATCCCCCCCTTTGGTCTTGCGATGGCAGATGAAAGGCTTCTGGAGCACCTCAATTTTCACTTCTGGTTCAGGGATCAGAGCCCCACTCAAAGAAGTGACCAACAGCGTCAGCACCGCGTTCCACAAGAAAAGCCTCATGTTGCTGGAGTAGGAAGGAAGTTCCTACAAAAACAGAGAAAGGGCCCCCGACCTCATAGAGCTAAGAATGTAGTTGAAGACTTAAGGACAGCCTCTGGCACGTTCATAATTCCCTGTTCCTAGCAGACGTGGCACATTTACTACAACTTTCCCACGCACTGCGAACCCACCTCTAAAGAGTTAAATTCCATACCCTGGTCTGACTGGCTCTCACAGCTCTGCCGCCGGCGAAGGACGGCTTCCCATTGGCTTGCGGTGCCGTCCGCTGGAGCCTCTCAAACCAATGATGCTGCAACAGTCACAGCCGGGCGGAGCCGGACACCAGTCTGGCTGTGAACCGCAGGGAGTGGTCCTAGAGCTCGACGGATTAAAGAATTTCACAACCTCGGATTTCGGGAGACCGGGTGAAGCTCTGGGCTAACCGGAAACGCCTCCGGCAGATTTACATCTGTAAAATATGCGAGCTCAGCTTGCTGGGAAGAGTCCTGGGCCAGGTGAAAGGGTAGCGGTTTCCGGAAGCACTCGTTTACTCTCGCCGATGCTGAGAGGCCGCCCCCAGAATTCCATAATACTGCTATTGCGATTGTTTAATTTACCGTAGAAACGATAAAGACTTAAATAGTTCTGTAGGGTTCGCAAAGCCCGTTCCGGTGCGTAAACCTCACAACACTGCCAGTAAAGCAGGTTCCTTAATCCCATATAAATGATAGGTATGGCTGGGCAAGGAGAGGTTAAGTGTCCCGCTTAAAGTTGTTCAGCCTCAAAGCAGTTGAGCTCCGCCTTCAAACCAGGTCTTCTGATTCATTCTACAACACCGCATAATGTTATGGCTGCTAATAATTTATCACTTAGGTGGTGACCCTAGTGTAGAGGGTCAATGTTACCTTCTATCGTGGCTAAGGACATGCAGACCTTCACTTCAAAAAAGAAACAATCACGGTTATGAGTTACATTGGCTCATCTTGGCTTAAAATTATTAGCTTTACCTTTTTTGCCTAATTTCAAAAGCAAAACATTTCATTATAGTCGATTTGGAAGAAATTGGAAAGCATGAAAGGTTTTCCGGTTAAAATACACGAGTGGAATTAAATATGAATTTCAGACAACGAATCCATCGTTCTGTATTTTATTTGCTAAATCTGACAATCTTATGCTAAAGAGAAAGAGGGGGAAAAAAGATCGCCTATAGCGCCACCATATACAAATGATCACCTTAACATTTTTGGTGCATGCTTCTATGACATATGCCTAAAATAATTTGGACCAGATTGTACACTTTGTTTCGTAACCTGCTCTTTCCACTTAATCTGTTGTTAGCACTTTCCCTCGTCAAATATCCTTAGCAGAGTACTTTCTCACACTTTAATATGCTTAGGAATTCCCCGGAGAATCTTGTAAAAATGCAGATTCCAACTCAGGAGGTCTGGGCTTGAGGTGAGATCCTGCAATTTCGAAAAGCTCCTAGGTGATGCCAGTGCTGCTGTCCATGGATCATACTTCCAGTAGCGAGGCCTTAGAGTTTAGACAACATGTTTCCTCCCGCACAGTATCCTATCGTGAAATTCCCATCAACTCCGTAGGCTCTATTGCTGGCGACCTCGATTTTGTGGGATCAATTAGCCTGGAAATAAGAATTGGACCCTGGGGGACTAGAACGCAGGAGGCACCCTAAGGGGTCACATTGACCCCCAAACATCGAGAGGTGGCTTCTTCCCAATCTACGGTACTATTTACAGTCAAGACTGTATCCCACACAGTCCCTATTGGTCTCCCTCCTTCGCTCAGACCCAACGCCTACTCCCAAGCCCGCCTCCCGGGACTTAATTTTCCTGCCAGCCCCTCCCCTTACGTCAGGCCCTCCGCCGCCGTCGCCGCGGTTGCTGCCAAAACCCGGAGTGGATTTCGGGAACGTGCGCGCAAACGGCGCACTGGGCATGCGCAAGCGGGCCCCGGGCCCGGAGGGTGGAGGACTCAGGTAGCTCCCTGTGGCGCCGCGAGCTAACCGCTGCTTCGCCAGCGGCAACTTGGAGGCTGCAGCCACCGCTCAGGCCCACCCGGTGCCTTGGCCTCCTTGTGGACAGTGCGCCGGCTCCACCGGGCGGGCCCTCTGGCCGGCCGCGTCCTCACGTGCCGAGGCAGCCGCAGTGACCCCGCCCCCGGGCCGAGGATGTGAGACTGGCCGGGCGTCCCCGCACCGGGCCCGGGCGCCGGGAGTCGGCGCCTCGGCAGCGCTGGGCGATGGCCCTGCTGCCGGTGCTCCTCGCCTCCTGGGGCTTGGGGCAGTGAGGGGGCCGACGGGTGAGGGGAAACGGCCCCGGCGCGGCGGGGACCAAGGAGCCGCGGGCGCCATGGAGGGGGTGCTGTACAAGTGGACCAACTATCTGAGCGGTGAGTGGGGGGCGCGCCAGACGCCGGGTCCTTTGTTTGAGCGGCCGGAGGGCGGCGTCAGGACGCGAATCCTGGGGGTCGGGGTCACGGTCCCTTCTGAAACCAGAGAGGCCTGCACGGGCCGGGAGTATTTCCCCAAAGCTATTCTCACAGGACCGTGTCACCCATGCTGTACGGACACAGCCCCCCGTTGGGGCTGGGTGAGGGCCGTAGCTGCCCTTTCACTTCAAGGGAAGGAAGCTACGAGATACTGAGCTTTGGGCTGACTTGAAAGGCAGGATGTCGTCGGTGTCAGCGGGAGAGGGGCTCTGACTCCCGCAGTGAGTCTGTCTTCTGGGGAGTCTATCGAATTCTGGAGAAGGAGCTGGTCTCGCCTGACCAGCAGATAGGTTGGAAGATTTCTAATGAATGCCAAAGGTGAGCTGGAACTCCAGAGGTGAAAGGTCCTTTTTCAAACAAAATCCCCAGTGCAAACACTTCCCTTTTGTCACCTTCGGAGTCATATGTGCGGGCCACGGCATCAGAGTTCCATCTCAACAGTTTCAAAGCTCCAAAGTATGTACACGGTTTTTGCTTTTCTCACTGAGCATTCTTTTTGTTTTACAGACTCAGAAATTACCATAAAATGAAACCGTAGCAACTGTTTTGTTGCACTGTTGAGCAGAATGGCTTAAAAATAGTACCCCGCCCCCTTTCCAATGTGTGGAAGTACTTTATTTCTTATCTTGGAAGGTCATAACTATTCTCCAACTGTGAATATGATTCAGAACGAGCATTTTTTTCATTTGTGCAACCAGTGTTTAGTAAAAGCCTTCTGCTTGCTAGAAACTTGTGTTAGGCACCTTTGGGGAACTAAACTTTATTATGGAAAATTAGCTGGACACTTTTAATTTTAATAGCAGTGTATTTGAAACCAGAAGTATTCTCAGTATCTCTTATAGTGGGAGAGATATATTGTCCCACCCTTTCTTTGATAGAACAGTTTTTTAAATGTTGCAGTGTGGTGATGCTCTGGGGTCGTTTAAGGACTGATTTATCTGGGAGGATCAGTTGGCAGAATGATTTTGATGAGGTTATGTAGCACAGCCAGAAGTGCACCTGTTGGGTGTACCCAGAATGTCTTCCTTATACAAACTGTGGTTAGAAGTGAGTTCTGTTTATTTTTCTTATAATCATTAGTAGAGACTGAGTGAGGAGAAGTGTTTTAGAAGATCTGGCCTTTGCTTTTGAGGACTTTCTTTGATGTCAGGTGATTAAGTTAGATGTGGGTAACTCGTGGCTGGACTTTGGTGAATGTCAGATACTGGTTAACACTCTGCTAAGTTAAAGGGAACATGTTTGCTCAGGTAATTTTCCTTTGAGGTATCTCTAAGTCCTGAGATGTATGGATCTTATGCCCTTGAGTAAAATTTAGTTCCCAGTCTTTCACCCCTTTCTGTCACACATGCTGTTTAACTTTTTTCTTTTATCCTGAACACTCATCTTTCTTTTCTTCTACCTCCTCCCCCCACTTTTTTTTGCTTCACCTTTCTTCCTCTCCTTTTCTATATAGAAAGGTTGGTCTCTGGGTGCAGTATCTGCTTCCTGTTGTGAAATGCCTTTTTTCCCCCGACTGTTTTTATGTATCCTTCAATAAAGTAAAATTTCTCTGGAAGGATCTTTTGGAATCTTTATCATGTGATGCCTGTACCATCTGTCCTGTTGGAAGAGAGTCTTTTTTTTTTTCCTGCCCTAAGTAAGAGAAGTCAATTCTGCAAGTGTGCCAGGGTGGAAGCCCTA
Organism: Ursus maritimus; assembly: GCF_017311325.1. Lineage (NCBI taxonomy): Eukaryota > Metazoa > Chordata > Mammalia > Carnivora > Ursidae > Ursus > Ursus maritimus. Next base: position 45,335,918 of record NW_024425563.1, on the reverse strand, counting down.
AAAAAAAGGGGGCTGGAGCCATTGCCAAGGTAGCTGTCCTTATATCATGCTTGACCCAGGTGCCTTTTTATTCTGGGCACACTGTTCATAGAAACCCATCACACCACTGGGTACTTTTCCTGGATATACTTAAAATTATGTATCAGCATATTGTCTTTCCTTAGGAGATAAATTTACTTCGGAAAGGAGCGGTATAGCCTAGGAGGAACAAATGCATTCTTGTTTCTTCCACCTTTCTCTGTGAGTTAGTCTCCCAGAAGTGCATTGTGTAACTGTTAATGACAAGCTTTGATGAAAACGTTGCTACTTTTTCTCTTCTGAAGCTTGGTTTTGTTTGTTTTTTTAAAGATTTTATTCAGGGGTGCCTGGGTGGCTCCGTTGTTAAGCGTCTGCCTTTGGCTCAGGGCGTGATCCCAGGGTTCTGGGCTTGAGTCCTGCATTGGCTCCCTGCTCCTCTGGGAACCTGCTTCTTCCTCTCCCACTCCCCCTGCTTGTGTTCCCCCTTAAAAAAAAAAATAAAGATTTTATTCATGTATTTGATAGAGAGCACAAGCAGGGGAAGTGGAAGAGGGAGAAGCAGGCTCCCCGCCAAGCAGGGAGCCCAACATGGGGCTCAATCCCAGGACCCTGAGATCATGACCTGAGCCAAAGGCAGACGATCAAACGACTGAGCCACCCAGGCACCCCATGAAGCTTGTTTTTAAAAGTAATATTTTTTCTTAGTGTTTTGCATGTAGTAATTTTTAAATACATATAATCCCAGCCCCAGTTTTTGTCCATTCTGAATTTTTCTCTAAATCATACCTGTTTGTGTAATTTTGTCATGCCAACAGCTTGATATGGGAAGCCTTTTCTCAAATTTGAGTGGAGAAATTAGGAAATCAGTTTATTAGCTGATCCTTTGACTACTTGGAAGATATCGCTAGCTTCATTCACCACGGGCTGTGGTGTCCTAGGCACTATCTTAGCCGCAGAGCAAACAACATTGAGTAAGATAGACAGTCCTAGCCTTCCTTGAGTTTATAGTCTCATGGGGGAGAAAGATATTCATTGAATAAATACTGAGAAGCTTGTTCCAAGTGTGTGTGATTTGGGGGAAGGTGAAGGAGAGAAGCTAGTTTGGGTCATTGGGGAGGGCTTCTCTGAAGAAAAGATCTTAAGCAGAGCCTGAAGGATAAATAGAAGCTAGCTAGTTAGCAAGGCCAAGGCAGAGCTGCAATTGGAGGTTGCAAAGAATTTTTAGCTACAGGAAATGTCAGTATGAAGGCCCCAAAGCGGGATGGAGACAGGTGAGTGAGGAAAGGAAAGAAGACCCACGTGACTGCAGAGTTTAGAGTGAGTCTAAGGCTCCAACAAGGCTGAAGGAGTGGGTAGGAAGCTTGATAGGTCCCTGCAGGACCTCTCACACTGGTGTAAACACTGTGGAGTGGTTGGAGTGTGTGAAAGAGAGAGAAATGATGAGATTTCTTAAAAGCTTACTTTGGTTGCATTTATTGTATTTTGTTAAATATTGTATTTATTTTGTGACTTTCTCTTGCCTCTTGAATTAAACTGGTAGGTATCAATTGCTGAAAGTTGGAAACATCATCAAACCCTGAGAATAGCACCTAAATTGCTTGCATGAGTGTAGTGCTAAAATACAGAAATAGAAGCAGTCCCTTTTCCTAATACACTAGGTATTATACTTAGTTACTCTGTGCTCCTTAAAAGGAAAATGAAAAGAAGAAGAAGGAGAAGGAGAAGGGGAAGGGGAAGGGGAAGAGGAAGAGAAAAGCAAGGGCTTATGTGTATTTTCTTCTTCAACAGCCCTGAACCATCCCACTTTTAAGCATCAGAACATTGGACATTCTGGGAGTTAGTGTCAACCCTCTCTTCAAATATTAGATTAAACCTGGAATGAAAAGGAAATAGATCAGACATTTCACAAACACCTATATTGTGTGAGACCCAGAGTTAGGCACGGTATGTTTGTTATTTGTATCTTTCAAGCCCTAAAAGTTGGTCAAGGAATATTATACACGTTCAGTTGTAAATTAATGCTCTACAGTAAAACCCTAGTTGAGGAGTCACTTGATACCAGCTCTATCACTGTCGGCTTCAGAGTCACTTTACCTTTCTGAGCTTAGCATCTTCCTCCATAAAAATGATGAGATTTACCAGTTAATAATTATAAAACCAGTAAAAGACTTAATAATGTTCCAGGCACTATTCTAAACATTTTACATGGATTAACTCATTTAATCTTCATAGAAATTTTAAGGAGCAGTTGCCTTTATTATTCCCATTTTCCAGATGAAGATATTAAGACACAGGAAGGTAAAGGAACTGGCCCAAGGTCACAGTTAATAAGTGCCTTCAGAGTCATTGCTCCATTATATAATACTTTGAAAGGTCCTTCCTGTTTGATCATTATATAATTCTAGCTGATTCATAATGCACCTATATTTAAAGTATGCTGACCTAGAACAGCAGACTCTATTTGGGGGTAGGAGGAAGGGAGGAGTTCAGGAGTGAGGAAGACTTTGTTCAGCATTGTGCATGTTTTGTCACAAGGAGATTTTCTGAGCTGTGCTGTGAGCTTTCTGCTTCACAGTTTTAGGTGCCTTTCCTGCTCACTCAGCAAACAAGAGGACTGCTGCCCTGAGCTCTATCCAGCTGCAGGCTTCATGGGCCCAAAGAGCAGGTTAGGGCACAAGCACATTGCAGTACTGCATTCCAAAAATAACAAAAGCTTGCATCATGCTGACCAGATGGTTGTCTGAGGAGGTGCTATAATTTTGCTTACTACCCCCCCTCAACCCAAGTGGAGGAAGGTGACACTTGCCCATATATGTTTGTGCTGTGTAAACAGTGCCAAGAGAACATCTAGAATGTGAGTGATCCAGAGCAAGATTCTCTGGTCTCATACCCTGTCAACATTTTTGTTGTTGTTGTTTTAACATCTTTATCGAGATAATGATTCTTTTAATGTAATTTTCACCATTTAAAGTATACTAGTTAATAGTTTTTAGTGTATTTACAGAATGCAGCCATCACCACAGTTTTAAAACATTTACATTATTCCCAAAAGAAACCCAGTTAGCAATCATTCCCACCCCACCCCCTCTTGCCTTTGACAACCACTAATCTTATGTCTGTGTAAACTTGTCTATTCTAGACATTTCATATAAAGGGAATCATACATTATGTGGTCTTTTGTGACTGGCTTCTTTTACCTAGCATAATGTTTTTTGGGTTCATGAATGTATAACATGCATCAGTACTTCATTTCTTTTTATTACAAATAATACTCCATTGTACAGGTACACTATATTTTGTTTATCCATTCATCAATTGAAAATTTGAGTTGCTCTGTTTGTTTTGGTTATGAGTAAAGGTGCTGTGAATATTTGTGTCAAGTTTTTGTGTGGATGTGTTTTCATTTCTCTTGAATATAAACCGAGGAGTGGAATTGCTTGTTCATAAGGTAACTCTGTGGAATAGTTTGGAGGAACTATCAAGCCGTTTGTCAAACTGGCTACACCATTTTACATTCTTAACGGTAATGAAAGACTGTCCCATTTCTCCACATTCTCACCAATACTCATTATTATCTGTCTTTTTTATTATATCCATTCCAGTGAGTATGAAGTGGTATCTCATTGTAGTTTTGATTTCTGTTTCTCTGATGACTAATGATGTTGATCATCTTTTCACGTGCTTATGAACCATTTGTATATCTTCTTTGGAGAAATGTCTATTTACAGCCTTTGCCCACTTGTTGACCAGTTATTTTGTCATTATGGAATTGTAAGAATTCTTTATTCTGGATACAGGTTCCTTATCAAATATATGATTTGCAAATATTTTTTCCTGTTCTTTAGATTACCTTTCACTTTCTTGGTGGTATCATTTGTAGCACAAAAGTTTTTAATTTTGATGCCCAGTTTATCAATTTTTTTTTCTTTTATTGCTTGTGCTTTTACTGTCATATCTTGAGAAACTATTGCCTAACTTAACCCAACGTCATGAATATTTACTCCTGGCTTTTTCTAAGTTTTTATAATTTGAGCCCCTACATTTAGGTCTGTGGTCCATTTTGAGTTAATTTTTGTGTGTGATTTCAGAGTTAAGGGTCATCTTTATTCTTCACATTCTCTGTGGTATCCACTGTTCAACTCTTTATTCATGATTAGAGAGACGGGACCATGGGCCGGTATATTTGAATGTTTTACATACAAAAATGTGAAGTCAGAAAGCCCTGAGTTCAAAGTTCTGCTCTGCTCCTTACTAGTGCTGACACCTTGAGCAAGTTACTTGATCTCCCTGAGCCTCGGTTTTAAGACGACAGCAAGAATAATAGCCATACTAGGTTTATTATGAAGATGAGATGGATAACATATATGAACCTGCCTGGTACATAGTTCGCTTACTGTTAGGTTAATTGGGCAGCTGTTTTGATCAATGATGCCAGAGCAATTCAGTTGTTTATTTTATCTGTGTGCAAACTGTGGCTCCTCATGGCTTCTGAGAGTATATGTATCCTGAATTCTTTAAATCCTCCTTTTGGAAGTTGGAGTGGAATAATTTATAAAGGAAAGTATTCAAATGAACCATCAGAATCTTGGAATTGACTCTGTAGTCCTATGACAGTCGTTCTTTTGAATGAATGCTGATTACAGATCATGTAATTTTGTGTACTACTGTACTTTTGCTTCTAGCAAAAATTAGTAATCTGGTAAGGAACATAAGAGATGTTAGACCATTGCCTCAGTGGCACTCCTTCAAAAGCAGTACCAGTCTGCTGTACACATTCTGATGTGTGATGTGGTTGGAGATGTTAGGGGTGACCATGGAATTATGTCATTGAAGTGGTCTGTAGACTGAAGAGGGTTGGGGACCATTTTTCTTTTACTATACTCTCAGTGTTTAATTTTTGCCATTTCCTGTTACCATTACTTTCATCTTGTTTAGAATTGAACAAAAAGCCAGTTAAATTCCATTAGGAATAGATTTGAGACAGATAAGAAAACAGGCAATGGAGCTCTGTTGGACACAAGACGGATGAATGAGACAACAGGGAGGGTAAGTCCAAAAAAATACCACGATGCTTGGGCATTTCTCTCCCTAGATCTATTTTCAAGTTTGTGGATGGTGTGACAGTACCAGGAGAGATGGAAGAATGGATAACTTAAAGAGTTAGCCAGAGAGGGCTGACCTTTCTCAGTATTCCTATTACATCAAAGAAGGCAAAGTGTCATTTGCTTAAGAATCTATTCCATGTCCTTTAGATAGACTTGTTCCTGTATAATCCAAGACAAGGATGGCTCTGTCTTGATTTTTAAATACCTGAGGAATGGTTTCAACAGTCTACTTTTTAACACAGTCTAATAGCCCCCAATCAGTCTATCATTCATTCATTGAGAATGAATGAAACACTAAGTATCAGCTTCTTACTAGACCCTGTGTGGGCGTTAGGGATACTGTTTTGAGTAAGACATGATCCTGTTCTCAAGGCGATCATAGTCTAGTGGATATCCTTCTTAACTATGAAAAATGTCCTTCAAAATTCATGATTTTGACCCTTAAGCCTTTACGTGGTTGTTTCAAGGCTGGCTTGACAAGGATTAGAAGAACCACATTGCATATAGCTGGTCCCTAGGTGTAGTTAGCCGTTACCTATCACCCTCCACTGTCTTTATTGGAATTTTAAAGGCAAATTTGGGGCAACCCTGACAGGCTGGAATGTTAAAGTCTTTGGTTGTCCAGGTTGACATCACACATGTCCTTTTGCTTTTCTGCCTCAACTGGCCAATATATGCAACTTGGATGGAGACCAGCCCTTCATTTTCTGAGGCCTGTGTAAATACCCAGAAATGATACAGAGAAGAAATAATATGAGTAAGGTGTAAAACTGGTCCAAGGAGACAGGCATACCTTGGTCAAGAAAAATATAGGAATCCTAAAAAGAAGGAAGGGAGAGAGAAAGAGAGGAAGGGAAGATGGGAAGGAGGGAGGAAGGAAGGAAGATGGATGGGAAGGGAAAGGAGGGGAAAGAAAAGGAAAATCTAGGAATCCTTTTTCAGGAGTGGTCAGGGAAAACTTCATGGAAGAGGTGGGACCAATAGGTGGGTGGAATAAACCTGGACAGAAGGGGAAGGTGAGGGAACAGAAGCGACCCTCCATGAGGAAATCAGCCATACTAAAAAGGAGAGTTCTGTCCTGAGAGCAGGAGGAAATACTGGGGTGTTATTGGGTTAAGCCAAGTCAAGCCTGAGAGTTTTTAGTTGGTAGGGAGTCACTTGGGGTTTCTGAATAGGAAGGAAGAACGGGTAAAAACAGCATATAAGGAAGATTTAGCTGTCTAAAACATGATAAGGGAGGAGGGAAAGCTGAAATACAGGAGGAGATGACGACAAAAGGGGAAAAGGGAGGCAGTATCCTCCATATCACAGATGAATAAACCAAGGCTTTTAAGGTAAATGATGTAAATGATTAACATAGAATCACACAGCATGGGGCGCCTGGGTGGCATAGTCGGTTGAGTGTCCCAGCTCTAGGTGTTGCCTCAAGTCTGATCTCAGGGTTGAGCCCTGTGTGAGGCTCTGCGCTCAGCAAGAAGTCTGCTTGGGTTTCTCTCTCTCTCTCAAATAAATCTTTAAAAAAAAAAAAAAATTGCACAGCAATTAAGTCTTGAGCCAGGTCTCTCCAACTTCATGTCCTTCCCATGATTTTATACCATATGCCTCAGCATAGGCACGGTATAGTGTTGAATCCAAGAGTGAAAATGAGGGCAATTGGGAAAGACTTAGGGACTGACCTGGAGGGATGGGGCAGAAGTGGCCCTCAGGTTTAGAGCTAGGATAGTAAGAGGATGCTGGGTTTGTTAAAAGTGATGTTATAGTCAGAAGGAAGATGACATGTTAAACCTTAATTATTCAGTTTAGTCCATCTCTCTCATTTATAAATTGGAAAATAATGCCCAGAGGACTTAAGTAACATGCTCAAGATGATAATTCTAGATGTTATGAGTCTGAACTTGAACCAGTTTCATGACTATGTTCTTGAGTAAGGTGATGGTGGGACATATATGAGAATCATTGCCCAGAACAAGTAAATATAACAAATACCTAGTTTGATAGCCCAGAGCACACAGCAGAGGTGACTTACAGCAGGCTCAACAGAAGAGAATTTATATGATATTTTGTAATTATAGTCTCCCCACCATCTGCATGTCTGACTCCTCAATAGACTATTACTCTTTGAAGGCTGGGATCTTCTTTTCTCTAAATCCCTAAGCCTGGCAAATTATAAGTGCTCAAAAAATGCTTAGTGAATTAATTAATGGTAAATTGAGGAACCTATAATTTAGTTAATGCTTGGTTATTATCTCTTACTGTTAAGGATGTCTCTTCTTCCCTCCTTCCCAGCTGCAACAAAGGTCTTATGAGTGACCTGGTGGAGGAGCCCACAGCCTTGTTATCCCCTGTCCTGTCTGAAGCTCCCAGAGGGAAGCTGAGTTGTGGGGGAGGGCTCTGATGAGGTGAAATATGGCTGAGCACCCACAGCTGGGTGTGGAAAACACCAGGACTATAGCAGTCAGGGGTCAGTAACTGTGCTTTCCTTTAGTGTAAAAATGGTAGGTTTTCTCACCTTTAACATATCTGTAAAACGTTCATAATATACTGTAGTGTAACCATTATATAATATATATGGACTATGAATACAGCAACCATAATTTTATGGTGAATAAATTAAGTCTTGACTCACCACTTCACAAAGATTGTTACTCCTATGAAGAAATTCAGTCTCCTTTTATTTTCTTGACATTACTTTCTCTTAAAATAGATTCTGCAAAAGAATTGACTTTCCTGTTACTTTGAATTAAGATAGAGGTTTACAGGTTTTGAAAGCTGGAAGAGACTGATAGACTCATGATGTAATTCTGTAGAAAAGGAAAATAAAGCTGAAAGAAGTTAGAGGCTCATTCAGGTTTTTGCTGCTTCTGTTCCTGTGTGATTATGGTCACTAGTTTTTACCTCTTATGGTTTATGAAAAAGCACCTTCATTTTTTTTCTTTACGTTTAGCTTAATTTTCTTTTCTTTTCTTTTTTTTCAAGATTTTGTTTTTTTATTTGAGAGAGAGTGAGTGCAAGAGAGAGCGGAGCAGGGGCAGGGTCAGAGAGAAAGGAAGTAGACTCCCCACTGAGTGGGGAGCCCAACTTGGGACTCGATCCCAGGACCCTGGGATCATGACCTGAGCTGAAGACAGACGCTTAACTGACTGAGCCACCCAGGTGCCCCTTAGCTTAATTTTCTATAAGAGATAAGAAGCCCCTTCTTGCGTTTTTCTGCTTTTCTACACAACATTATTTCATTAGGGACTTTTAAAAATTCACAACATGTTAATGTTTTTTTATCTTGTTTTTTTTTTTTCCTGTTAAACAATAAGATTGTAAACTTCTGGTTTCCCATAACATCTAATCTAATTGGCAGAAATTCTGAAGAAACTATGATGGGTTTATATGCAGAGTGATGTACCTTAGCACGAGGTAGACATTTCACTTAGTGGGTATCCTACTAGTTCTATATAAGAATGTTGTTATTGGGCTAAGATGGAATGAGTTCACTGTAGCCTCTTTCCCACTGATTACAACTAAAAACTGAACAAAGTACTCAAGCAACTACCTGAGAACTCTGAAAAGTAAATAATAGCAAGCAGACTGGGAAGGGAAGACAGAACAACCACCATGGTAAAGGTGAACACTCTTGAAACAAATGGAAAGACACAGATTCTTAGCAGAGAAATATAAAATACTGAGAAGGACGAAATGGACATTTTAGCACTAAGAAGTATAATATAATTTTTTTTAAATCACTCAGTAGATGGGCTCAGTAGAATATAGACGACACAGAAAAGAATCAGTGAGCTTGAGGATAAGTCAATAGAAATTTTCCAGTCTTAAGGGAACAGAGAAAAAAAAATTGGTAGAACCGAAAGGAGAAGTAAATCCACAATTATCTCTGGAAACTTCAACATTCTTCTCTCTTCAATCCATAGAACAAGTAGACAGTAAATCATCCAAAGATAAAGAACACTATCAACCAACTTGACCTAATTGACATTTGTAGAGTAATCCCTCAAACAACAGCTGAATGCTGCATTTTTTTTTTCTTTTTTAAAAAGATTTATTTATTTATTTATTTGAGAGAGAGGGTGAGCATGAGCAGGGGGAGAGGCAGACGGAGAGGCAGGTTACCCTTAAGCAGGGAGCTGGACTTGGTGCTGGATCCAAGGACCCCTGGACCATGACCCCAGCTGAAGGCAGCTGCTTAACCACTGAGCCGGCTGCCCAGGCACCCCTACTGCATTTTTTTTGTTCAGATGCACGTGGGACATTCACTAAGATCAACCATGTTCTGGGCTGTAGTAGAAACTGTGCCCAATTGAAAAGAATGCCCTTGTCTTTAACAGAAATAAACTAGAAATCAATGACAGAAAGATGTGGGAAATCCCCAAATATTAGGAAATTAAACAGTGTATTTCTGAGTAACCCGTGGATCAAGAGGAAGTCTCCAAGAAAATTGGGAAATATTTTCAACTTAAAATGAAAAGACAACAGTGGTTGGCCAGGGGAAAAGTGTGGGAAGAGGGCTTGACTACAAAGGGGCAGCACAAGGGAATTTTGAGGGAAGGGTAATGGAATTTTTCTGTATCTTTATTATGGTGATTGTTAGAAGATTATGCATTTATCAAAACTCAAAACTGTTAACCGAATAAAAAATTTCACTACATGTAAATTTTAAAATATTTTTAAGAATTTAAGTGTCAGGATGCCTGGCTGGCTCAATCGGTAGAGTGTGTGACTCTTGATCTTGGGGTCGTGAGTTCGAGCCTCATGATGGGGGTGGAGTTACTTAAAATAAAATCTTGGGGAAAAAAAGAAGTAAAGTGTCTTTTTTAATGGAGTACCTTTTTTTTTTTCCTTAGTGAAATGTTTGGATGAGTTACTTATCACAAGGGTGCTGAGTAAAAAAAGGAAGCTACGGTATTTTTTAGACATAGGTATGACTCACAAGTAATCACTTTTTGGTTTGGATCTTTAAAGGAATAAGAACATCTCTAGAAATTCTGATTTAAAAATGGTAGTTGTGAAATAAAAAAGGAAGAAAATATAGTATAAATTACCATGAGCTATGCTATTTTAGAACCAAATATATGTACATTTTTATCAAGAAAATTATGCTCATTGAAAAAATAGATATTGTTCAACAATTAGTTGAGCTGAAAAAAGTGCATTTTGCAAACAGTTGCTATCAATTAAGTATAGAAAGACATTGCACTATGTGAGAAAAGACCAAGCGGGTAACGGTTTTAGAATAATGATGTTCAAATCTTCAATTTCTTTGAAAAATGTTTTACAGTTTTCAGAGTATAAGTTTTATACTTCTTTTGTTGAGTTTACTCCTAAGTATCTTACTCTCTTTGATGTTATTTTAAAAGGAACTGTCTACTTAATTTCATTTTCAGTTCATTGCAACTGTATAGCAATACAATTGATATCTGTATAGTGCTCTTCTATCTTGCAACCTTGCTAATCAACTTATTTATTCTAATAGTCTTTTTTATTGGACTCCTTAGGTTTTTGCTTTGTTTTGAAATATACAAGAGTGTGTCTGCAAATAGAGGTAGATTTGCTTCTTCCTTTCCAATATGGATACCTTTTATTTCATTTTGTACCCTAATTGCCCTGGCTAGAACCTCTAATAAAATGTTGAATAGAAGTGGTGAGAGGAAGCATCTGTATGTTGTCTCAGGGGAAGAGCATCCAGTCTTTTGTCATTAAGTATGATGTTAGTTGTGGGGTTTGTTGTTGTTGTTGTTGTTTTAGGTGCCTTTATTAGGGTGAAGAGGTTCCCTTCTATTCCTAGTTGGTTGAGAATTTTTATTATGAAAGGGTGTTAGATTTTTGTCAAGTGCTTTTTGCTTTTTTTTATATTTAGTGAAGTTGATCATGTGATATTTAATGTTCTTTTATTTAGGAAAAAACTTAACTCAGGCTTGAAGTAAAAAAAAAAAAAGGATATTCATTGGCTCACTTTTTTTTTTTTTTTTTTTTAAGCTCACTTACCTGAAAAGTTCAGTGGGTATCTATCTTATCTATGGTTATAACATGGTCTTATTGTGAATGGTGTTCAAAACTGTCATCTGGATTTTCATCCTTTCCCTGCCTCCCTCAAGTCCTGCCACACCCATTCCCTTTGTGTGTGAATCATATTTAGGTCCCATGTGGTGGCTGAATGACTGCTGGCAGCTCCAGGCAAACATCTTCAAGACCAAAGAAAAAAGAGAGTCTCCATTTCTTTCCTCCTTTGTCCAGACCCAGCAAGAGTCCCAAGTTTATCTTTGGTTGGGTCACTTGCCTGTTGTGGAGTGTATCATTGAGGACAGGGGATGTGAAGCTCCATTTAAGCCTGAATCACATGTCCCCCTGGAGCTGGTCAGCCCCACCCAACTACATGGATAGAGTACGGAAAAGGAGATTTTCAGTAACAGAAATGTGGAGGGTGGATGCCAGGTTGCCAAAAATAAATGTCCACTATACCTTCTGTAGTGAAATAATCCAGGATAATGCAAAGTATGTGAAATTGGCATTTAAATACTTTTATTCCCCTACCCATCCCTGTCAGGGGCAGCTTATAAAAGATAAAACTTTTCTCTGCTCATTGAAGTTTCTTGTCTAATCCTTCCAGGTGGGGAGTTTGGCTGACACCACATTCCATCTCCAATACAGAATGGCCAAAAAAAGGAGTGGGGGTTGGACAGGAAGATTCATCTAGTGGTAATCTAAGAGAGTAGGGACTGGTTACACCCACAGTTTTCATCTGCTCTTTTGTTACCTTGAATATTTTATCATTTCCAAGTGTGTTAGTAAGGTTTCTCTAGAAAAACAGATCCAATAGTATACAGAATTGTATACACCACACACACACGTGTGTGTATGTATATATAATACATGAAGGGTTTTATTATAAGACTTGGCTTTTGCAGTTATGGAGACTGAGAAGTCCCGTGATCTGCTATTGGCAAGCTAGAGAACCAAGAAAGCTGGTGATACAGTTTGGTATGAGTTCAAGGGCCTGAGAATTGGAGAAATGGATGGTATAGGTCCTGATCTGGGTCTGCAACCTGGAGAACCAGGAGCACCAGTGTCCTAAGGCAGGAGAAGATGGATGTCTCAGTTCAAAGAGAGAACAAATTCTCCATTCCTCTGCCTTTGTTCTCCTCAGGCCCTCAGTGGATTGGATGATGCCCACCTGCAGTGGTGAGGGCAATCTTTACACAATCTGCTGATTCAAATGCCTATCTCTGCCGGAGATATCCTCACAGACATACCTAGAAATAGCGTTTTATCAGCTATCTGGGCATCCCTCAGCCCATCAAGTTGATACATAAAATTAACTGTCACATCAGTCAAGGTAACTGCAGATTAATTTAAAACAGGAAATGGATTAATGGCCTCTTCATTCTTGCCTCGTTTCTCATACAGTTATTTCTGAGCTGTATCTGGGCCTCCTAGGACTGGCCATAATGAAAGAGCGGTGTGTCCCAGTCCCACGCTAGACTCTCCATTGCTCTGCCTGTAAATTTCATATAATGGGAATGAGACTTCTGTGGCCTCTTAATGTGCCTTCTGAAAATCCTGTAACTTTATGCTTTAAAGAAAAGTTATTCTTGGTCATGGTTTTTATAGTTACAAACTACGGGATAAAATAATGATATATAGAACTTCCCCTAGTGTAATTATAACTTCTAAGTAAACGTAGAACCCATCACAGGGAAGGTGGTGTTTCGGTTGCTATTACAGTTTACCATCTGCTTTCAAAACTTACCTGCAGCTGTGTTTTGTGTGTGTGTGTGGTGGGGGGAGCTGTTTAACTTTTTTCAGAATACTGTAAGATATACCTAGTTTAGGGCCACATTTTTTCAATTTGTAGATATTTTTTCACATTTCAACCACTGAAATCAGGAAGCATCTTAGAATCAGCACCATGTCATTGTTTAATGGGCAGGTTTTTTTTTTTTCTTGTGTTACATAAAATAATGGTACGTCTTCAAATTGATGGTGTGTGATGATTAATTTTATGTGTCAGTTTGCCTGGGCCATGGGGTTCCTGGATATCTGGCTAGACATCTTTCTGGCTGTGCCTGTGAGGATGTTTCTGGATGGGATTGACATTTGAATTGGTCGAGTAAAGTAGATTGCCTTCCCTAATATGAGTGGGTCTAATCCAATCAGTTAAAGACCTAAACAGAATAAAAAGGCTAAGAAAGAGGGAACTCCTCCTGCCTGACTGAGCTGGGACATTGGTCTTTCCCTGCTTTCTGACCCGGACTGAAGCATAGCTCTTCTTGAGTCTCAAGCCTTTTGATTTGTGTGAATCAGGCATCAAACATCTGTCCGTAAGCAGCCCCCAGGGCTGTGCTCAAAGCTCCTACTGGCCATCTCTCTGTCTGCCTCAGCCACAGAAGAGTCTCATCAGAAGAATGTATCCCTAAAAGGCTATAGCATTTCAGAGAAAGAAAAATATATATCCGACTGAGGACTCTGACAAGGCTTATGTAGAAATAGTCAGAGATGACATTTTAGAAAAAAGATCCAGCTCAGGCAATATCCCAGAAGCAGAAAATAAGTTTGGTTTGTCTAGAATATAGATTGGGTAAGAGCACTAGATAAGAAGTATATTTCAACCGAATATGGTTTGTCCCCTGAAATTCTCCAAAGTAAAAGTAGTTAAGCCCTTGGATGTTTTAAGATTATTCCATTTCAGTGGATCAATACTAAGTAGTAAGTTAAAGTTACCTTCTACGGCCCATATGCCCCTACACAGGCTTATTAACACTCTGTAACTCTGTATGACGTCAAAAGGGCTGTAGCCAGGGCAGCGGGGCGCAACGACACCTGGCTCAGTGGGGGTTCACAGGCCAGGTTCAGCCCCTCGCTGCTGACAAAATCCAAAGACAGAGAGACGAGTGGTGGTGAAACAAGAAAATAATGCATTTCAGTGAGACCAACACCAAGAAGTCAGCAGGCTAACGTCTCAAAGATGGTCCAAAGTGCTGAAAATACTCCTGGGTTTAGATAAGGAAAATGTGGAACAAAGGTGGGTATGTGTGCTGGGCAGTAAAGGTCAGGTCAATCACTGTCTTGGGTCAGTTGTGCAAGGTCTTGCTGAAATCAGGGCAGTGGTTAATGTTTGAGGGAGTAGTTTCAGTTTCTATCAGGGAATGCTTTGCCTGTGGGGTCTTTTGCCTGAGTTAAAGAGATAAGCAGGAAAAGAAGAACTTAAAAAGTGTAGACTGAGGTCAAAATGGAAGTGGTTAAAGTCCTCTTTCAGAGCAGTGTAATGTTCTGCCTCATTTCTAAGTTTGGGATCGTTTTTCTTCAGCAGAGGAGAGGAGATCAAGTGTGTGATAACAAAGCCCAGGAAACAATAATCTTTTATCTTAAAAAAATTAAAAACCAGGGGCGCCTGGGTGGCACAGCGGTTAAGCGTCTGCCTTCGGCTCAGGGCGTGATCCCGGCGTTATGGGATCGAGTCCCACATCAGGCTCCTCTGCTATGAGCCTGCTTCTTCCTCTCCCACTCCCCCTGCTTGTGTTCCCTCTCTCGCTGGCTGTCTCTATCTCTGTCGAATAAATAAATAAAATCTTTAAAAAAAAAAAAAAATTAAAAACCAGAGATTACTAGTACCGTATTAAAGGAAAAGGAAATAAAAATCATCAATAATCCTGTTAACTAGACAATCATCACTACGTTCCTGATCCTTGCAGACTTCTTCTATCCTTCTGTGACTAAAAATATATGCCCTGTGGGTGTTTGTTTTTAATTTAAAAAATGGGATCATGCATACAGGTATTTACTAACCTACTTCTTTCCCTTAGAATTTCCCCTGAAATTTAAGCTCCTCGGAGCTGGGACCCAGCCTCCTTTGTCAGGTTCCTTTCCTGTGTCCTGGGAGGCACCTCCCATGCAGGCAGTAACTGAGACCGTGCTCTTGCTTTTATTTGCAGGTTGGCAGCCTAGATGGTTCCTTCTCTGTGGGGGGATATTATCCTATTATGATTCTCCTGAAGATGCCTGGAAAGGTTGCAAGGGGAGCATCCAAATGGCGGTCTGTGAAATTCAAGGTGAGAAACCAACAGATCTGTAGGTTTTCTTTTTCTTTCTGTCTCCCACATAAAAGAGCATTGGCCTCTGCGTGCCTTTCTCTGACGTTCTTATGGTACAAAGATACATAGTGTTATGTCCCAAAGAAAGCCTTGCAAATAAGACCTAAAACTGCAGCCAATTTTTACAAGGAGGTTGTTGAAGAAGTAGTCAAAATAAATGAGAGCAGTATGCTTCACCACACATCTAATGCTCATTTTGTAGTCACTTGCTCACCTAAAGCCAGCGACGATGTGCAAAGCTTATTAAGTTTTTTTTTACTGCAGTGTCAAACACTTCTATGTTTAGATCAGGATGCACGCAGATCTTCTCACCACCACCACATACTTAAAACAAGCAAACACATAAAGACCCACAAATAGGTTTTACTTCTTGGTTTGGGGACATCTTGAGGCATGGTGAGAAGATGTAGCTCTGAAACAGATTAGAAGAGAAACAGATTAGAAGGGTGTTTTGCAGCCAGGTGGGAGGTGAAGGAGAGTGTGGTTTGCTTATTTCTTCTCCCAAAGGTCCCACACTTTTGCTCTAACTTGTGAAGGACAGTAGAAAAGGAAAAATACTGTGTTCTTTATTGCTTTCCAGTAAACCCAAGAAGATACAGAGGCGCACCCTTACTTGTTGGCATGCAAGCATTTTTGGCCTCAGAGCAGTATTACTTCATACACAAGCCAAAAGAGAGATTCAGTCTCTATTCCGATAAGGAGAATTGAGTGCTTCTTTTTTAGTCTTGGTGATACGTTGGAGCCAGCCAGGGTTTTTCCTCTTCATCAACAGAGGCATCGAGGAAGAGATAAATAAACTAGGGGAGGTGGTAAGAGCTAGCATCCTGTCTTGGAAGAAGCCTGTAGTGAGTTAAACTCAAGAATTTGGGAGGGATGGAGGCTATCCAGATAGGGCTTTTGTAGGTTTCTGACCTCCCTCTGCCTTGCTTCTAGTTCATTCTGTTGATAACACACGCATGGACCTGATAATCCCTGGGGAGCAGTATTTCTACCTGAAGGCCAGAAGTGTGGCTGAGAGACAGCGGTGGCTGGTAGCCCTGGGGTCAGCCAAGGCTTGCCTGACCGACAGTAGGACCCAGAAGGAAAAAGGTAAGTATTGATTGTCCTCTGGTCTGGGAACCTTGTGAATCACCCACTGGCATCTCTGGGTTCTCATATTTGTTATCTTGCCTCTGACCATCTAGCCAGCTTTTTATATCATGCAAATTCCATATACCTCTGGAATTTAAACGACAGCCTGTATCTAACTCTTTTCTCTTAGCATATCATAATAGAGCTAGCACAGGCTTTGGAGCCAGATACAACTGGATTCAGATCGTGGCTTTGTAGGTTACTGGCTTTTTGACTTAGACGTAGGTCACTTAATCTCTGTAATCCTCAGCTTCCTCACATTTTCAAAAGAGGGAATAACCTACATAAGGGTTGCCATGAGGATTAGTAATGATATGAAAGTGTTTAGTACCTAGTCTGGTACAAAGTTGACCTTTGGTAAAGAAGCCTTGAATCAGGGTACTTTCTGCAGTAACACCCTGCTTTCCCCTCCTTTTCCCTGGGGCGGGATGGATACTTAATTGTCAGGTTGCTACTGCTTAATACTCATTAACTCAACATCATTAGGTCTCCTGAGAACCCTAGCACAACTTTCTATGTGGACTGGGGGAGGAGTGCGAGGGCTTACTGCCTGAGCCCTAGTGCCACCTTCCCAGCCCTCGACCCAGTATATACACCGAAAGAGTCTGGCAGGAGACAGGGGCCTCTTTCTCATGACAGGTGTGGTAGATGTGCTTAACTCTGCAAGTAGACACAGGAAAATGGCCTCTTCCTTGGTTGTTTTTTAATGCTAAATCGGGAGCATATTCTAGACACTGTCAGCTTTGACTCAGATCAGGTTGTAACGTGCAGCTTCTTCATGGGAAAAAAACCAGAAGTGATAATGACTAGCTGAGCCCTCAGCGCCAGAGTAGCTGGAGTGCTGTGCTAATGAGGGAGCAGCAGGTGCACCGAGGGTGCCATTAGCCTTGATGGGTGGCATGCTGGACCAGTTCTGTGCGTTAATGAGCCATCTTATTAGTGGTAATTGCACGTTACAGAACAGTTTCCCAGTTTTGGGTACTGATAGCAGGCAGATAGCTATGACCCCATTTTACAGATAGGGAAAACTGTGCAGCAGATGAAACCAAAACCCTGAACCCTTGACTCTGGTCCCAGTTCTGACATGAGGGTTTGAAAAGTATGCTGTATCCTTCTTCCTATACTGGTGATCATTCAGTATGTTGGCCCAAGAAATAATGTAGGTTACAAAAGACCAGAAATCTCCTTTTTCTGTTTTTCTTGCCCCCATTATCTTCATATGTATTGTATCTATAATGCATACCATAAACATCTGACTTTAGATATAGGTTATATATTCCACTCTATGGTACGCTAACTAGTAAATTGCTTATTTGTCCTGGTAATTACATTATCATCATTTTGTTATTTAGAGTTTGCTGAAAACACTGAAAACTTGAAAACCAAAATGTCGGAACTAAGACTCTACTGTGACCTCCTTGTTCAGCAAGTAGATAAAACAAAAGAAGTGACCACAACTGGTGTGTCCAATTCTGAGGTAAAATATTATTTGTCTTAATGACAGGAAAAGTAGCAGCAGATGTTGCTTACAGGTTATGATTACTCTCACACAGTCCTTGACTATTTTGGAGTTTACTATTTTTTGGAGAAAAAAAGTAACAAAATTCAACAAAGAGAAGAAATGTGTGCATTTCAGCATATGGAAGCATATAGTTTTCCTTCATGGAATGAATTCAGGATTAATTAGTTGATAAACATTTGGAACCTTTAACATTGGTGCCATTAGCCTAGCTGATATACTAAAATATGTTTCTCCCCACTTTTCATCACTTTATAAATACAGCCTTACCTGTCTAGCACAGCTATTTCTGCAGGTGTGGCTACTCACATGCCAACATCATGTCTATCAATAATGTGTACCTGTCATCCTTGATGAGACTGTAACAAGATTTTATTTACCTATTTATTTATTTTTTTAGTAAGCTCCACACCCAGCATGGGGCTTGAACTCACCATCCAGAGATCAAGAGTTGCATGCTCTATGGACTAAGCCAGCCAAGTACCCCTGTAACAGAATTTTATTGGTGACATAGTAATTGTGCTTTAGTATAGAGTAATGCTTTCAAAGATGGAGACACAGCTTTTTTTCCCTGCCCATTGTCAGTAAGGATTGCAGTTTTTAATGTTTATTAATAAAGTTGTCATTTACTCATCCTAAAACATGTATTAAAAGATCTATCTGGTGTTAGTCTGTGTGTTGAGTGGCTCATACTACTCAGGGAGGGTCTCTGCTCTAGTCTCAGAGTAGTTATAATCTGAACAACAATGCCTATGAAATGAAGAATCTATGGATTCTAATTAATGGTTGTAGTAGAAGAACATTATGCTGCTAGTGGTATATGTGCTTTCAGTTTTTCCTATAAGGGTGATTTAACTCACTTTCATTCACTTCCTTTTGGGCCCTCTTACTCATTCAGCAACTGCCTGTTGTGTGTAAGACACTATGCTGGGAGGGGGGAGGAGAGGGATACCAAAAAAACATTTCAGTCCTGCTCTTGGGACGCTTGCCATTCAGAGCAGTGACTCTCAGCCCAGAGCAGTTTTGCCCCTCAGGAGACATTTGGCAGTGTTTGGAGACATTTTTGGTTGTCACGACTGAAGGCGTGCTATTGGCATCTACTGTATGGAGACTAGGGTGCTGCTTCACATCCTGCAGTAGGCAGGAGAGCTCCCCCACTGACGTCTTCCACCCCCAAAATTACTCAGCCCCCCATGTCAGTCGTGCCAAGGTAGAGAAGCCCTGACCTAACGGGGAAGGGAAAATGTGAACATAGCAATTTTTAATCCAAGAAGATGTTGAGAGTGCCCTGGGAACTTGCTAATGAAACTGTGGCTGAGATATTGTGATTTATATTAAGAAATATATATTTGGTCTTCATAAGAAATATATATTTGGCGGAGCTCCTAAAACCCTTGGAATTTCCTGTGATGAGAATGATAAAGTTGTCTTTTGTTATGTTAACGAGGCAACTTTTGGAAAGTACCTAAGGATGGGGGCTGGTTGACCCAAGACCCAACCTTGCGATTAGAGGGTTGGAACTTTCTGACCCACTCACCCACCCCACTCTCATCTCCTGGTAAGGAAGAGAGGCCGATGATTGAGTTTAATCCCAATGGCTAATGATTTCATCAATCATGTCTGCAGTGTAGCCTCCATAACCCAAAGAACAAGGTTCAGAGAGTTCCTGAGTTGGTGAGCACATGGAGATTTGGGGAAAGTGGCGTGCTCAGAGAGCATAGAAGTTCCGAGCCATTCCCAGGTGCCTTGTCCTATGTATCTGTTTCTGGGTTGTATCCTTTTATAATAAACTGGCAATCTAGTAACTAGTAAAATGTTTCTCTGAAATCTGTGAGCAGCTCTAGCAGATTAATCAATCAACTGAAAGGTGGGAGTTAGAGCCTCCAATCTGTAGCAGATCAGTCAGAAGTACAAGTGACAGCCTGGGCTTGCCACTGGTATCTGAAGTGTGGGGTGGGGAGCAGCCCTGTGAGATCTGACACTGTCTTCAGGGAAATAGTATCAGAATTGAGTTGAATTGTAGGACACCCAGGTGGTGTCAGAGAATTGCTTGGTGGTATGGGAAAACCCACACATAATTGATGTCAGAATCATAGTGGTCCATAACCAGTGACATCACCGGCTAGCTCGTTAGAAGTACAAAGTTGAAGAAAATATAGAGGCCACTCTTACAAGAGAAAAATTCAACTGAGTAAATTTTAAAAATCTTATTGGCTTTATTCAGCAACTCATGAATCAGGCAACATCTCATCTAGCAGATAAGAAAGAACTCTAAAAAGCCTTGAGGCTAGAGATTCCTATAGACCAAAGTGAGCAGGAACAACGAAGTTCTGCTGGGCGTTAACTTATTGATTAAAGCAGGGTTACTTTCTTCATGTGGAGCAAAGGGAAGTCTTGGAGCGGGGTCAGGTAACTTGTGCTGATTGGTTGGCCTAGGCCTGCCTTTTTTGGGACAATCAGGCATAGAAACTGAAGTGTTGGTTTGCTGATGTGAGGCTTATTAGCATGAGCGACTCCATCTTGGGCCCTGTCTGGTTTCTTTTATACCACTAAGATATGTTCACTATACTGTCTAATCAGGGTGTGGCCTCAGTTTCCTGAACAGCTTATTAATATCAATATTCAGAGGAAAAACACCCCAAACAAGTAAAATAACTGGGAGAAAAGGTGATTAGATATTCAAAAGAATTCCAGTTGTTAAAAGCTCTTAAACTCATCTGTACCAAAAGACAAAAACCCCATTCTGAAAGTAAATAATGAATGATTTATGGTTTCTATTTCTTCTATTCTAGAACCTCATTTTTACTCAGGCAATGGGAGACATTTTTCCATTGATTCCACTGGTCTTCAGTCCATGTGATTCCCTGTTTCATGCCTGCCACCCTTATAGACTGGAAACTCCCTGAGGGCTCTGCCCAGCACCTGGCACAGTGCCAGCATGTGATGCTGTGGAATTGAAAGAAGTTGTTACCTTCAGCTGGAACAGTGGGGGGAGAGTGTGAAGGGTCAGAGGGAGGCTTATATAGGGTTAGTAGATAAAGTTGACTCAGTATTTTCCTTTTGTAAATGATGTACATATTTGTCCAGCAAAATAGGTGGGTACATTATTACTACATTGTGGATAAAAACCTCTAAGGACATTCCGCCATTGGGCTCCTTTTTTGGCAAGGTAAAGGCGTCTTCCACTTTTGTTGTTTTGTAGGAAGGAATCGATGTGGGAGCTCTGCTGAAATCAACCTGCAATACTTTTCTGAAGACTTTGGAAGAATGCATGCAGATTGCAAACACAGCCTTCACCTCCGAACTACTCTATCGCACTCCCCCAGGTTCACCACAGCTGGCCATGCTCAAGTCCAACAAGGTAAAAGCCAGCTCAGCTTGGCAGCAGCAGGACATAACGAAAAGCTGAAAAGTTAAAAAGTGATGTAGTGAACCATGTTATCCGTCATCCTTATCACCCTTTGGTGACTGAGAAAGACGTTTTTTTAGTAGCCTCCCCTTTATGTCCACTTACATATTTCTGCCCTCAGTCCTTCATATCCATTTATTTTTAGCAATTTTACCGCCTAAACCTGTCTCTGATGTAGCTAGACTCCTTTCAGCCTCCTTGTCCAGTGAATCTTGTCAAGATTTGTGGTGACCTTCTAACTAGTTACTTTCAGCCTAATCCTTCCAGGCAGCCAACAGTATTTCTGCTCATGACGTATAAACTGGACCGCTTTACCTAAACCTCTCAGTGCCTCCCTCACTGCCAAAGGTTAATGTCAAAACTTCTTGACCCATTCCCACACCCCCAGCCTCTTGCTCTGTCATTACCTGGCTGAACATGCTAACTGCATATAGCTCCCCTGACATCTTCGCACCATTTCCCAGTGCCAGGAATGCTGTTCTCACTTGCCTTCCCCTCGTTAGCACTTCCCCATCCTTCAGTGTGTAATCTCTCCTTCCCTGAATCCCTAAGTTGGTCTAGGAGCTCCTCTTCTCTGCATACCCATGTTTTAAGGTTACTCTTTATTGAAATTACCTTAAGGGGAGGAACCTCTATACTGTTTATCTTTATACTTCTGGTGTTTGAAACAATGCTGCATCATAATCTTTAATGAACATAACTAAAATTATGAGAAAGCCAACCACCAATGGTTTGGCTATGATAATAAGATCCTTCAAAAGAGCCATCTTCCTTTTCCTTAGAAATGTGGGTACACTTATTTGAAAGAATACAAAGGACTGATTGAGATCAATGACTCCCTTCTTTTGGGAGGGTCTAAAATTGTTCCTGTTGAGTGGGGCAGTTGTGTTATGGTCATATTTACGACTTTTATATGTGATGAAACTTTAAATGTGCTCTGTTGGAAGTTTAACATGAAGCTTGAAGTTTAACTTGAAGTTTTTTTTGCTTCTTTTAAAGATGAAACATCCTATTATACCGATTCACAGTTCATTGGAAAGGTACAGTAACTCTTTTGGATTTTCCTTCTTTCTAGAAATAAATAATTTTTTATGGTTTGTTTAAAAAAAATAAGACTTTTTTTTTTTTTAAGATTTTATTTATTTATTTGACAGAGGGAGACAGCCAGCCAGCGAGAGAGGGAACACAAACAGAGGGAGCGAGAAAGGAAGAAGCAGGCTCCTAGCAGAGAAGCCTGATGTGGGGCTCGATCCCAGAACGCTGGGATCACGCCCTGAGCCGAAGGCAGACGCTTTAACGACTGCGTCACCCAGGCGCCCCCCCAAAAATAAGACTATTTTGATCATGATTTGAGATAATACCAGAAGGAAACAGTATCTGATTTTCCTCTTTGGGGTGAGCTTGAAGCAGTGCAGACCTTTCACTCAGCACAGACTACCTGTAAAGATGTTTACATTTTCCCTCAGGTATGGATGGACATACCCACCACATGTAGTAGCTTTTAATCGCTGAGGGTTGGAACCTCCTCTCTTGTGGAGGAGTCAGGCATTGACTTAAATGTGGTTTTATCCAGAAAAGATAGTACTATTTTGTTTTATATAAAAATAAAAATGTTAGGTAGCCTTACAGGTTAAAAAAAAAAACTTAATATCAAAATCTAAACTATTTCTTCCTCTAATTGCTCCTTCAATTTTAGAAAAAAGTGCACATTTACATCATTGTGTTCCTATTATTTGGGGTCTGTCTTTAGTTATTATTTAATATAAGCATTCCCGTATTTTGACATACTCCATATATTTGTCCTTTCAAATTTTTTAACATTTCATCTCTTTGTATACTATTGTTTGCTGTAGTACAGGGATTGTTCCAATTTGTTTACCATTTTTATCTTGTTCTAAATATTTCTACTAGAAAAAATTGTAGACTTTTTTCTCATGACGTTTCCTTAATAAACACCTACAGTTTTAATTGCTAAGTTGAAATATGGCATTTCTTTAGAAAACAAATGCTTTTCCTGCAGTCACCATATAGCCTGGGCCCTTTCCCATTGTTTTTATTAGGAGAAAATATTTTTGTTCTAATTCGGTTGGGTCTAATCACTTATAATAAGATGTTATGGTTGTCCCTTTAACAGAATTAGCTGTTCCACTTGCGTGTTAAGTAGACTTTTCTGGTACCCCGAAGAGAAACAGATCCTCAGGAAGTATCCTGTGTCCTCCTGGGTTTTTTCTGTCAGACATACTTTGCAGGAAGTATTCTCCCCTGACCACAGCATGTAGCTTCTAGATAGTTAACTGACAGGCAAACATAGGAGGAGTGGCCAGTGATTTTGAGAGCTGAAGAGAGAAAAACTTCCCAGGGAGAAGCTGAGGAAAGTGAGAAAAGTGTTAAATGTTTATGTGTAGAAAGCTGGTTGAAAACCAAAGAGCTGTCAATGACTATTTCCTGTTGCTGGTGGGGAGCAGGAAGTCTGAGTCACCTGAGGGTCCATGAGAAGCCGGGAATGGCTTTTTGATTTCAGAACCTCAGTTTGGAGACCTGCCTGCTCCCATCACGGGCAGATACCTGTCTAAGAGGCAGGAAGCTGAGAGGTTTGGCTGATTCAACAGTACTGGGGTTTTTAATCACTGTTAAAAGGAGATGGTGCTTGTGAACCCCTCCCTCCTTTCTCAGAATAAGATGTACCTAGGCAGTCTATTTAAGACCAAATAATTGGACTTTTTGGCTTTTCCCCTTATAAAAAATTTTCAGGCAAATGGAGCTAAACAGTTGTGAAAATGGATCTTTACATATGGAAATAAATGCTGATGAAGAAATCCTAATGAAAAGTAAGAGCTCCTTATATTTGAAACCTGCAGAGGTAGATTGCAGCATATCAAGTGAAGAAAATACAGATGATAATATAACAGGTAAAAACAAAAATAAAGTCTGAAGCAAACTGTTGAGCCCAAACCATTGATCTTGGGAGTTTGATTGTTTATTCATCATGTGACACTTGATAGGGCTTGGCCTCAAGACAGTATACTAGTAGCTCCTGAGGCAGATGTTAGCTTGATGACACAGGTCACTTGACCACATTGTGCCATCCCATCCGACCCAGCGCTGAAAAGGCAGAATGAAGAGGATTTTTCCCACTCATTGTTCTTATCTGTGATGTCTGTGGGCTGCTGTGAGCAGCAGATGTCTGTGCTGACTTTGTAGAAAATATGAGTACTTCACTGGCCTTCTACTCTAAGTTTCAAGATCCTTTGAACTTAAACTATGATGTCAGACTTAAAGGTGTAAAAGTGTGGCAGTTCAGGTTGCTCTCCTCCTGGTTTCCGGTGAGGCCAGAGATTTTCACCCAGACTTCTCTGTGTCCGTCAAGCCTGAGTCCCACATCTCAGGTAACAGCTTGTAGTTGAAAATGCCACCCTTTCAAATTTGCTAATTCCATTGGCTCTAACCACTAGAACCAGTTTCAGATCAGTCCAAGACAACCGTATTAGAGCTTTTGTGTTCTAAGTGTTTAATAAGTATTTTGAAAATAAAATTTTAAACAAATTTCTTGCTCATCTCCCCTGAAATAAGAGACCCTGTTTTTTCCAGATTAGTTGGGGGAAAAGAAGCTGTATTTCGTAGCTGTTAATCTGAGGCAAGCAATCCACTGAATCACTGAAGTCTTATCCCTTGAGTAAATAATAAAGATAGGAGAATTTTTGTGGAAACAGTACTGTTATTTGACCAATAATTTTACTTCTAAAAATTTGTCTCCAGGGAATCTCTGTGTCTCTGTGTCTCAGGGATTATCTGTGGACAGAGATATTCTTTATGACATTACAATTGATTCTCATTATTCATGGTTGTGTTCTATAAAGTTGTGTTCCATAAAGTTACTGCAGACACTGAATTAGCAAATGCTGAACCATAGCTTCTAGGGGAAATACAGTTTGATTCCTACAAACCTCTGTTCACATTTTGGTTGACTGATCAGTATATAGACTTGTTTTATGTGTGTTTCTGTTTAAAGACACCTTATTTAGTATGTAATGTTGATTCATTAACATTGATCCCACAGCCAGCAGTACAATAACTCGTGCCTGAGTGAAGCTTACCTGACACATGTATTTTCTCCATAAGGCGCATCACAGTCTTCTTAGGAACAGCAGACAGCACTGCATTTGGAGGCACCTGTAAACAGTAAAATCAATAACAAAATGCACAAAGCATGACCTTACATAAACACACTTGTGTATAGTATAAGAACCGAAGCAAGAAGGCAGATTGTTACCTTGTTTGACCTTAGCCCACAGGCAACTCAAATTTTTCATCATCTACACATGTTTAGAAATCACTGCAAACATGCCACAAGAGTTGATTTTAGGATTACAAATAAACTATCATGAGAAGGCAAATTCGCAAATACAGACTACACTAATAATGAGGATCGACTGTATTGATAACATTAAAATTTTAGAAACCCCTAAGTGCCCTCCATATGAGCTTGATGCAGTATTACATGGTCATTAAAATCACATTTTAAAGAGTATTGAATGGTAATGAGAATATTCCTGATAAACTGTTGAGTGAAAACAAGCAGGATACAAACCTACATATTTAATTTAAACCCAATTTTGTTTTTATGTGTATATGTGTGTCTATATAGTATTTCACTGATTTTTATTTCTGTAAACTTTTCTGTGTTTTAGAAATATTCAACAATGAATATATATTAATTTTTATAATATATAAATAATAGTTTAGTAATAGGTATTTTCTGTGTGCAGTCCAAGGTGAGATTATGAAGGAAGAAGGAGAGGACAACCCAGGAAATCATGACAGCAGCTTAGCACAGCCTGCATCAAACTCCTCAAGTAGCTCTCCAGAACCCCACTGGGAAGAAGGCCAAGAAATCATCCCAACTTTCTTTAGTACCATGAATACCAGGTATTCTATACTTTCTATAATAAGTGACAGTTGAATACCAGCTTCCCTTCTGGAAAATCAGTCATGGTGTTCCTTCCAGGTGATAGCATATTCTAACAGAACAGAGGATATGGTACACCAGGTATCTGCTTTACCTTTCTGAAACAGTGGGGAACTGGATTATCAGACTATACTCTGAACACATTTTAGCTTGCTTTGGTAGATTATCTTTGGAAAATGATTTTATTGGACCATATTATAATAGAACAATCACTGAAATCAGGCCAAATGACTTGCTCTACAGAGGGGCAACTGTTTTCATGACTACCTCAGCTGCAGAGAATGTTAATGTTGTACTTTCCATCTTTCCCCTTCTGTATCACCAAATTGTTTAGCTTCAGTGACATTGAACTTCTGGAAGACAGTGGCATTCCTACAGAAGCATTCTTGGCGTCATGTTATGCTGTGGTTCCAGTATTAGGTAAGGTTACTGCATTTGTCTTAAATACATTAGTCTCTAGAATCTGTCTCACTGTTGTTATTTTGTAGTAGAAATATCCTGAACCATATGTACAGTTAAATGACTCTCCTTGGCTACCTCTCCAAATCACCAGCCACATATAGTTAAAACTATATGACCTTGAGCATGGTTGCATATTTCCTTTTTATGCCTACCTATGATTAAGTATTGACCACAGAATAGTGTAAGGAAAAAGGGAAATTTTTTTTCGAGAAATCATACTTAAAAGCAAGAATGAAAGTAGTTGAGGGACAGACCTCCAAATGCAATGGTATAATGAAAAAATTTTACCAGTTAAAACATTTTTTTCAAAGATTTAAAAATATATATGTATAAATTTAAGTTCAAATTGCATTTACTTTTTATATAGAGTCAGTAGAACTAGGCATCACTAATGTGTTGAAATTTGTTTTATGACCTATTTAGCTGTGCATCTTTTTTGAATTCATTTTTAAAAATTTTACATATCTTTTTTTGAAATTGAGATATAACTTACATAGAACTTAAGAATTCAGTAAGTTTTGACAAACATATGCACCCCTATGTAATCCATATCCCTATCAAGATGTAAAATGTTTTCATCACCCCAGAATGTTCCCTGTACTAGTCAGCCTGCAAATATCACCCAGCCCAAGGCAACTATTTTACTGATTTCTGTCACCATAGATTAGTTTTGCCTTTTCTAAAGTCTCATATAAGAGAATCATACTATCTACTCTTTTGCATATGGTGTTTTTCTCTCAGTATAATGTCTTCATCCTCGTTGTTGCATGTATCAGTAGTTCATTCTTTTTATTGCTGAATAGTATTCTACTAAATGAATATACAGTTTTATTCATTCTTCTATTGATGGGTGGACATTTGGGTAGTTTCTTATTTGGGGCTATTATAAATGAAATTGCCCTGAATATATTTGTGTCTGTGGGCTTATTTTTTCATATCATGAGTAAATACCTGAGAGTAGAATTGCCAATTCATTGGGTTCATCTGTTTAACTTTATAAAAAGTGATTACACAGTCATACAGTTCCAACAGCAATGTATGAGTATTCTGGTTGCTTCACATCTTCACTAATACTTGGTGGTATTGAGGTTTTTGGTCTGACTATTCCTCTGAGTGTTTAGTGGTATTATTATGGCTTTAACTTGTGTTGGGGAGGAAGAAATTTACTCTGCCCTCAAGGTCCTTCTGGCTGGACCAAGAATCAAATTGATATGAGACAGAATAACATGAGAAAATCAGATTTAATTCCATACCCATGGAGAATCCACACCGACATGAAATTCCAAAGACAGGGAACATGAGGCTTATATGACATCCTGACCTAAGGAAAGGGATAGGGGCTTGGGGGTGGGGATATAAAGGGGAGGAAAACCATTAGTAGGAAGATGAGAGGAGATGGTTGGAAAACCAAGGCTGCCCTGTTATGCACATAAGTTTCTTAAGTAAAGAGGAATCTGTTAATTGCACTCTTCCTGGGACAGGCTTTCCTTTCCAAAGTAAATTAAGCAGTCATGGGGAAGTCAAAGAATTTTTCCTGAATCTGCTGGGTTTTGATTGCTTTTAACTCAAAATAATCTTCTTGTTCAAGTGGCCCACCTTGGGGTGCCCTTGTCCTCTACACTTCCCCGATGACTAATGATGTTGAGCGCTTTTTTATATAATTATTGGCCATTGCTATCTCCTTCATTGTGAAGTCTTTTCAAATCTTTAATCCATTTTTAAAAGTTGGTTAATGTTCTTTGTATTGAGTTGTAAGCATTCACTATATATTCTCAAAAGCATTCCATTATATGCATTATGAATATTTTCCCCCAACTATGGCTTTCTTTTCTTGATGTCTTTGAAGAGCTGTTTTTCATTTGCATGAAATCCAATTTATCTATTTTCTTTCTTTTATAAAAGTTAGTACTTTTGGTGTCCTAAGAAATCTTTGTTTACACCCAAGATCATGAAGATATTCTCATGTGTTCTCTATTCCCTTTGTTCTTGATTTTATGTTTACATTTATACATCTTGGAATTAGTTTTTGTATATGATGTAAGGTAAGGGTTGAGATTTTTTTTTTTCCTTATGATATCTGGCTGTTCAAAGACCATTTCTTGAAAAAAAATTATTTTCCCTTTTATATTATTTTGGCAGCTTTGTTGAAAATCAGTGGACCTTTTAGGTGTGGGTCTGTTTCTGCACTCTGTCTTCTGTCCCAGTGGTCTGTTAAATTTTTTTATGCTAATACTTTATTGTCTTAATTACTGTGCCTTTATAATAAAGCTTGAAATCAGGTAATGTAAGTCTTCCAATTTTGTTGTTCTTTTTCAAGATTTTGGCAATTGTAGGTCCTTCATAGGTCCATATAAACTTTAGTTTTCCAATTTCTATTTAAAAACCTATTGGGATTTTGATTAAGATTTTATTGAATCAGTAAACCAATTAAGAGGAAGTTTACATCTTAAACAATTTTTAGTCTTCTAATCCTGGAGCATGCTATATCTCTCCGTTTATTTAGGTCTTCTTTATTTTCACAATGTTTTGTATAGTTTTTAGTGTAGAGGTTGAAGTAGGAAGATGTTAGGGTTCGAAGCCGACGGCCAAGAAAGAATTCTTGAGAGGTCTTTGGTGCAAAAAGGTGGTTTTATTAAAGCACAGGGACCGAACCAGTGGGCAGAAAGAGCTGCCCTGGGGTCATGAGGAGTGGCCCATTATAGACTTTCAAGTTGGAAGGGGGTTAGGGATAGCTTAAGTGTCTAAGGAATTTTGGAAGCAAGAATTCCAGGACCTTTCAGTGCATGAAATCTCATTCAGAAACACGTAATTGTTGAGTTTTACACTCAAGATGAAAAGTATAGTCCAGCTGTGAGAAAGGTTCTAGCTGTTGTCGGGAAAAGGTCATTTATTACCGTCTAATAAAACCTTAGTCATGAGACCCTTCAGATGTGTATCGGTGGGCAATATGCTTGGGGGATGATTACCAACACGCTTCTTGGGGGTTAGAGATAAAGGAAGTTTCCAAAGGAATTTTTATATGTTAAAGTAGACTTACAGGATCCTGGGGAGGGGGGTGGTTCCGGCTAGGATTGCCTTTTGCCCTTAGCAAAGTATTAACATTGAGGCAGTTGAGTCCCTAGAGGAATGTCACTCCGCCTTGTTTCAAGGATTTGTCAGTGGGCTCTAGGTAGTAAGGAAATGAATAATTTTTCTTCTGCCTTTGTTTCCCACATTAGAGGTCTTACACATTTTTTGTTAGGAATACATTTTAAAATTTTATGATTCTTGATGCTATTGTAAAGAGTATTTTTCCAATTGTTTGTTGGTAACATACGGATACAACTGACTTTTGTGTTTGAGTAGTTTTTTATAATCATGAATGAGTTAATTTTATAAAATACATTTTCAGCATTTATTGAAATTGTGGGTTTTTTCCTGTAGTTTTGTTAATATAATACATTACATTGTTTGAATGAATTTATATCTATTATCTTGCTGTTTGTTTCTACCATCTTACTGTTTATCTTCTATTTGTCCTATCTGTTCTTTGTTCCTTTTTTATTTCTTTCTTAAATTCTAGCCAATTAATCAATTATTTTTTACTCTATTTTATTTCCTGTTTTAGCTTGTTAGCTACCCATATTTGTTCCTGTCTCCACTCCCCTTTTTTTTCCCAATCAAGTATTTTTTAGAATTCCATTATTTTTTCTCTTCTGGCTTTTTAGCTATACCCATTTGGTATTTGTTTAGTTGTTCTTGTCCCACAGAAATATTTGAACCGTATATATGATTTTACATTTTCTAGCAGACACATTAAATAGTAAAACAAAACATAAAACTATTTTTTAAACTAATTTCAATAATATATTTTATATAACCTAGTATATCCAACATATTATTTCAATATGTAATCAATATAAAGGAATCGTTAATGAGATATTTTGTATTCTTTTTTTGATACTGAGTCTTTGAAATCTAGTATGTATTTTGTGATGACTGTCTTAGAAGCCTTTGAAACTTATGTTTGGAAAATGATTTAAAAACAAAAAATAAAAGTTTTGGGGAGAAAAACATGCTAAATTTTTTGTTACTATAAAAATATTGGCCACTTAAGAAAATTGCTTTTTCAAAGATGTTTTCAATCTTTTCTTCTAGACAAACTTGGCCCTACGGTGTTTGCTCCTGTTAAAATGGATCTTGTTGGAAATATTAAGGTGAATATACTAGCATGTCTCTATGGAGACCATATATGTGGAGGGAGTAGTGCATGAAATCTCTTTCCAAACACGTGATTGTTGAGTTTTATACCCAAAATGAAAAGTATAGGCCAGCTGTGAGAAAGGTTCTGAGGCAGAAAAAAATACTTTAAAAACAGTATTTTAAAGCCTTGAGACTATTTAATTTTAGCTTAAGCCTCATAAAAGTGCTCAAACAAGAACACATTACCTTGAAAATGTAAAAAAGAAGATAATAGAGGCTTAATTTATTTTGATTTCCTAAAGACCTGCTTGACAAGCTTATCAGTCTCAGTACTATACTGATTTACTTGATAGCTTTAGCATTTTTAAGTTAGATTGTTTCCCTGCTTTTCCTGCAGAAAGTAAACCAGAAGTATATAACCAACAAGGAAGAGTTCACCACCCTCCAGAAGATAGTGCTGCATGAAGTGGAGGCCGATGTAGCCCAGGTTAGGAACTCAGCTACAGAAGCCCTCTTGTGGCTGAAGAGGTGAGGCAGCTGGGATGGGGCAGCAGTTGAAATCCGACTCAGCTGAAATGCTACCAGCAAAAAGTGTTATGCAAAGACTACTTCTGAGTGGAGGAGCTAACCCAGTAGCCTTTTCTAGAAGGCCTGATGAACAGAACACCAACTCTTTTTTTTCCTCCCTTCTGATGAACAGTGGTAATATTAACAGTATATATAAGATAGGAATCTTAAAGGATGGTAGAGTTGACTGGTTCTCTTTAAGTCAGTGGATCACAAACCAGTAGCATCCAAATCACCTGAGGGGCTTTCTTCAGAACACAGATTGCCCCACTCCAGACTCAGACTTTCTGACTCAGTAAGTCTGGAGTGGGGGCCCAGAAACAGCATTTCCAAAAAGTTCCCACTGGTCCTTGGACCACTTTTTGGAAACCACTGTTTAGGTAGATCAGATGAGAAGGGCCTAGAGTAAACTAAAAGGAAATGACAGGGAAGAAAGTCAGAAAGGACTGCCATGTGATTTGACCTGTTTGTTGCTATATAAGACACTGATGTCTGCCATTTCTTTATACCCATTCAGTATAAGTAAACTTTGAAAATAATATTTCTTCCTCTTTTTTGTTTTAGAGGTCTCAAATTTTTGAAGGGATTTTTGACAGAAGTGAAAAATGGAGAAAAGGATATCCAGACAGCCTTGAGTAGGTATCCTTTATGCTTTGATCGTTCCATTGAATAGGATGTGGAATGGAGACCCCTAGAGGAGGAGACAGGGTATAGGGGGAAATTTCTGCTTCTCCAGAGTTGATTTTGTTTCTTTTCTAGTTCATGATTGTTTGTTTCCTACATTCTCTGTTAGAAAAACATGAGATGGTGACTTCGTAATGTAGATCTAACTTATTAAAAATCAGTATATCTTAAAGAAGAGCTAAATTAATGGAGAGCCATCTCTTAATAGGAAAGCCTGATATTTTTAAGAAGTGAGTTCTTCCTAAATTAATCTTCAAATACAGTGCAGTTCTCCAAAATCAGTATCCCAAGAGAAGCTAGTTTTAGAGACCATAACAGGGAGGGTTTGGGGAACCCTGGGAATTTGCTCTGGAGTGAGACAAAGGGTAGGTCATCATTGTCATCATCTTGTACTCCTCAGATGCCTCGTGTTTGTAGTGGTAGAGCTGAGACCAGGATGAAGGCCTTGGTCAAAGGTCATCCTGTATCTCCAGCATCTTATAATGCAGGGGCTGGAACCTTGTAAGGTACTTAGTAAACACTGGGTGGGTGGGTAGATAGGTGGATCTATCAAATCAGTTTTGGAAAACATTAACTTGGGAGCATCCTCGTAAGTGCTCTTGACAGAGTGGCTGAACTCTCACTCTTCACCTAAGAGAAATTCTCCCAGCGTGGGCCTTGAGGCTTGGGGGCAGGGGAGTGGATATTGAAATTCCATATTACTTTGAAGCCCTATATTATTGTGATGTAGAGAAGCACATGGTCAAGCTCTAAGTAGCCATGATTATAAATAATGAAGTGAATGAATTAGATGCTTCTGTTGTGGAAGTATTCACTGCAGCATTTCCTTGCTATCAGAAGTGAGCTCTTCCTTCTGTTAATCTTCCCTCTAGGCCATGAATCCTGAGGGATTCTGCCCCATGTAACTTTCTCAGGCCTTCCTATCTAGCAACTTGCTGATATTCTGTGAAACAATAAAAACTTTTTTCTGTAACACTCTATAAGAATTTAGACAACCTAATCCTTACATCAATCCATTTATGCAGGTTAAGTAGCCAAAATTCAGAGAGATTAAAATACATGCTAAGGGCACAAAAGATCTGAACCAGAGTCACTTTGGAGTGAGTGTCAAAACTCCTCATTTCGGGGCACCTGGGTGGCTCAGTCGGGTAAGTGTCTGCCTTCAGCTCAGGTCATGATCCCAAGGTCCTAGGATTGAGCCCCACATCAGACTCTCTGCCTAGAGGGGAGCCTTCTTCTCCCTCTCCCTCTGCCTGCCGCCCAGCCTGCTTGCCTGCTTATGTTTTCATGTGCTCCCTCTCTCTCTGTCAAATAAATAAATAGAATCTTAAAAAAAAAAAAAAAGTCTTCATTTCTCCCACAAAATGTCTTCTCCACCATCCCTGGGCTACCTGTATTTTTTGGGCTTCTCGTGAAATTCTCATGAATTTCTAGGACAGTCTTTTGTGTTCTCCCCACGTGTCCTGATTTCAGTACTAAAAGTATTTTCACTGTAACTATTCATGCCCCCTAATCAGCATCATGGAACTTTATGACTTGTGGACTGATGAAGATCATGGGCTCTCTGGATTCCACCACTTGATAACATTGTGTCATTAGGCAATTTACTTACCCTTTCTGTTTCCCGGTTTCCTCATCTATAAAATGGGAATGATGATACCATTTCCCTAAAACCGTTGTTGTAAAGATTAAATAGGTTCATGCACATAAAAAGATCAGTAAAGTGGTACATAATAAATACTTAGTAGAGGTTAACTTCTCTTGTTTATGTTTTCATCATCATGACATAAGAAGTTGATAACTTTTCAGAAAATGGGGCTTATCTGTCCCAAATCAGAAATGAGAAGTTTACAAAGCTCTGGTGCCAAGCCAGAAATTTCTCTCCATATACACTTCTTAGCGTGGAAATTTCCCACAGGGAGGAAGACTCCTCTACTGCAGGAAGTCCAGAAGCTATGGGATTCAGCAGTGTGCCTGCTAGGCTCCAGCCATCACATGATGCTCTTGCTTTGCTATGGCTGTCTGTGTGACGGAGCAGGCGACTGCTGACCTCATTCGCCCCTCCACTGGTGTGGGGGCAGGATAGACCCCAGCTGCTTCTTGAACACTCAGGGAAAAAGAAAAGCTTGGCCCCTGGAGGGCGGGAGGAAGTTGAGGATATCCCCTTTCTGCCGTACCTCTGCCCCCATTCTGTCTTTTTTTTTTTTTTGCTTTCTGTGTCCTTGATTTGGAGTCTGGACCTTCCTGAAGAGAGAGGAGACTAGAAGGCGAAATACTGCTTCAAAATCCGAATAAGTGCCATCAGTCTCAGCTCTTCCTTTCCTCTCTCCCCCTTCAGCACTGTTTTCAATGGGAGGGAAGCGAGGGCTGTAAACTTGAGATTTTCATCCTGATATGCAGGATTATTTCAGAAGTTTTCATGATTTAAATCCTAGTTTTGCTTGTCGGGGTCCCTAGTTTGCTGCCGCTGTTCAGTGTGAAGAGAAGTTCTAACCACCCACCGTCCCCTCCAGTTGTAGACACAACAAGCTCTGTGCAAACAAATACAGCTTTATAAGAAGTGCTTACACATTAACTACTTAGAACCCATAGGCTCCTTGACGCGGATTTCTCTGGCTCAAAGCTTCTCTTCTCATTTTGAAATCATAGCCTTTATAAGTAGAACTGATAACTTGTCTGAAATGAGGGAGTTTAGGAATGTAGATAAAAGAAAGGGTTTATGCCTATATTTATATAGGCAAATTAGCTTGCATGTTTTAAGTTCTAAAATTGAATTTGAATTATTGTAATAGCAGCTACTGTTTATAGAGCACCCAGTGTAGGAATGACACTAGGTTCTTGAGAAACATTTCATTTAATCTTCCAAATACTCTTTTTTGACAGTGAGTAAACTGAGGTCTAGAGAGGATAAATACCTTCCCAGAGGTCTCAAATCTAAAACAGTGGTTCTCAAAATGGTACAAGGGGAGCATCTTCATTACCTGCAAACTTACTAGCAATGGAGGCTGCCAGGCCCTACCCAGCACCTGCTGATAAAAACTCCCTGGGGATGGGTCACAGCAATCCATGTTAACAAGTCCTTCAGGTGATTCTAATCCATGTCAAAGTTTGGGACCCACTCAGTAGAGCTAGGATATTGAAGCCAACCTGTCACTAGGCTACATTTTGATTATTTGGGAATTTTGATTGCTTCTGAGTGATTAATGAATAAAATGAAATAAAAGCACTGAAATCAGTGCCATAGCATCAGTTAATTTTGCCTCCTTTTCATGGTAATTAGCTAGTTCTCCAGTAATAAAATTTTTCCTAACTTAGAAACAGTAAGATAATAGGGGTAAACTAAGGATAAACCTTGACTGGCACTCCCAAATTTAAGAACACTGCTTAAGAAAGGTTTTGAGGTAAATGTTCATAAAACTTACATAATCTTAGTGGCCTTGAAAATGAGAGGTGATATTTAAAAAATCCTAAATGACACAATGGAAACCTTGACATCTATTAACTCTCTGGAGAATATATGTATAGTCATTGTATTGCTGAAGTTCTGTGACCTAGAATGAGTTCCCAGGATCTGGAAAGAGGCCTTAGGCTTTATACTGCTCCCTTTTGCATTTGAACCATCACTTGGATTTCCTATCATGATGGTCAGAGTGGACAGTTCTGGGTGGGCTCATATCAAGAGCTGCTGTGAACCCTTCAATGTCCTATGGCATTCTCTAGAGTTCATTCTAAGGGAAGAGTTAGGTCCACAGGCAGGTACGTTGAATGGTCTCCCGTATAGCTGAGCCCCTCCACTCTCTTTTCCAAAAAGAGCTTTTGGAAAGCCTCCTTGTAAGTAGAAGGCAGAAAAGTTGCCCTGGCATTTTATGCACCATTATGCTAAGTGTTACACACTCTGCACTGTCCCCTCAGCGGGACAGCATATTGCCGCATCCCTCACCTCAGAATGATTCCATGAATGTCAGGTACACGCTCACCCAACCAAGATCTTTAGCACAGAATGGGAAAATTTGTAGTAAGATGCTCAGTTATGTATTTAATATAAAAGGCTTTCCCGGACAAGGAGGGCTCTGTGAGAGAGCTAAAGTCAGAACTCATGACTTGATACTTTAAATCAAATCATAACTTGACTAGTTATTCTGAAAATACTGTGGAAGAGGAATCAAGTCAAGCCCTCTCCCAAACTGCTCCCAGCATGTGCATTTCTTGAATGGCCGCCTTGGCTTATAATACATGTTTTTGTCTTGATAATGCATAAAGTTAACAAAGAGTATCTCTGGGTACTTGTTTCACTTCTGTCCGTTGGTTATTGATTTAGCTTTTGATACAATTCATTTTGCCTGAAGCTTAGTCATTATTAAAGAATTCAGTACTTTCCTAGTTAGCTCAGTTTTTTTGTTGTTTATTTTTTTGTTTTATTATAGATATTTCAGGCATTTAACAAATATTTACCACTTGACCAAATACATAAAACAGTTCAATACTGCACCCATGTACCACCCCTTGGCCCCGTTATTCCTTCCATTATCCAGAGAAGATCTTCATCCTGAATTTGCTATTTATTATTATGTAATCCATGTTTTCATACTTTTACTCTATATATCTTTAAATAGTATCTAGGGTTGTACTGCATATTTTAAACTCATATACTTGGTGTCACGTTATATACATTATTTTTCACTCAGTATTATTTTTCAGATTTATTCACTCTCAAACCTCTCCTGGTTCCTAATTTTTGCCAAGGACTGACTGCATAGTTCATTACAGAGCTGAGGTGATTATGATCTCCTAAACTCAGTGAATGATTGAGTCTACCTTTCCCAGCTCTGCTTATCTACTTCTGAAGCTCTCTCTTAAAACTTAGATTTGCATTTCTCCTTTGTCTTCTCTACATCCCAAAGTAACTTGACAAAGTCTTACCAGTTACAGATGACAATAGAGAAACACTGTCATATATGCAGTTCCTGGACAGAACAGTTACCTACCAACAGTAATGGAAAAGTTGTTCTCTCTCACATGCTGTAACAGGTTTAAGCATAATCAGTCTCTAAATACCTCAGCAAATTTCTGGGGTGCCTGGCTGGCTCAGTCAGTGGAGTGTGCAACTCTTGATCTCAGGGTTGTAGGTTCAAGCCCCACATTGGGTGTAGAGACTACTTAAACATAAAATCTTTTAATACATACATACATACGTACATACCTCAGCACATTTCTGAGTTACCAGTAAAGAAATCATATTTATTTTGTTTCCATAAACAGTATAAGGTTCTAATTCTTGCTGGAAAAGGGATATTTTTCATTTTTGTTATTTTCTTTCACAAAGAGTAAACATTAGTTTTTTAGAATGGTTTAATGGGACAAGAATACTCCCAAGTTCTCATTGTTTTTAGCTTTCTTACCTTGGCCAAGTCACCATCTCTCAGGGTCTTCTGTTTCTTCTTTTGTAAAAGGAAAAGAATTGGGGAAGGTGATTGTCAAGACTTCCTACTTAGAAATTTGGATTTAGCTCTGAGGAACTGACACATCTCAAAGATCTGGGAGAAGGGGCTCATTTATGTCTTTCAGAGGCCAAAAATACTTCCAGATTATAGAACACGCATTATGATAATGAATGGATATTACGGTGAAGATTAATGTATTTCATTATCTAATCTTCTCTAGGTAACCAAAATAGGTCATGCTTAGACTGCATTTTATTTTAATGCAGCCTCGTGTAGCAGGGATATTTGCAGCCCTTAGAAGCCAGCTAAGGACTTTTGGCAAGTGTGTGTGTGTGTGTGTGTGTGTGTGTGTGTGTGTTCTTTAATGAGTTTTCTCTCATTTGCTGGTTTTAAATTCTAAGTGTGGTTTTCCTGGACCTGGGTCAGGACCCAGCCCAAATTCTCTGATCGATTCCTTCTTCTATTAGACTTGCTGGCCCACATTTTGCACCGTGGCAGACTCTTCCCTGGCAAGGTACAGGCCCAGCAAGGAACAGCTGCCTCCTCTAGGAAGGCCAGGCAGGAGGACACAGATGCTGCACTCCGCCTTCCTTAGACCAGACCGCCCACATTATCGGGACTCACAGCACCCTTATTTTCCTGCTCTCCTAGAAGGTGCATGGATGGAGAAGGGTGTCTGGGCTTTTTTGAAAGGTTGACTTAAATAGCAACGTGTAGGAAAAGCATAGAGTCCCTGAGGTTGAAGTAACACTGGATCCAGAGCCTTTGTAAACAGGCAGAGTGTCCAGCCAGGAGCGCTTTTGTGCTGAAGACTGAAGGACCATGACAGCTGCATTTGCGCCATACCATCAAGAAATGTAAATCTCACCTTGTTACTTCCCTACCACAGTTCCCAATCAGAATAGTCATGACTGTTAGAAGATCATAATACAATCTGTGTAGGAAAAAAACTCTAGGAGAATATACCCCGAGAATGCCCACCGTGGTTATCTCTCGGAGGCATGATTATAGATTTCTTTGGTTCCCTCCTTTTTGTGTTTTCCTTATTTTCAACAATGAGCATGCATTACTTGTGGAATTAGAAAAAAACAGTTAAATGTTATATTTTTTAGAAGTGCCACTGGGCCTCCAGTGGGAATTTCAGAATCCTTGGCTTGGCATATAAAGGTCCTCACCATTTGGCCCCAGCCCCAGCCATCTTCAGCCCCAGCGAACTACTCCCCTTTGCACAGCATGCCCCTATCTCTCACAGCTCCTTGGTCCTTCTGGCCACAGCCCCAGCCACCACCCTTCTCTCTGCCCTACCCAGCATTAGAGACTTCGTTGTCCACATGTCCGCAGGCTGGGTTCGTTTCTGTCTTCTTTTTATTCCTATGCACATCTTTATTGTATACACATCTGTACTCCAGCAATTGTCAGTTTACATAATACCACTTGGTTAAATGGCTGCTCTCATAAGCCCAGGAACTTCCTGAGGGCAGCGGGCTGACTGATTTTAAATCACACAAGGATCTCCCCGACTTGCACAGTATGGGGTGTGTAGTAGACCCTCATTCCATTGTGGATGTCCGCCAGCAGATTTTGATGTCATTTAATTCCATCTGTTTATTTATAATGTCATTTAATACTTGGCCTGGATTAAGATACGAGAAATAAAGTATTCCCACTATCTTATCTCTGTGATTCACTTCAGGAGCAAGCACACATGGACCCGTACGGTATCCTGCCAGCCCAAATGGCTTCTGGGAAAGGATGGGTAGAAAGTTGATTGTCTTCCTGATTTACCTCAAAGGCTGTGCCTACTATTTTCTGCCTGTCTGCACTGTATACTTAGTGGGCCAGCAACCCTTTCTTCACTAAGGTCTTAACCGCCTGCAGTGTCCCTGATACCATCTGTCCCCTTGGAGAATCAGATAGATTTCAGGGGTGGCTTACGTTGAAGACTTATATCTGTGAGCACACCCTAAGTCTGTTCAGACAGTTCTCCTAAGAAAAAAATTCAGTTGAATCTTGACTTCTTCAGGCTGTTTGTAAGAGTCTTCTCCATACTTGAACTTATTGGGTGCTGGCATTTCCACCTGTTTCTAAAACCTTAGATAACCAGAGAAATCTGTAACATTTCAAATGTATAGTCTTCTTTTATATAAAATACAAATGGTATTTTATGCGAAGTTGAATTATGTACAGTTGATAGTGGGGTATGCTGGCATTTCCACCTGTTTCTAAAACCTTAGATAACCAGAGAAATCTGTAACATTTCAAATGTATAGTCTTCTTTTATATAAAATACAAATGGTATTTTATGCGAAGTTGAATTATGTACAGTTGATAGTGGGGTATGCTAAAGCCTCATCCAAATTTTAAAAAGAAAAGTTGACAAGAATTACATTTTCAAAGCTAGAGGGCCTGAGTGAATTGTGAAATGTGGTTCAGCTACAGCCACGTGGCCAGTAAAATGCAGGTCCCTGACATCCTTTGGCGGTATTCTGTGAGCCACACAGTTGTTAACTGCATGAACTTGTGGCTGCGGGTCTCATGTCTGCTTTTCTGTTATCTTAACATCTGCTCTTGTTATAATTTGAAATATTTCTATATCCTATTATAATGTCACTTAAGCATTGATTAAATGGTGGCAGCACTTGTACTGGTGCTGAAACTAGCACATGAAAATACTTAAGTTTGGAATAAGGTTTTTGGTTTTGTTTTTTTTAAGATTTTATTTATTTGGGGAGGGGGAGAGCACAAGCAGGGGAGCAGCAGGCAGACAAGAGGGAGAAGCAGGCTCCCTGCTGAGCAGGGAGCCCAACGTGGGGCTTGATCCCAGGACCCTGAGATCATGACCTGAGCCGAAGGCAGACGCTTAACTGAGCCACCCAGGCACCCCCAGAATAAAGTTTAGATGTGATAAAGCATGATGAAGAAGGTCAGATGACCCCCGTGATACCCTGTGCTATTATTTAGGAATGAGCACTCTGTAAACACTGGAAATGCCGCTTAGAAATGAAATGGAGCGTTGATACAAGTGCACAGTGGTGATACAGATCTGTGCCTCCGGAGAATGCGTTTCTTCCTATGGAAAAATCAGTTTTGAATTTTGCATGTGTTGTTCAAAGCCTTCGGGAACATATCCCTTGCATAAAATGCAATTATTCTTGAGATTTTTTGGTAATTAAAATTATTATATGCCAGTTTTTAAATCTCATTTTAAAAACACATTGGCACAAAAATCATAGGTTTGTATCTTTAAAGTCTAGAATATGAATGACTTTCATTAATCGGTCTCACCAAGTACTTTATAACTAGCTTAGTACCTTCAAGCGATTCTTTCCATAGTAGTTTTAAAGGTTTCTCGGTTTAATACTGCATATCCAGGGTCATAGGGACATCTAGGACAAACATTTGACATCCCAAAATAAAATGTTAGAATTGAAAAGAGATTCAGCGATCAGGTTACAAAGAGGGAAACCAAGAGGACAGCTAAGGGACTGGCTCAGAATCACACAACATTCAGAGATCTGCATTTTTATATTCTTTTAGTGTATTTTTTCCCAGTATCCCCCTCCCCTTATTTCCTGATATGGGTGGGACTTTTCCCACTGTGGTAATAAACTGAAGTTCAGATACATTTACACAAGATAAAAGTGGAATTACCTGTTTTTCTTAAAAAAAAAAAAATCTCTGTAGACTTTTTCCCTACTCAAGACTTTGGGGGCACATAATCTTGTAATAAGACTTTCCTCGTTAGCTCATAATATCATTAGGATCATGCTACCATGTACTTGAGAAAGGAGGTGCTACAAAGAGCACATCAGATTCTGGTAAAATTGTGGTTCATGAAGTTTTTCTTCTTTTCAAGATAACGCGTATGGTAAAACATTACGGCAGCACCACGGCTGGGTGGTTCGAGGGGTTTTTGCGGTAAGTAATCCTCCTGCCTTCTACTGTTCTGATGGTCACAGCAAGATGTTTTGTTTGTTTCATGTGGGTGGCATTTCTGTTTGCCTTGTTTTCAAGAGTAAGAACACAGTGTTGCCTATTTAAGTCTGTAGGTCTTTGTTGTATGGAAATGTTGGCAATAAAGAATGTCTAGACTAGAAAAGACTGTTAGCATGTTTTCCCCATCCAGCTCCAGTGACCGTGTGGAGGTTTTGGTTGACTTTCTGATCAGTGCAGAGATAGGCAGGAAGCTGCCGAAAATTCACCGGTGATGGGAGACCAGTGGTGCTGTGGGGCTTATAGCTCCCTCTACTGCCCATGGTATTCAGTCCTGTTTTAATTCTCAGGTTTTAATTGATTTTTTCTGCTGCTCAAATTTTATCTTTGAATATTAACTAAATTGGGTGTGCCAGCAGCTAGGGCTTCTTAGAAACCTCTTCTTAATCAGTTTTTTTCATTGTTGGAGGTGTTTGTCTTCAGGTGTTTTGGCTCCTGTTACCCCGCTGCTCCTTCCTTCCCAGCATGTTGACCTAAGAACACGTCCCCGAGAATCATAGTGCGGGCACAAATCAATAAACCTGCTTTGTAAAACAGCAGGAGTAGGTGGCCCCTTTATGTCAGCAGTCATACTCTGTCATTCTCCCGTCATCTGAGGAGTGGGCAGCCTTGGGTACAACTGTGAAAAGGCAGAGCCTTTGTCGAGGTACACTAGCAAACACCACAGAATGTGAGTGTTCCGTAGAAGGTCCTAGGGTAGAAATAGTCCTGCACATGTCTTTCACTAATTTAAAGGCTAGGAGACATTATTTGCCTGTTTAGGTCGTGATTTATTAGGGGGTAGGTAGAGAAAGTGCGAAGAATTTAGAGTGGAAGAAATAAGTTTTAGTGAAACGAAATGTGTTTTGAAAGCGTGGAGATGACTAGCTCCATACCCCAGCACTCCCTGGAGTAGAAGCCCGAGCACTTGCCCTGCAGAGTGCTCCCACTTCCCTTCAGGACGTGTGTCGTAATCACCATGATAGCTGCCTGTGGCTGATGGACACCTTTGCGTACCAGGCCCAGTGCGAGGTACCTCCACATTCGTTATCTTAAGTAATCCTCAGGATGTGCTCTCCCTGTTCTATAAGTTCAGAACTGTTCACTCGAGTCCCACAGTGAAGCTGTGGCACAGCCTCGGTCTAACCAGCTCTGCTGTCGGCAGGTGTGCGCGTCCCCACATCGCCGCTCCCGGCAGTGGAGGCAGTGATGGAGAGGCTGCTGCTGAGAATTAGGCAGTGCAGGGGGGCCGTTCAGTGATCTCCCGGAGTAAACACTGATTGCTTGTAGGCGCCTGAAACCCAGCTCCCCTGGGGAGATGACAAAGCATAAAAACACTGAGTTGCCCTATTCGCAAGAAACATAAATGTGTTGTTGCAGTTGTTGCTGTGGTACGGGAAGTCAGAGTTTAATCTTGAGTAGTAATGATCTGAAAGATGTTGCCAACAAGAACGCAAGTGTAGCAGAAAATTTAATGTAACGTACCTAAGAGGACTTCTTAATTCATAGTGTTTTCCCCAGTATATAGTAATCTAGACTCATAAAAAAAAAATAGAAATCATGGAAGAATAGAAAGGGAAAAAATTAAAATGTTCATATTCTCACCATTCCATAATAACCACTTTTAACATTTTTGTGTTTTACCTTCTTAGCTTTTATTTTTATATATATTTACATATTCTTTTAATATTGTTCTATTTAATTTTATATATTTATCAAAATATATATCTCTTTATAGGTGTTTATATTTTTATATCTACATGTTACATGTGTAAAATTATTTTGTATACTTTGTATGTGTATGTAAATTTTTTGATAGTTAGCTTTTAGTATAATTTTTTATTATTTTACCCCCATTTAACAGATTCTATCATGGCCATTTTTAAATGTCAGAAGGGTCTTTGAAAATCATTATTTTTAGTGACTGTATAATATTTCCCTAGTATGGAGGTGCCATGATTTATTTGCCAGCCCTCTGTGTTGGAAGTTTAAGCTGTTTCTGAGTCTTTTGTTAAAAATACAACAGCATTCGTTTACATGCATTTTTGACTA
This sequence comes from Ursus maritimus, assembly GCF_017311325.1. NCBI lineage: Eukaryota > Metazoa > Chordata > Mammalia > Carnivora > Ursidae > Ursus > Ursus maritimus. The sequence goes on along the minus strand of NW_024425563.1, from coordinate 45,292,319 downwards.
AAACTCTTTTATTCCCTAAAAATAGGTTCCTAGAAATGGGATTGTTTTGTCTAATACCAAGAACTATCAGAACTTAGAATTTTGAGCACTTACCGTGCACCAGCTGTTGTTTTAAGTGCTTTACATACACTTAGTAATCTCATAATTGCGAAGTATGTTCTCTTCCTTTCCCTATGATAAACAAAGAAACCTGAGACACAAGAGGTGAGGTAATACACCCAAAGTTAGAGAGGAAGAACATTCTGAAGGCTCTTGATATTATTACCAATAATTTTTAATAGTTGTTGGTTTTTAAGAAAATAGATTACGTTGAGTGTTTGCCGACAGCCGTATCCACGGAAGAGCTAGATTGGCCCTTCCAGGTTCTCTCCTATTATTCTGCAAGTCGTCCCTACTGTAGAAAGTGTACTGTTTCCCAGTGTGCTAAGTGATCGGCAGGGGGCAGAGTCATTAACTGCTCTTAGTTGCTCAGGGAAACATCTTTTATACTCCAGGAATTTGAGTCATTTACCAGCCAAATAAATAGTGAACTTTTACCTTCAAGCAGGTGTAATTCACAGGACGGAAGCCCGGTCCAGGCTCTGCCTCCAGCGTGCATCCTAACCATTTGTCATTTGACGTTTTTGGTTTCCTCCTCAGTTGAGTTCAATCACTGGTTCCCAGGTAGACTTGACTGCATCACAGTCCCCTGGGAACCTTGAGAAATACACTCTCGAGAATCTTTTCACATATTGTACCTAAATACACATTCGGAGGGCTTGATTTTTTTTTTTAATCAAAAAGTCCAAAAAGGTTATAACAAAAAGTAGCGGTCCCTGCCTTCTGTCCAAGCCTTCCCAGACTCACTCCAAAGAGGCTGTACTTTCAACTACTGTGACTGTTTCTTTCAGTACCTCCATAATCCCAAAAATGTTTGCTGTTCTTTTTGACCTCATCAATTTTAGTCATTAATGTTGACTTCCTGTTATGATTAGAATTTAGCTTTCTTTAGACCTCACTATTACTACCTCCCTTCCCCTGCTTCCACCTTCGCAATATAATTATATCACAAGTTAACATGATGAAGATGAGCCAAAATTCTGTGGGGGTTTTTTTTCTTATACAAGTTTTTTATTTTCCCCTGCATTATCAAATCTCTCAAATCACCATCATTCTGAACCCATAGATGTATCATGTTATCTGTGTTGGTTTGTTTTTTTTTTTTCTTGGAGCCTTACTTCCAGAACTTTCTAAACTCAATGCCAATCTTAATTAGCTGTTCAGCCCTGTTGTACTGGTATGCCCTAGGACTCTTCTTCACAAGTTTTCCTGTGCTGAATCCCCATCTCACACTAACTTCCCTGGTTCTGTTACTTCCTATTTCTTGATCTAATCCCTTGTTTTAGTGTTGTCTTCTAGTAGCTTCCTAAAAATGGTACAAGGGAGCTAAACTTCTGAGTTCCTGCATGCCTGAAAATGTCTTTATTCTGCCCTTCTTTTCTAGAGTGTTGCTTTAGTTTGTGTAGAATTCTAGATTAATAACAATTTTCTCTCAGAAATTTGAAGGCATCCCTGTGTTGTCCTTTAGCTTCCACTGTTACTACTGTAGAATTGAATGACATTCTAATTCCTGTTCCATTGTATATAAACTGCCCCCACCCCGTTCTGGATGCTTCTAGGATCTTTTTCCCCACATTCTAAAATTTGATGATATTCTCCTTTTAGTCTTTATCATTCATTATGCTGAGTACTGGGTAGGTCTTTAAGTCTGAAGACTCATATCTTTCTGTTCTAGGAGATTTTCTCACATTATTTTTTAGTTAATTGCCTTCCCTTCATTCTCTGCCCTCTCCCATGTACTTCTACCATCATTTGAGTATCTGGTACATGTCAGAAAGTGGGCTAAATATGTCATACGTATTCCATTAATCTTTCAAATAAGGAAAGTGATACCAGTCCTCTTCTACAGATGAGGAAATGGAGGTTCTAAGAGGTTGATTAAGCACCTTGCTTAAATTTCTCAAGCTAACATGTGAAAGATTTGAGATTCAAGGTTAGGTCTCCTTCACCCAAGCCTGTGCTTTAACCACTGCGTGATCATTCCAGTCACTCTACAGTTGCAAAAGGGGGAGGGGTGGCTTGATTCTCAAAGACTTTTAAAGAATAGGGAAGCTCAAGAAAGAATGTAGAGTAATTAATTCAAGTTTCCAGAGTCCCCAGAGCTGTCAGCAGAGCCAGTCCAGTGGATACCAGACAGCAGATTTTGGCAAGCTTAGGGAAGAGCTGGCCTACAAAGGGAAGAAAGCTATCCGGAGCCATCAGGGAAGTGGTATGTTTGGCAACATGGTTGAAAAACACACAGAGTGGCTCTTAAATTCAGACCCTGGCCCTGACACTCATTAGTATATAATGTTCATCTGTAAAACAGGGATAGCAACTGCACAAGATTCTTACCCATATTAACTGGTATAAAATATGTTAAAGCATCAGTGCACAAAGCAAAAAAACAAATGTGAGCTCCCTTTCCTTTTAGAAAATATTCAAGGGTGCAGAGGAAATATTATCAATGGGGGAGAAAGAGATATAGGCAAAGAACCCCACATGGAGATGAGACACAAATGAGTGAGGTGCCCTGGAAGGCTGGCCACATGGGAACAAGACTGTGGGAGCAACATGCACGCAGGCGGATTCTGAGGATGCAAAGGGAATAGTCTGGATCACACTGTGCACGAGGAGGGAGCTTTTCTCAAACTCGTTTCTCCCAGCACTCCCTGATTTGTTGGCATCGATGATCCTCAAGATGGCCCAAGGACATACTTGCTTCTTCCAGCCTTAAAATTTGTTGTGTTGGTGTTTGAATGCATGGATTGGAAGGGTATGTTCCTGCCGTTTTGTTCTGCTCATCTCTGTGTATTTGTGTGAGGGTGTGCGCGCATGTGCACTCGTGCATAAGAGGACGACGGGCAGCAGCAAGAGACGTGATGCAGATTCTCACGGGCAGTTCTTTTGCAGTTAGCTCTGAGGGCAGCTCCATCCTATGAAGATTTTGTCGCCGCATTAACCATAAAGGAAGGCGACCACCAGAAAGCAGCTTTCAGTGTTGGAATGCAGAGGGACCTCAGCCTTTACCTCCCTGCCATGGAAAAGCAGCTGGCGATACTGGACACTTTGTACGAGGTCCACGGGCTGGAGTCGGACGAGGTGGTATGACGTCTGCAGGACTGCGCCGCCTCCTAACTTCAGGGAATCAAGTCTGCTAAAGTGTTTTGTTGCCCTGCTTAATTTCCAACAGCAGCTTCAACCCTCTCCAGCCCCTTCCTTGGGGGGATGGAGAGAAGGAGGCAAAGCCTAGTGCTTTTATATATAATTTTTTTAAATGCATATGTCTTTTGTGTGTTTAAAAATCAAGGTGCTATATATATTTCAGTTCAAAGGGCCTCCTGGAAACCAAATCATAGCTGTTATATTAGAATTGAACAGCAAGTTATAAGAGCAGATTTAACAAATGAATTTGTCGGTATTGTGTTTTGTTTTTACCTTTTAGTTTTAATGGTCCTCCCAAACCCAAACTGAAAATGAGCAAATTCTGTATCAAGGACCATAACACATAGCCAGTGTTTTAGTCAACTTAGACTAAAAATTTGGGGGAAGCTAAGTCCCTTTGTTGAAGCTATTGAAATGTAGAGTCTGGTATTCCTAGACAGTCAGAGAATCCTCTTCTCCATGGCTCTGTAGGCAAGAGATTGTGTCGTCCAGGTGTTCGGGGCATTGGTGTGGGCGTGTCAGTGTGGAAGGAGGAAGACACAAGGAGTGCCATCCCTGTTTATGTGTGGGGAGACTATGGCTCCTAAGGGATGAGTGGTGTGCCCTAACCCCAAGCTGGAGGACAGTATGGCAGCGACACAACATGTCATCCAAGATGACCCCACACTTTGCCCACACTTTGCCAGCATGCTTCCCTATGCGTCATCTGAATTGGACATTACGATGAAACTGTGACATCCAGGGTATTATCCATTTCAAAAGCAAGGTTGAAAGGTTGAGGGATTTGCTCACAGTCACACAGCCTCTAATTAGAGGATGCAGGTCATTGCAAAGTGTGATCTGGACCACCTCTGCATCCAAGTCACATGGAGTGCGTCTTCAAAAAACGCATTCCCAGGCCTTACCAGGACCTGCAAAACCAGAATAGTGGGGGTGGGACTTAGGAATCTGCATTTGAATCAACTTTACAGGTGATTCTTCTGCACCCAGGGTTGAAGAACCATAAGATTAAATTCTAGTTTAAATTCTAGTTTACAGGCCTCTCCATCTTCTGCATGAACTAAATGATAGGTCCCTTTTTTCCCAACGTGAAAGAGGTTTTCATTGAAATAAAGCATCGACGGGAGAGCGAGAAGTGGAGCAAGTTTACTCACCGTTTTCTTGATTGAACCGGCCTCAGCGCCCAGCCAGCAGGCTTTGGCGTTGCATTCAGGGAGCACGGTTCTGAATGTGCAATCTGATCGATCTTGGTATAATCGCCAGTAGTGCAAAGCAAGCCAAATACAGCTGCTTATCAATCTCAAAAGCTTTGGGACTGTGTCCGAATTTAAAGGTGGGATTTAAACTTGCATCAAGCAACCCTGGGTAGGCATTCTCCTGAAAAGTGTGTGATGCCAGGAGTCTCTGGTAGGCCAAGCTGCCACGGGTGGGTGTGAGCGGGAAGTATTGTGGCTTCCCCATGAGGGGCTGCTTCCTTCTAGTAGCTGGAAGAGAAGTTCCAGCAGGAGCTAGTGCCCCAGAGTAGAAGGTGAGTTCCTTCAAAGGGCACAGGCGAACGCTACCTGAACAGCCCCAGACGATACTTTCCTAGGGCAAAGGGAACCCTCTCTGTAGGCAGAGGTTGATGTAGAGAGGAGTTTTGATTTTGTCTGTTGTTTGTCCTTAACCAAGTTGAGATTTATTTAGTCAGGTTAATGAAGCAGGTACTCCACTCACTAAGGACTTCTGGAAAATGCTTAAACTTAGAAAAACAAATGTTTTAAGGCTGGGGGAAAAGGTGCTAAAATAGTATTGATTCTTTTGTATTTTAGCACTTGCTGTTGGCAACTGCCGAGGGGGGGTGTGTCACTTTCCCTACTCCCACGAGTAGCTGGTGTGGCTCTCCTCTGGCTAGTGTGACTATGATGGCAGAACTAGAGGATAATTCAGACTTCCTGCCCTTAACATAGCCTAAAAGGGAAAAAGAAAAAAAACAGCCAGTCTTTGCTTGAACCTTGAATGAGGATACTTTGGGCATTGTGCTATTGGGAGACTGTAAGTATCCGTCCTGAGCATGCTGCTGCCTGCCCCCTGTCACCTCAGGTGAGCTCGTGGGGGCTCTTGGAGAAGGGGCGGGCACACCGACAACACCGTAGATTGGCCATCGAGGCTCCGGATACACTCAGAAAGAAAGCTGCTCAGCATGGCCCTTTCACATTTATTTAGGTACTGCCTTGGTTTATAGAATGCTGTTTTCTGGGGAAGAAGGGTTTAATATTATCTAGGACCCTTGGGGACCCAGGTCAGGATAGCTTGAATAACTTGAATAGGTTATATTTTGTACTCCTCCTTTCCCACCCCTGTAGAAAGGGGGTAAGGTTATTGATAGTGATTGTCCTCACTGGAGCATGTTCGGTTTGCCTGACATGTATAAAGCTTGGAGGGTCCTAAAAAAAGCTTAGATTACGTGATATACTAGGTGATAAATTTAACTTGGCCCAAAGTTTGGCACAGCCAGAGCTTCGTCCTGGATCTATGGAGTTAGCTTCTCGTTCAAGTACTAATCTGCAGGTACCGCCTAAGATGGGAACAAAGAGAAAAGATAGTTAAGACCTTTTCTACGTAATCCTCCCAGATTTCTGGGACATCGCAGCTTTCTTCCCCCAGACAGTGAGAGGAGATGAAAACACTAGTGTGCTTGTTGACAGAGGAACCACCTTGCTCTCATTGCTCAAAACATTTTTAGGAGTCCTTTTTTAGAGTAACCTTTGGAGAGATCCTGAAGAATAAGGCAATTTGTCTTCAAGGTATTAATAGAAGCTAGTAAGTAACATTTGGATAATCCTTTACAAAGTGCTTGCAAACGCATAATTTCATCATGTGTGCCCTTCGTCCCACAGGAGAAGCCAGACTTGACACGTAGGAGGGATCGATGTGTATTTGTCCAACGGAACAAAATCCTTTCACTGGCAGTTTTTTTTGTCCTTTGAAAGTAAATTTGATTCATTATAGCTAATCCTGGTGAAAAATGTTAAGTTGGAGGGATACCTTTTGGGGGCAAAACCAACTTACGACTATGAGGTGGAGATGATTTTCTTGTCAGCTCTTGATCGGCTCTGCAGGAAGTTCTAGAAGCAGGGCTCTCAGGATGTGGAGCCTCTCAGTCCCCAGGGAATGGACTTTGAAAGGCAGTGTTAATTAGGATGTGTAAGTAGTGGCTTGAGGCACCTCGTCATCACTATTTGCATGTCATTCCGAACATAAAGCTTCCTCAAATGCCAGTTTGCACACAAAGGGATATCTGAACTCCAGAGCTCGGGCCTCACTGCTTCCCCCTCCTGTTTTCTCTCACGAAAAATTGCCAGCAGAAACCCTCTGAGCACCAAATCCATCCCCCTTTCAGCTGTTCTGTCCCCATGCCTCAGCAGCGCCCCTGAGCACGGATGTGGAGCACCTGGTACAGACCTCGCCTAGCGGGAGGTGTCCAGTCAGTGCGAATTCTGTTCCCCTCCTGGACTTCAGGAGCTTCTCTAAAGACCCCCGTTCCCATCTGTAAAGCAGGTGTGCGCCGTGTGCAGAAAGTGACCTCTCCTCCAAGGCGCGCTGCTGGAAAAGCATGCGGGCTTTGCTTCTTGGTTCTTAATTGGGTATATGTATATTTCCCCAAAGTTGATGCTTTCAACTTTGTATTTTCAGAACAGTGCTTTTAATTAAGAAAAATATGTGGTAGGAGCCAGTAAATACACTTTTCTTTATTAAATTTGAAGTAAGGGCGCTGAGGTAAGAGGCATCGTATTAAGGAGACTTAATCTGGTGATGAAAGTCATAGATGTGAAGAAACATCCTTTAAAGCAGGAGAAAGAGGGTCATGAGCAGCATAAGATGATGTGACGCAACTTTCTGAAAGACTATTTTTATGGTTTTTTTCTACTTAAATGACTACATCCCACAAGAAGTTGGGTACTTAGTGGTGCATTTCTGAATCATTGATTAAAATCAGTTGCTTCTGGTTTTAGTCCTAGGTTTTACAACTCTTCAGCCTCCCTATTCTGATGTTTTGTGGCTTTTTTTAAGGTAAACTACCAACCTTCTTTACATTTTTAGATTTAGGTTTTGTAAGTAAAGTATCTTTGAAGCCATTGTTCTGTTAGCTGAGTTGATGTGTTTGGTCTTAGAGGGCCTGACTTCAGATGCTCCTTGTGGTCCGGACAGTCTGTACACCAGCGCCAGCGTGTGCAGTCAGCCTGCGTCCCCATGAGGTGTATAGAGAGGGCTTTATTTAGAAATACGTTCTGCTTCTGGATGTCCCTTTGTAACCTGCAGTTGCTTACTCAGGGCTTTCATAATAACGACTTAAAAAAAATACTCAGTAGCTGTCTAATGGTATTTAGGACTGCTTATCAGTTAAAGGTTGTTAGGGATCCATTCAACAATTCCACGAACATACTGTTCACTAGACCCTCTCTGTAAACGCTCCCGGTCCCCACCCCGTCGCAGCCAGTAGTCGTGTGTACAGAGGCCATTTGCATGATTTCTCGTTGCACTGCTGCACTAAGGCACTCCAGGGCATGATTCAGTGATCAGTGGCGGTACAGTTGATGCATGCATTAATCTCTCCTCCACTGTTTTTATATAGCCTTTCATTAAAAGGCAAAAAACATACCACTACTCTGTAATGCAAAAGTTTGCGAGATTTTTGGTTACCCTTTTTAATCACTCCTCTTTCAGAGTGAACAGATGTTTTCAGCTAAGCTATGTGAGAACACGAGAAAGAGAGCCTGCTTGTTTTAAGCACCATTCTTTCTATTACATAGATTTTAAAGTGTGGTCAGTATTTCCTCCCTGTACTTTATAAACAGCAACCACCCTGGGGTGGCTGGCACCCCTTGCAGAACGGATGGGGTCACAGACTCCTGTGTATGTGTCTCTCCATAGGTGTGTGTGGAGTCAGGGATGACAAGAAGGGTGATAGAAGTATTCTGTTGCTTCCCAGAAGGCTAATGAGCCAGTGTCATGGCATGTTTGATGTCTGAGTCCCCAGTGTCATGGCAGTTTCACTAGGATGTCAGTAAACAGCCCAACTACCTCACGTGAAATTGGCTGTGGACAATCTGTGTCAGATGAGACATGCATTTAAGGTTGACTTAATCTCGTTAGTAGATTGGACAAAATGATGTCTCTATAAAGAAGAAAAACATTAGACCAGATGCCAAAGGCTACAATGTACATAGATTTCCTCGGATTAATTTTGTAAGTCATGTTGAATTCCAGCCCCAGTATTCTTACCTTGAGTGTTTGTGGTCTCATAGATCCGTGCACTTTGAATACCTGTCACATGCAGTCTTGTGTTAACTGTCCTTGTCCTAAAGCGTTTTTGAATGAGCAGTATAATGACAGTAGAAAGCAAGTGTCAAGTAGTTTGTTGGTTTGTTCATTTTAATGGGCCTTTACTTAGAATATAATGTGTTGGAGCCATTGGGGACCAACCAGTGAATGAGAATTTCATGTTTAGTTTTCATGTAAAACTCTGTCCAAGTTCTTTCTCTATATCTTGTGGGGAGGGTTTTACTTTTTTTGCAAAAATGTTTGAAAACATCTGTCAGATTTTATATTCGTTAGTTATAATAAACTTATTTTTAAAGTATTTTATCAAGTGCTTCTCTTAAAGATGTTTGTGTGCATTTCTGCTTAATCGAATAGCCAATAATAAGTATCATTTGTGGAACACATAGTCTTTGCCAGCCATCATTGTAAGCCCTTTACAATATTAACACATTTAATCATCCTCGTTCTGTAAGGCCAGTACTATTGGTTATCCTCAAATCACAGATGAGAACACTGAGGTGCAGACTGAGGGAAGACCCTGACCTAAGACCCCACAGCTGTTAAGGAGGAGAGCCAGGCTACAAATTCAAGCAGCCTAGATCCAAAATCTATATAAAACCGGTTAAAATCAGGCACCTGGATGGCTCAGTTGGTTAAGCATCTGACTCTTGGCTTCAGCTCAGGTTGTGATCTCAGGATTGTGGATCAAGCCCCATGTCAGGCTCCATGCAGTGGGAGTGCTTGGGTATTCTCTCCTTCTGCCTCTTCCCCCACTTGTGCTCTCTCTGTCTTTCTCTCTAACTCAAATAAATAAATAAGTCTTAAAAAAAAAAAAAAAGCTGGTTAAAACCTAAACAAAAATTAATTTTGAAGCACCAAAAGACCTCTGTAATGGCATTGCCCTGCGTGTTCCTAGCGTTCTAGAAAGACTAGCTCCTTTCACGGTGACTTTGTTCTTTGGCCTGGTTTAATTCTGTTTTCAGGGAAACCACAAACGCTGAAGAGAAAGATGAGTTTGCTATTGCATAATATTGGAGTGACTTTGTGATTAACAAGTTTACATTCAATAGTTGATATTTTTTGGCCTAAATCACTCGATGCCAAGGTAGGGTTAAACCTGTTGGCTTTCCTCTCTCGTACATTTGTTGGTGGATGTTAAGATACCTGCAGATAGATCTGCATGGCTGTATAAATGGGAGTGCCTGTCCATACCTGAAGTCAGTCTATGAGCTCTGCTTATTCTAAGTGATAGGCATGTCCCCCACAGAATCCTAGGAGCCTTTTTGTACTGGCTTTGTTCTTAGAAATCTTAAACGTCCGTACTGCCAGAGAGGGCCATGTGAGGACCAGCTATCTCTCGTGCCTTCACCACACCCTCCAGGAGCAGTGCAGTCAGAGAGGAGTTGTGTGAAGAGTCGGGTTTTGTCCCTCAGCTCCACCCTCTGGAGTACTTGGGAGCCATGAAAAGATCAGCTTCCTGGAGGATGAACCAAGGTGTGTTGAAAAAGAGACCGTGTTTGAATATCTGTCCTGAGTTTCAGTGGGTGGGCGAGTAGAGCAGCCTGTGATCTTGAGGGACCAACTAAGGAGAGGCTACGTCTGCTGCTCGCTGTTCTAATATTCTACGGTAACATGGGTTCACCTGGAAAATCCGTGCTTAGTAGCCATGATGGAGAAACCAAAAGAGCAATTAGGAATGGTACCATCCTAGAGTTGATATTTTTATTTGTTCTTACATCCATATGCGTCAGTCAGATGTCTGAGACTTTTTATAGAAGCACACCTCACATGTGTATATGCATTTTCACACACACATACCCTGACAACTCATCATCACCAGAGGCACAAAATGGAGATGCCGCCTTTGGAGCAGGGTGAGTCAGGTTGATAGAGAATTGATGAGTGTAGATGGTCTGACATCAGCAGTGGGGACACAGACCACATTTGGGCTGTTTGCTGGGTAATCACATTTCCTTTTTCAGAGCACAGAATTGTCACATCTTTGCTAACACTGAGTGGCCAATTTTAGGGCTTTTTCTTTGGCTCGACAGTCTAAGTTGTTAAAAAGTTTTTAGATGTTCTAAAAGTCAAATCTTGCTTCAGGGTTCTGCATGAGATCACCTTCGACAGTCCCCCTGACCTTTCCCCCTGACCGTTACGTGTCACGGACCAAACCTTCCCTCGGGGTTTTGTGAATCACGGGAGCACGTGGGGTGACTTTCTGTCTGGTTCCTCCTGGTTGAGACCTGGCTGTCTACTCCCTTTCCTGCAAACATGCTAAATGCATTCATCTTCAGATAGCAGCCTCCTTGCAGACAACATTTCAGTCACATTTCAGGTGCAGGTCACTCACCTGGGCTGTGGTTTGGAGGTCCAGCCAGACCCACGTGCCCCCGATCTTCCACCCTTGGATGTCCTACCTTCCTCTGAAAGCCCGGGTCCAAACTTGGTTGCCACTTAAGCTTTGCCATTTAAGTCAGTAGCGCCACCACGATGCCAGTCTCTCGGGCAGGAAATTCAGATGCCCTGAGCTCCCGCCTCACATCCGCTCTCTCCACCCAGCTGGTCATGAAAACCTGCCTCAGCCTCCAAACTCCAGTGGCTACAGCCTTGACCCCTGAATTCCGTGATCTTTCAGCCTGTCTACACTGCCTTCCAAATCTGAGAACACTTTACGACTCCATGCTGTGGTTCTGGTTCCTTCGCAAATTTGGCATGCCTTTCCCCGACCCCTTAAAAGTCCACATTGAGCCTCTCCTCAAAAACTGCCCCACACAATAAATCCCAGCCATCAATTTCACCTCAACACCTCCTGCATTTCTAAACAATACCGCATAAATTAGAACTTAGGGATGGGAAGCGTGACTCCAGGGGAATTAGACTAATTCTTTGGTGTCTGGTTCTGCTTATTGGTTGTAACACCTTCCTCACTAAATCCTGAACTTCACCTTGTCCAAGTCATGGCACCAACACCCGACAGTGCCTTCCTTGCCCATGGGAGGATTCTTTTTTTTTTCTTTTTAAGATTTTATTTATTTATGTGACAGATAGCCAGCGAGAGAGGGAACACAGCAGGGGAGTGGGAGAGGAAGAAGCAGGCTCCCAGCAGAGGAGCCCGATGTGGGACTCGATCCCGGAACACCGGGATCACGCCCTGAGCCGAAGGCAGCCGCTCAACGACTGAGCCACCCAGGTGCCCCCCATGGGAGGATTCTAAAACTGGCTTAGAAGTTGGGCATCACCTCACCCGACGTTCCCTGGGTTCCTCCAGATGTGTTAGTTCCATTATCCAGCTCGATAAAAATACCTGAAGCAAAACCAGGCACATCTCTTCTTCACTGCTTCCTTCACTACTCAAGAGATAATCTGAGTGCCTGACCACTCAGAGTATGAATAATTTGTGTTTTCTATATTTTGCCTTTGTTAATACAGGTATAAAATATTTTTTAAATGGTGCTTGTGTGTATCAAATTATGAACAATTAGAAGGCGAAGTCCAGCTCATGGTTTTCAGCTCTGCTTGTACGTTTAAATAAATCACTAGAAAGACTTAAAAAAAAAAAAGCAAATAAAAACCTGGATGTCTAAGCCTCTCTGATCACTTAGATCTGGCTCTGGAATGCAGCCTGTCACTTGTAATGGTAAAATCTCCCCGGTGATTCTGATATGCAGCCCAGATTGAGAACCCAGAGCTGCTGGTTTAGACGTTGAAAATTGTGCTTTGGGGGGCACATGGCTGGCTCACTCGGTAGAGCATGTGACTCTTCATCTCAGAGTCCTGAGTTCAAGCCCCACGTTGGGCATGGAGCCTAGATAAAAACTTTTTTAAAGATTTATTTATTTATTTGAGAGAGAGAGAGTGTTGGGGGGGAAGGGGCAGAGTAAGAGGGAGAGAGACAGAATCTGGAGCAGACTCCCTGCTGAATGGAGAGCCCGATGTGGGGCTCAATTGCATGACCCAGAGATCATGACCTGAGCCAAAATCAAGAGGCAGATGCTTAACCGACTGAGCTACCCAGGTACCCCTAAATTTTTTTTTTTAATTTTTTTGAAATAAATAAAACTGTGCTTTGGGTTTTGTTTTGTTTTTTTTTTTTTTAAGGATAAATAAGGCCACATCACAGACCCTCCATCCCCTAAAACCTGACAAAATGAACTACCAAAATAAGTAAACATATTAAAGGTGAAAATCAGTAAATAAATAAATAAATAAATAAATAAATAAATATTCACCAGCAATGAAGCAAGGGAAGGAACCCAACCTTGCCATTAAACCCTAAACTTTAAAAGATGATCCCCAAAGAAAAAGACCAGATTTTCTGGGAAGAATGAAAGAGTTCCTAATCCTGCCACCCCATTTGGGTCAAGATGAGTAGACCTCTCTTCCCTCCTCAGAGTGGGGCTGGCGTGTGGGGGGGGGGGGGGAGAAGGGGAATGTTGCTGGAGAGAGATGGGTGAAACAAGGGACAGGAACAACCAGCCCATCCCTGAATTAAGAGAACAAAACACATCCCAAAGGTCTCCTTCCCCATGATACTGTAGATATGTCTCCTCACCATTCGGAATCCACCCTGGTGCAGGACTTGATGCAAGTATCAGAAGACAGAGCAGAGTCCAGTCCCTCCAACAAAAATGTGTACTCACAGCTCGTCCTTCCTCCCGCGTGCAGACACAGACACAGAAACAGACAAGCAGGTTGGTTTGGCTGGGACACCGTGGTAGGCTCTGCTGGTCACTAAAATATCAAAATACTTCCATACCAGGAGGTAAATAAGCACTAGCTGAAGTGTCTCACACTGCTCTGACCACCCCATCCCCTTTCACAAGAAACCCCCCAACTCCAGACCACCTCTCAGTCTGGCAACTAAAGAAGTAACATGTGACCCACCACGGAGCCTTCGGGGGGCTCCTGCCCCAGAGCTATGGCTCACCTCTGTTCTGCTCGCTCAGTGTCTGTCATGCCGGCTGTGAAGGACTTTGATATCATTCATTCCAGAAAGTACACAGAAGCCCACAGAAGAGAAATCGTTGTCGGATAAGATGGGAAGTGTGCCAAGGGGAATACACCAACAGTATACCAAAGCAAATAAGTGGTCTGAACAGAGCTGCCGCCTTACACGTGAGCAAATGTAAATAAAATGACCTGGTGACTACATAAATACACAGCCAGCAAAAGAAGCAGTGTGGGGAACAGATGAAACCAGTTGGGAAGAAAAACTCACCTAAAAAACAGAAGTTCCTACAGGTAGGTATGCTGTGTTCTCAAAAGAACATGAATTCAGTAAGACGAGAGCTGATATGTGAGCTGATTATACAACAGAATGAAATAAAAAGGCAGATTGCAGAGCTAAGAAAACAACTTGGCCAAAATAACTCTATTCTGGAACAAATGAGTGAATTAGAAATAGCAAGAAATGTGGTTGAAAATGGGATAACAAAGGAGAAAGGCTTGAGAGGGCTGCAAAGACCAAAGTAATTCTTTTTTTTTTTTTAAGATTTTATTTATTTATTCGACAGAGATAGAGATGGCCAGCGAGAGAGGGAACACAAGCAGGGGGAGTGGGAGAGGAAGAAGCAGGCTCATAGCGGAGGAGCCTGATGTGGGGCTCGATCCCATGACGCCGGGATCACGCCCTGAGCCGAAGGCAGACGCTTAACCGCTGTGCCACCCAGGCGCCCAAGACCAAAGTAATTCTTGAGAGGAGGACTGTAGGAAGACAGAGCTACTCCAGTATGTATATGCATAATTGGTGACCAAGAAAAGGCAAGGAAAAAGTATGGAAAGATAGAATTCAGGCAAGTTCTCCGGAAATGAAGGAATGAGTCTTCAGATTGAAAAAGTGTCCTATATTCTAGGAAATCTGACAGAAAGCCCTTGACACCAAAACATAACCTGATGGAGTTAATGAACTTCGAGAATGAAAAAATTGCGGCAGAGAAAGCAAGTCATCAAAGGGTGTAAACTTCTTTACAAGATTCAGTGCCAGGAGGTAATAGAGAAATGTCTCCAAAATTCTAAGTAGGAAAAAGAGTGGTTAAGTATATGATCGCCAGCCAAGTTGCCAAATATAATGTCAGGTACTCGGGCATGCGAGAGCTCAGGGAATAAACACCCACAACCCCTTCTTTAGGAAACCTTTTGATAGGAGAGTCTAAGCAAGTAGCTCAATGATGGAGGAGCTCGTAGCAGAAGGGCTGGTGGTAAGCATTGAATTTGTATAAAGAACCAAGACCAAACTGGGAATGATACATACAGGTTGCACCTATTATAAGCCTTAATAATATAACTAATAAATTAGGGGTGGGGAAGGGAAATATAAGAGTGTCAATCTCTTATTTTCGTAGCAGAGAGTTGATATTATCTTTAAAAAACAGCAAAAAAAAACATGGTTCACCTCTTTGTTGGTAACTTTTTAAAAAATAAGCTTGAATAGATTTTTAAATAGCTGTTGGGGGAAAAAATCTTTAATTGCTTTAGTTTACTTTGGCTTCTTGTCTTAAATGCAAGCAAAATAGCCGAGTGGTATTTTTTTGAATAAATGTAATTAGAAATAAATATGATAAATAAAAATGAGCATAAATCTGTGTCTATAACAAGATCCTGTATCCTTTTATTTCAACCTGTGTAAAAAAAGAAGTCAAAACTGATAATCCAACAATAATGGTGGGTATTGTTAGATGGGTATTGATTTTGTTTTACTCTCTTTTTGTACTTTATTATATTGCTTCATTTTTATTTGAGAACCATGCTTTTTATTTTAAAATAGAGGTGGGGAGGTATTTTTAAAACAAGGTTAAAAAACACTGTGTAGTGTAGGTGGACGCCTGGTTTATGCTGCTCCTAATAACATTTGCTTCGTGACTCCTAGCAAGATACTTGAAGTTTTTAACTTAATCTCACCACACTTCGTCTTTTTGCACTGGTTATTTTTCACTCATGAGCCACTATCCCTTTAGGCAACAAAGATATTACTCATCTAAAACTCCCATTTTATGCAGTTCATAAGTGTTGTATTCTTTGGGGGCTAACCGGACAAATTGACCCCCAGGATGATACCTAGCGACTTGCCCAGGTCCTCTGAAGCAAATGAGAAGATGGAAAATGAGATCCTTTGGAGTGGCTGACGGTAAATCTCACGAGAGGAAGCCAGAAAGACTCAGCAATATGGGAATTTTGCACATGTATTGGCTGCAGTCCATCAGAGGAGCTAAGAGGTTTCTATCTTTGTGCCTCTCTGAGTTTGGAAATAAAATGTCAACCCCTTCCCCACCCAAGTGAAATTGCTGGGCAGTGGAGCTATGCCATGCCAATTGAGGTGCCATGCTGGCACCCTGACCTCAGGCCTCCAGCACTGGGAGAAGTAAACGTCTGTTGTTTGAGCCACGCGGACTGTGGCATTTTGTTACAGCAGCCCGAGCTGATGAAGACAGTCCCTTTTCTCTGGGTTACAAACTGGGATGGCACGAGAATGACTCATCCGCAGCCTGCCCTCCCTTGGCTGCGGGGAGGTCTGCACTGGAAGGAGAGGAGGCCCACAGAGGAGCTGCGAGATGGCAGCACCGAGGGGCGGAGAGCAAGAGCAAGAGAGAATGTGGGGTGCTGGATCAGACCGTGCCTGGGGCCAGCTCCGCGAGTAATACCTCCCCCTTTATGTGGATGTAATTGGCATTAGGCTTCTGTCACTTGTAACTGAGAGAAACTTGAGAAACTTTGAAATACATCCGAGACATTTGCCCTTGGCCAGATTATCATATTTCTCTCTCAATGCTTTCTGCCTCCACTGAATATATGGACATGAACTTTTGTGGTAAACAGAAGAAAATTGAGTAACATGCCAAAACGGGAGTCTCCTGGGAGTCCGATTCCGTCAGAAGGATTTGGTACCACCACAGCACCAGAACGCTGGGCTGATGCTTTGGTTCCTGTTAGGCTTTCCCTCCTCACCCTCCTTCCTAAATAGAAATGATAATGATGAATATTTAGGTACTACCTGGAACAGTGTGCGGAATGGCAGATAGCAAGTTTCACATAACCTTCAGAACAACCACGAGGTACAGGCTGTCACTGACACCATTAATACATGACGAACTGAGACTTGGACATGTCGCCCTGACTGGCCAGGTAGCATGTGTGCGCGAGGTGCGACAGAGCCGAGAGGCCACACAGGCTGCCCCCACGCCCACTGCACCTAGACACCAAGGAAATTGCATCCTCCGGAGGGACATCTTTAGACTGTTCATAAACGCCATCACTTCTATTACACTTCAGGCTTTTTCTTTTAAGTTCCTCTTAGTCGATTTGATTGAATCTTACTCAGGGTTGGCAGGAGAGGAAGTTTCTAGTAAAAGAATATTATTTAAGAATCTCGCATTTTAGAAAATAAGATATTTAATCAGACACCAAAACAGAGATCTCTGTCTAATAATACAGCTTCTCGCCAGTCCCCACGTTGTAAAACTGACTTCTGTCAGCAGACGTGTTTCCACGCCTGGGCAAGAAACCAAACGCCGCAAACAAATGAATACCCATGGTATGCAGGCATTGTGATAGGTGCCTTGCGGACACAGAAATGACTCAGAGACACTTCCTGCTCTCCAGGAATTTGTAATCTAGGGATGGAGATAAGATGCGTTCTTGAATAACTGTGCCATGAAACAGAATGTAGTACTCGCGCTACAAGAAGTATAAACAGGGCGCCTGGCTGGCTCAGTAGGTACAGTGTGCAACTTGATCTAGGGATTGTGAGTTCAAGTCCCATGTTGGGCATAGAGCCTACTAGAAAAGAAAAAAAAAGCATAAACACAATGCTTTAGGAGCCCAGAGCAAGGACTTTGTCTTTTTAGATGAGGGCATAGGACACAGGCTTCCTAGAGAGGCTGGCAGTGAAGTTGGGGACTAGGAATGGTGTGCCCGTTAGGATTCTTTTGGTTGCAAGTGTCTGGAGACCCGACAAACACTATCCGCCAACTCACCTCACTGACATGCACAGAACACGGCATCTATTTGCAGAATACACGTTCTTTTCAAGTACATGTGGGACATCCACCAAGTTGAGCCCATATGCTGGACCATAAACCATTTAAAATCCCTGATGTGAAGAAAGATTCTGGGAAGATGAGAGTGTAATAGTTCAGTCTCTGAACTCTCATGTAAGAACAGAAGGGCTAGACAGCAAAACCAGAAGTTCGTGAACAGCTACAAAACTAGGTGCATTCATTCCCTAGGGCAATAGCAATCACCACAAACATGATGGCTTAAAACAATAGTCCTTTATTCTCTCTGTTCTGGAGGCTGGACGTCCAAAATCAAGGTGTTAGGTGGGCCATGTTCCCTCTCTAGGCCATAGGGAAGAAGCGTTCTTTACCTCCTGCTGGCTTCTGATGTTGTCAGCCATCCTTGGTGTGCCTGGCTTGTGGCAGCATAACTCGGATATCAGCCTCTGTCTTCACATAGCTGTCTCTTCCCTGTGTCTCCAAATCCCTCTCTTTGTAAGAATACCAGTCATTGGATTTAGGGTCGATCCTTATTCTGCATGACCTCATCTTAACTTGCTTATATATCTGCAAAGACTCTATTTCCAAATGAAATCACATGCACAGGTACCAGGAATTAGAATTTAACTGTATCTTTTGGAGGGACACAATTCAACCTGTAACACTAGGTGGCATTATACCTAAGAATTTGGTAAGGAAGGCTTTCCGGCAAGATAGGAACAAGGTAGGGATGTTTGCTCTCAGCACGCCACTCCTATTCATGATTGAAGTTGAGCTCCTAGCAATGCAGTAAGGCAAAAAAAGAAAAGAAAACGTATACAGATTGAAAAGGAAGACATAATACCTTTTATCTGCAAGTGATATATGTAGAAAACCCTAAGGACTCTACAAAGACTAGTAGAATTAATAGCCGAACTTAGGATGCTTATAGGACACAAGATCAGTATAGAAAAATTAATTGTATTTCTACATACTAGCAAAAAACAAACTGTAAAACATAATGCCACTTAAAATATTATAAAATATTATAAAATCTATAAAATAATCAGGAATAAATTTAATAAGGTATGTACCGAACCTCTACACTGAAAACTATAAAACATATCTAAGACCTCAAATAAATTTTTAAAGATGTACCATGTTCCTAGTAGAACATCTGCTAATGATAGGATGTCTCTGTTATGTTGGTTGGTTGGTTTTTTTTTTTTCACTCCACCAAGCAATTCTCCCAACAGCAGCTGGGTGTCCTACAGTTCAACTCAATTCAGTTCTGCTATTATCTACCCACAAAAATCATCAGATTCCACCAGTTAAGGGCTCAGTCCTACAGGATTGCCACCCCCCCCTTCAGGTGCCACTCACAAGTCCAGGTTGTGTTACCTTCCAGCTGTAACTCAGAGGTTCCCACAGCCTCCTTCTTGAGTTTGATTAGTTTGCTAGAGTGATTCACAGAACTCCGAGAAACATCTACTGACACTGAGCAGCTTATTATAAAAGGATATAGCTCGGGAAGAGCTAGAAGGAGGTGATGCATAGGGCAAGGCATGCAGGAAGGTGCAAAGATCATCCATGGCCTCTCCAAGTGCACCCTCTTCCAGCATTTCCCCGTGTTCAGCGCAAAGGTCTCTGAACCCCATCCTTTTGGGTCTTTTATGGAGCTTTGTTACTGATTAAATCATTGGCCATTGGTGATTGAACTCCATCTCCAGCCCCTCTTGCCTCTCTGGAGGTCAAGGACAGGGACTGAAAGTTCCAACCCTCTAATCACATGGTTGGCCCCCCTGGCAACCAGCCCCTGTCCTTAAGCGCTTTCCAAAGTCATCTCATTAACATAAAATCAGGTGTGGTTGAAAGGGGTTTATTATTAATAATAAAATGCCTTTATCACTCTTACAATTTAGGAAATTCCATGGGCTTTATTATCTCTGTGCCAGAAACAGAAGACCAAATATAAATTTATTCTAGATTGTAGTATCACAATGTCATTTATTCCAAAATTCATCTAAAGATTCAGTGCAATCCCAGTAAAAATACCAGTATGTGGCTATGACACCAAAAGCATGAACAACAAAAGAACAAAGATAAATTGGACTTCATCAAAATTTAAAACTTATGTGAGTCAAAGACATTGTTGAGAAAGTGAAAAAATAAACTATAGAATGGGAGAAAATATTTATAAATCATATATCCGAGGGACTCATATCCAGAATATACAAAGAACACATAACTCAATAAGAAAAAGACTAACAACCCAATTTAAAAATGGACAAAAGAGAAATTCTCTGAAGAAGATATACAATGGCCATTAAACACATGAAAAGATGCCCAACATCATTAGTCATTAGAGAAATGCCAATCAAAGCAAAAATGAGATCCGCCTTCACGCCTACTAGAATGACTGTCATGAAAAACAAAACAGAAAACAGAAAATAACAAGTGTTGGCGAGAAGATGGAGACATTGGAAACTGCGCATTGCTGGTGGGAATGTAAACTGGCCCCGCTGCTATGGAAACAGTCTGGCAGTTTCTCAAAAGCTAAACATAGAACTACCGTAAGACGTAGCAGTTCCACTCTCAGGCATAGACCCAAAGGAGTTGAAAGCAGGGGCTTGAAGAGACACTTGTACGCCAATATTTATTGCAGGCTATTCACAATAGCTGAAAGGTAGAAATAACCCAAGTGTCTACCAACAGATACACTGATAAACAAAATGTGTGTCTATGAAAAGAATGGATTACTCAGCTATAAAAAAGGAATGATGTTCTGATACAGCCTATCACAGGGATGAATCTTGAAAACATGATACCAAATGAAATACGCAGGTACAAAGGAGCTATACTGTATGGTTACACTTATATGAAATAGCTAGAATAAGCAAATTCATAGAGACAGAAAGTCGAAGCTACCATGGTCTGGGAGGAGGAAAAATGGAGGCTTACTGCATTCTAGCCACAGAATTTCTGCTCGAGATGATGAAAATGCTCCAGAACTAGAGATTGATGCTGTTCATACTACGTTGTGAATGTACGTAGTGCCACCGAATTGTTTACTTGAAAACTATTAAAATGGCGAATTTATGTTGCATGTATTTTACTATAATCTTTAAAAATTAATAAAGTAATATGCCAAAAATCGCTTGTGAATTCTATAATTTGAATTATATACTTGAATTTTACACTTGTACACTTTAAATGAGTAAATTGCTTTTTATCTCAATAAAACTGTTAGGGGAAAAAAAACACTGGTAGAAGAACATTTTGTAGAAATTGATGAACTAAGCCTAATGTTTATGTGGAAATATAGAGGACCTAGAATAAATGAACAATCTTGCAAGTTAACATGTTGGAGGACTTACATTAGCTAATTACAAGATTTTCTATAAAGGTGAAATAATCAGGATGGTATGGTATAAAGATCTGGGGAACAAGAGAGAGTTCAGAAATAAACCCAGACTCATACAGTCAAATAATTTTTGGTCAAAATCAAAGTAATTCAGTGGTGAAAGGAAGATCTTTTCAACAAAAGGTTGGAAGGAACAAATGCCTATCTATATGGGGGAAAATGAACCTTGACCCGTATCTCACACCACACAAAAAATAATTCAAAGTAGATCATATAACTAAGTGTAAAAGTAAAAAAGTCTAAAGGTTCTACGAGGAAATAGAGGGCAATATCTTTTGTGAATTTGGGGTACACAAGATTTCTTGGGACACAAAAGCACTAATGATAAATGTATGTAAATCATATTTAGATTTAAAAAGTTAAATAAAAATCACGTTCCCAGGAACAACAAGTTTAAAAATAGCAGGGCCAATGTTGCAAGGTCAGAATAGCCAGATCAAAACAGCGAGTTCAAAAGATGGTATTCCCACACATCAGTTAGGAAATACACAAACACCATAGGGGAAGTTACAAAGGATATGACCAGGTAACTCACAAATGAGATAATGCAAATTGGATTAATAAAGGGGGATGGTTCAGTCGGTTGAGCATCTGACTCTTGGTTTCAGTTCAGATCATGATCTCATGGTCCTGGGATCAGCCCCATATCGGGCTCCACCCTCCACAGGAAGGTGGTTTGAGGATTCTCTCCTCAGCCTTCTGCCCCTCCCCCAGCTCGCAAACAAACAAACAAACAAATAAATAAATCTGTAAAAAGTGGGGGTTGGTGAGCATGGTTTCTTCTGTTCACTGGCCATTCGGGGTTCTCTCTCTGGGTATTGCTGATATTGATACTGTTCATTTTTCTCTTGGATTGTTGCTTTTCTTTTGAATTCTAATTATATTGATTATATGAGTAGCAAATATCTTCTCTTGGATAGTGGCTTGTCTTTTCACTTTGTATCTCATGACTTTTGTTATAAAACAAGTTTTTAATTTTAATATAATCAAATGTATCAGTGTTTCCTTTCCGATTAGGGTTTGTTGTGCTAATTTGGTTTGGTTTGGTTTGAACATTTGGTTTGGTTTAGAAAATAATTCTGTATGCAGGTATCCCTAAAATGTCATGGGATATTCTTCCCAATCATTTTATAAATTTTCACCTTTAGGTCTTTAAACCGCCTGGAAATTATTTGTGTATGGAGTGTGGTTTGGATTAATTTTATCTTCTCTTTATGGACAACCACTTTTCTCAGCACCATTGGGGCTATCGTTTTCCTATAAGTTAAATGCCATTGCTACCATATGTAAATGAGTTTAATTCTAGGCTCTGTTCCATTGCACTTGCCTAATTGTCTCTGTCTGGGCCAATACCACACTATTACTTAAAGAAATTGCTATCTGTTTGGAATCCATTCCCTCCATTCCACTCCCACATCTCTTGTGTTTTCTCTTAAAAAGAGTTTTGATCATTCTTCACCCTTTAATTTGCTGTATGAATTTATGGATCGTCTTGTCAAGTTCTGAAACATACCTTGTTAAAATTTTTATTATAATCACACTAAATTTATTAGACTGATTTGGGGGTTTACAAATTGTTACTGTTATAAAATTACATCTTCCCATCAATAAATATGGTTAATATTTTCATCTATTTAGCTATTCTACTATGTTCTTCAATAAAGTTTTGTATTTTTATTTATAAAAGTCTTGTACATCTCTTGTTATATTTATTCCTAGGTGACTTATACTTTATTGTTGCCATTGAAAAATATATCTCTTAATTATCACATTTTATAATTTTTGTTGCTGATCAATAGCAATGTAATTGATTTTACATATCTGCTTTATATTCAACAACCTTGATAAACTCTTATTTCTAGTAGTTTGTAAATTCTTTTTATTTTTAAATTTTTTCCTTTCCAATCTTTATAACTTTTATTTCCTTTTTCTTGTCTTATCACACTAGTGAAACACTCCAGCACAATGTTGAATAGAAGTAGTGGTGGAACAAATCATTGTGTTCCTGAGCTCCCAGGGAATACTTTCAACACTTCACAATTATATATGATTTTTGCTATATAATTTTGAAAATTGCTGTAATTTTGGTAGCTACCATTTACCAGGCTAAGGAATCTGCTTCTCTTTTCTAGTTTATTATGAAACAATGTTGCATATTATTAAAAGGTTTTCTACATTTATTGAGATAATCATATGGTTTTCTCCTGTAACCAGTTAGTATGGTAAATCTCACTAATAGACTTTCTAATTTGAGCCATCTGTGCATTCCTAGGATGAATCCAACTTGGTAATGATGTATTTTTAATAGGCATTTCTGGATTCAGTTGACTAATGTTTTATTTAGGATTTTTGCATCTCTGTTTAGAAGTGAGGTTAGCCTTTAATAATTAGTTTCTCCTCCTGTCCTTATCTAATTTTGCCATCAGGATTATTTTTACTTCATAGAATGAAGTGGGCAGTGTTCCCTCATTTTATATTCACTGGAACAGTTTGTTTAAGATAACGATTATATGTTCTTTGAAGTTTGGGTCTGACTGGCAAAATCTTCTGAGCTTAATGGCTTGTTTTATCTTTTTTGGGGGGGTGGGTTTTAAAACTTCTGATTCAAATTATAAATGTAACCAAAATTATATTTCTTCTTGAATAATTTTATTAAGTTATATTTTTCTTAAAAACTGCATTTTTTTAAAAGATTTTATTTATTTATTTGGCAGAGAGAGAGACAGCCAGAGAGAGAGGGAACACAAGCAGGGAGAGTGGGAGAGAAAGAAGCAGGCTCCCAGCCAAGGAGCCTGATGCGGGGCTCGATCCCATAACGCCAGGATCACGCCCTGAGGTGAAAGCAGATGCTAAACGACTGAGACAACCAGGTGCCCCTAAAAACTGCATTTTGTGTATGTTTTCAAGTTACTGTTATGAATGCCAAGTAGAATTGTGCACAAATGACCCTGAGAGCTTACACTGGGTAGACTGGACAAGAAGCTGGCTAGTCCTGGCCCTGCCTTCTCCTAGAGGGAGAGGCTGCACCCAAATCCAGCTTCCCAAAGCCCCCTTCCTTTGGCTCCCCCACAGCACCTGCCCCCAGGTCTCCAGGTGCTGGGCAACTGGTTTTCTCAGCAACTTCTATAAACATCACTCTGCCAAGCAGTCTGCTTGCCTCCCCTTGACAAGTTCATCACCCAGGTCCTGACATGACCCCTTACCATGGTAGGAGGGCAGACACCCACATATCTTGTCTCATCTTGCTGGCTCTTGTGTTGTAGTTTAACCCCCCAACAGAGCCTGTTCCTTATCTCAAACTGTTTCACATTGTGGAATTCATCCTGAGCCCAGACACCCGACAGGTGGTGACAGTGAAGGAAACTACCTTGCACAGCACTAATACATAATTATCCTTAGTATTATGATTACATCTCCACTGTTTTGCAGTTTATATCCTATGTGTCAGTTCTAATTATGTATCTGTGCCTCCTCGATCCTTTCCTCTCTTTCTTTCTGACTCACTGCATCAAGTACAGTAAAGGTTTGCCGTGGTGGTTTTTTACTTTTAGAGTATTTCAGATTTACAGAAAAGTTGCAAAGAAAATCCAGAGTTCCTGTATAACCTTCACTCATCTTCCCTAATGTTAGCAACTCACCTAACCATGAACATTTGTTAAGAAATTAACATTACAATTACCTTAGTACAACACTATGAACTACTGTACAAACATTATTCAGATTTTTATGAATTTTTTCTTTTTTTTTTTTAAAGATTTTATTTATTTATTTGACAGAGACAGAGACAGCCAGCGAGAGAGGGAACACAAGCAGGGGGAGTGGGAGAGGAAGAAGCAGGCTCATAGCGGAAGAGCCTGATGTGGGGCTCGATCCCAGAACGCCGGGATCACGCCCTGAGCCGAAGGCAGACGCTTAACCGCTGTGCCACCCAGGCGCCCCTGGTTTTTATGAGTTTTTTCACTAATGTCTCTTTTCTGTTCCGGGATCCAGTGTGGCATACCACATTGCGTTTATTGTTATCTGACTTAATTTTTCAAAATGCAATTGTATTGGGCAAAATTTACACACCATAAAATTTACCCATTTAAAGTATACAGTTCAATGGTTTTTATTATATTTACAAAGTTGTACAATCCCCACCATAGTCTAACTTTAGAACATTTGCATCACCCCTCAAAGAAGCCCTGTACCATTAAGCAGTCACTCCCCATTCCTCCCTCCTCCAACCCTAGGCAACCCCTGATCTGCTCTCTGTATCCATGAATTTTCCTATTTGGAGGCTTTCATATAAATGGAATCGAACACTATGTGGTCTTTTCTGACTGTCTTCTTTCACGTAGCATGTTTTTGGGGTTCATCCACATTGTAGGGTACACCAATATTCATTCTGCTTTATTGCTGAAGAGTATTCTGCTGTATGGATATACATTTTGTTTACCCATTCATCAGTGGTTGGGCATCTGGATTGTTTCCATTTTCTGGCCATTATGAATAAGGCTGCTGTGAATATTTATGCACCAGTGTCTGTGGTGGCACATATGTTTTCATTTCTCTTGGATATATACCTAGGAGCAGAGCTGTTTGGTACTATGGTATCTCCATGTTTAACATTTTGAGGAACTGTCAAAACTGTTTTCTAAAGTGGTCACACCATTTTTTAATTCATCAGTGTAGGAGGGTTCCAATTTCCCCAGTTCTCACCAGCATTCGTTATTACCTGGGTGGCTTTTTTGAATTATTGTAGATATTTTCATGGGTGTGAATGGTATCTTGTGGTTTTGATGTGCATTTCCCTAATGACTAATGATGTTGAGCACCTGATCAAGTGCTTATTGGCCATTCGCGTATCTTCAAAAGAGAAATGCCTATTCGAATCCTTTGCCCAATTTTTTGAGTTATTTATTTTCATGTTACTGAGTTGTAAGCGTTCTTTATATATTCTGGATACAAGTCCCTTTTCGGATATATGACTTTTAAATATTTTCTCACGGTCTGTGGGTTATCTTTTCACTTTTTTGATGATACCATTTGAAGCATAAAATTTTTTAGATTTTGATGAAGTCCAATTGATCAAATTTTTTATTTTATTGCTTGGGCTTTTGTTGTTGTATCTAAGAAGTCATTAGCTAAGATCATGAAGATTTACTCCTGTGTTTTTTTCTTAGAGTTTTATAGTTTTGGATGTATAATCCATTTCGAGTTAAGTTTTATATATGATATAAGACAGGGGTCCAATTTCATCCTTTCGCATCTGGATATCTGGTTGTCCTGGCACCATTTGTAGAAAAGATTATTCATTTCTCACTTAGTTTTCTTGGTGTGTTTGCCAAACTTCAATTGACCATTAATGTAACAGTTTATTAATGTCACACTGTCTTGATTTCTGTCACTTTGTAGTAAATTTTGAAGTTGGAAAGTCTAAGTCCTCCAATATTCTTTTTGAAGATGGTTCTGGCTATTCCATGTCATCTTATTTTCACTGTTTTTTTTCTTTCTTTCTTTCTTTCTTTCTTTCTTTCTTTCTTTTCCTTTTCCTTTTTTTTTTTGTCTTGTGATTGTTCTCTATTTTATTGATTTCTATGTTTATTTCTATATGTATTTATTTATTATTTCCCAGCTTCTACTTTTCCTGGGTTTGTCATATTTGTTTTAGAATTGGAAAATGGACATTTCTCTTACTATTTTTCAGGCTTTCTTCTTTTCTAACATATGTAGTTAAGGCCATGAATGACTCAAGTCCTACTTTGGCTCTATCCCACATGCTCAACTCTGTATTGTTGTCATTGTCTTTTGGTGCTAAATACGTACTCACTTCCATTAAGCGTTCTTTTTTGATGCATGAACTCTTTAGAAATGAGTTTTTATGTTTTTCGAGGGGTTATCTTTACATTCACTAATTTCAAATGGTAGTACATTGTAATCAGAAAACCTTGACTCTTCTGGTGCCCACGGAGTGAGGTAAATTATGTTGTACAAATCTTCCCTGTTCTATTTTTGTCTGCCACATTCTGAGCGTGACTTTGTCTGTCTTACTATCTCAGTCTTGCAATTATGCTACGTCATTTGATGCCTAAAACAGGGGAACGGTTGAGTATTTCTGGGAAATTCCTCATGTTTTCATTTTGCTCCTTCTTACCCCTGAGAAATGTAAAAATTGTCATCTTTTTTCCTAATATCAACATGATTACACTGTCCTCTGACCCCTGCTGTGGCTACTGAATAATGTGCTTCCAGTTTTTAAAAAATATGTATTTACGTGGTATAATTTTTTTGCCATTCCATTATTTTCAGTCTTTCTGAGTCATTAGATTTTAAGTGTGCCTACCGTGAACAGCATGTGGTTGGGGTTTTGTGTCTGATATTTGAGAGCCTATTTTTCAATTAACGGATTTAGAACATACATACATACGTATGCGTGCATGTTATTGTTTCTGCTGACTCTCACGGACGATATTTCCTTCTGCATCTCACCATTGTTGCTTGTGAGCTCATCTTTACAGGAGTCTGTTTTTTCCGTGAGAAGGCCCTGTGGCCCGAGTCTTGGGTGTATCCCTCAAGAGTTGTTTTGAATTTGCCACAGAGAGATCAGCATACCTATACCACCTTTTTGGTCATGGATCATCATGGTTCTTGGATCATCTGCCAATTTGAACCCCCAGGTTTGGGGTAGATCTGGAGATGTTCTTTCTCAGAAGGACATTTTTCCCACCCACGCAGAAGCACACAAATACCTTTTGTCTCTGTCTGCTGGTGGATCGGTGTTTTTCCTAATCTACTCTTCCGGGAAAGCGCAGCCTTTTAAAGACTGCTTTATTCAGGGACCCCAGACCTAACAGCACCCGCAGCAGCACCTCGCGCCCTTACTTTGCTCTGTGTTGCTGACATGCTCGGGCCTTCCTTTCTCTCCTGCCACTTCATTCACACATTTAAAATAATGTTTGCTGTATTGTCGCAAGCATTTCTAGGCAATGTGGCAGGAGAGTTTTTAGATTCTTTTTTCCTCTCATGAGAATTGGAAGTCTCGTTCCATCCTTTTAAAAACTATGATGTTAATCATTTTCTCTGTAAGAATCGTAAAAAATTGACGATGCGTATAAAAGTGTTAGGAGGAGGGATGCCTGGGTGGCTCAGTCAGTTAAGCATCTACCTTGAACTCAGGTCATGATCTCGGGGTCATAGGATTGAGTCCTGCATCGGGCTCCCTGCTCAGCGGGGAGTCTGCTTCTCCCTCTGCCCCTCACCCACCCCGCTCCTGTTCTCTCTCTCTCTCTTGCTCTCTCTCTCTCAAATAAATAAATAAAATCTTTTTTAAAAAAAAGTGTAAGGAGGAAAACATAAGCTACTCATAATACCACCACCTAGTAGTGAGCACTACATATGTGTCTAGATATACACACAAATATATGTATATGTACGTATGCTCCTATTACATAGCTGTGTGCCTATGTGTCCGTTTATTGCTTTTTTAGCCTGATATTGCATTCGTTTTTCATTATATCATTAAAATGCATTAAACTTACTTTTTGATACCCTTCAACCTAGAAATGAAAACTGGAATACCTTCTTTAAGAGCCCCATCACCCCAATCGCTTTATGCCACTGACAAATGCTTTGCATTTAAAGCAAGGTAATGTATCTCTCCCACAGAAATGATTCTCATTGACTGTTCTGAAGAACTAGTTATATTTGAATATATTTGCTGCAATCCAATCTTAGACGCTCCCCCCTTCTAGTTTTCTTATTAAAGTGGTTCTCTTAGTGAAGGTTGGAATGTCTGAAGCGGCTCCCCAACACAGTTGCTATATATGAGAGAACAGAATTTACTAGCAAGACTCTCCCTGGGCCAGAGTGTAAAGTTAATCCGAAACCAAAGTTGGGGAATGACAAATATGCTTGCTGGAATGCCATTCCCCTCCTCTCCTTCTAAAAGTAGTTTGGCTTTGGGAGACCAGGCACTGTGTTCCACTTGGCCTTGCAAATGTAGGTCTAACTTTGGCGTAGCCTTTCCGTCTGCCCTCCCAGCGTCCATGCCCCAGCTGACATGACTGTGGAAGTCAGGTTGCACATTACAGAGGAGAAAATCCTGGAAAATGTAAGGGGCAGGCGGGGTCGAAGGATGGAAAGCATTCTTGGGAGACCAGGGTTTTTACTTCCTGGCAATCAAGAAATCAACTCACGCTCATGCAGCATGAGGAAATATGCATTTCCTGGGCCCTCCCAGGTTAAGTCACTGCTATGCCATGTCTCAGCCAAATGGATTTCAGTTCCAGATCCGGTTCTTGAAACTCGAATTAGTTCAATTAGATTCGTGGTATTTACAGTAGAAACAATAGTCTTAAAATCCAACACTTTTGATTTCCAACAGCCAGGAATTATGAGGAAAAAAAGCATTTCAAGTTTCAAAAGGCTGTCCTCTAAAAAGACCAGTGTACAAAGCCTTTGTAGGTAAACAGAATATTAGAAAGAAATTAGAATAATAATTGGACGGCTCTCTTTCCTGAAGATTAAGATTGCCTAGACTTTAGTCAATCTTTTTATTAAAAAAAAAAAAGATATAAAAAGACTCAGATGCTGGTGAGTTCCTAAAAAGGGCACAAAACTCCGTCAGTGGCCAAAGAGCTGTGCAGGGCAGTCATGCAGAAGAAGGTGTGTGGAGGGCGGCCTGCCAGGACATGGCGAGCTGGGGAGCTGGGATGGCCGAAATTCATCACGTCTCAGTCACACCTCTCTCCAGGGAGATGGGCATGGACTAAATGCTTCCCCTGAAGCGAGGGTGCCCAAGACATCTAGGGGTAACATATGGAGAGCCGGAAATGTGTGAAAATACCCTGAATTGAGTGAAACCTAAAAGGCCTGGAAAATGCCAAAATGCCTGAGTTTACCTGGAGCTACCTGATTGCTTTTCTGCCAGCAGGTGGAACGAGGGCTCAAAACTGAATTGTGCTACAGGACAATAAAGTTCAGTCGCTTGTGCATTTGAGTTCGTGGCCTATGAATGTCTTGCCCACCAGACATTGAGGAGCAAAATGAGGGAGTTGATTTTAAGCATGCAGGTGGGTGTCTCGTGGAATCCAAGGAGAAAAGTGTGAGCTGGACTCAGAAAGGACTAGAAATGGGAATTGGCAAGTCATCAAGGTCCTTTCTCAGCTCCCATTCTGCTTCTCTCTGCATATCTACTTTCCTCTTCTCTCTTTGAGCATGGGCCTTCTCCGATACCCCCATCCATGTGCCAGAATATAGTGGCATCTAGATCTTAAGTTCTGTGGCAGTTCTAGCCACATACAGATTCTAACTTTGTGTCTCTTGGTCTCAATTCCAAATTCTTGCACAAGAATCTGAATGGCCCACGTGAGCCCCATGTCTGTCTCCCTCAATTCAATCCACAGTGACCCAAGGGGCCGTGGCCAGTGGTACAGAGATGACTGCTGGGGGTCCATCACCCTGATTCAGAGCTCAGTCCCCAGGAAGCCGGAGATGGTTGTGAGCTTGGAAGGCACCCCAAAAGATGATGATGTCTCATTCACCATGAGGCTCGTGCCTCACATTCCCCATCTACAAAGTAAGAAGAAGAATATCTATAACATCCCTATTTCTAGTGAAGGCGGAGGGAACTAACATGTACTGACTTATCTTCATGTACCAGCCTCTACAGCAAGTTAACCAGGTTATCTTAGCTGCTCCTGGAAACAACCCTAGGAGATGGGCATTTTATTTCTATCTTTATAGAAAAGGGAATTGATGCTCACTGAGGTTAAATCTCCTAGCTGCTCAGTTGTAGAGCTCAGCTGTGAACCGAGACACATCCAGGGCAGTGGCCCGAGAAAAGGCTGTTAGTAAGACTGAGAGGACGTCTGGAAGCTGGGCATTACATTCCCAGCTATTAATAAATTGCATGAGACAGTATCTTACACGTAGTAACTGCTCAGAATTGAAAGTCTCATTAACGAGAGCACCGACCCTTCAATTACAGCAGAAGTCTTATCATCATGACGCGTCGGCTCACATTTATCCACCAAACACTTCTGGGAAGTGGGCACCCATCTGCCTTAAGAGGTTTCTGCCAAGACACATTTGATTAAAAATGAAAAGAGAGATGAAAACAGCAGCAGATACCTGTTTTGACTGTAATCGATGGATCAGAGAGGTTCGAAAGCTTCCATTGCCACTTCTTGCTGAGCTGTGAACTTCCCGGCTTCCCGGCCTGTTTTCACAGGCTTTAGAATGTGCTCTGATCTGCTGACCTCCTGAAGCTAAATAGAACTGTTCTTGGTAGGTGCTGAGCAGATACCCAGAGCTCAGGCTCTCTTTGTAAATGTTTGCTGAATGAAAGGTTTGTCAATAGGTAATGATTAATCACCTACTGTATCCTCAGCCCTGAGAATGCGAAACCTCTAAGGTAACAGTCCGTGACTCTGAGAACAGACAATTTTCTCTGTGCAATAAAAAACCTAAGAACCTAACTAGTAGGAAAAATGCAAATCAAAACCATCATGGACACCTCTTCCTACTCACTAGGATCATATACTCAAAAAAAAAATGGGTGATAAGTGTTGGCAAAAATGTAGAGAAATTGGAACCCTCATACATTGCTGGTGAGAGTGTAAAATGACACAGCTGTGGTGGAAAACAATGTGGCAGTTCCTTAATAAGTTAAACATGGAATTACCATGTGACCGAGCAATACCACTCCCATCCAGGTCTACACCCAAAAGAATTGAAAGCAGGGGTTCAATAAGAGCTCACACACAGATATTCACAACAGCCACGAGCCGGAAACAACCCAAATGTCCATCGGCTGATGAATGGATAAATAAAACGTGGTTTTCTTCGTATATACTATGGAATATTATGCAATCATAAAAAGTCACGTAGTACGGGTACATGCTACAACACGGACAAAAACGCTGGGTTAATTGAGAAAAGCTATATACAAAAGACCACATGTTGTATGATTCTATTTCCATGAAATGTCCAGATTTCTTTCTTTCTATACATCATATATACATTTATATTTCTGCATCGAGAAATGTAAAAGCTATGACCAGAGATGGGAATGTCAATGTCTAACGCCTTGTGGTTCTGCCTGGGCATTCCATCAGATGGCCTTTCTTCTGGGAGGTACTATCAGGACACGGGAGCCTGGGAGCTGCTGTTGGAAATTGGTGCACTTGCTTATTCTAATTGTGTTCAGGAAAGAAACACCACCAGATGCATATATTGATATATCAGTAACCTCATTGCCAAATATATATGTAAATCTTACAAGACCCTAAGACTAGTTATGTGTTATACTGTGGGTTACACTTCCCACTGTGTTTTTTCAAACACTGTTATTATGACTCATGTTCAGTTTCCTATACTCTGAATCCACCCACTTCCAAGAAGATTGTTTAATCACGTTCATCTATCTACAAGTCTTACAGTGGGAAAGTTCCTTTTTTCCTTTTTTTATTATTAAGGTATAATTGATAGATAACCTTACATTAGTTTCAGATACACAACATACTGATTTGATATTTGGAAATACTGCAAAATGACTGCCACAGCACGTCTGGTTAACAGCTATGCCACACACAGTTGCAAATGTTTTTTCTTGTGATGAGAACTTTTAAAATCTCCTGCCTTAGCAACTTTCAAATGTACAATACAGTGTTACTAACTGTAGCCACAGCGTTGTCCGTTACATCCCCAGCACTTACCTGTCTTATAACTGGAAGTTTGTACTTCTTTTTTTTTTTTTAAGATTTTATTTGTTTGTTTGAGAGAGAGCGAGTGAGAGAGAGAGCGGGAGGAGGAGCAGAGGGAGAGGGACAAGCGGACTCCATACTAAGTGCAGAGCCTGACTCGGGGCTCAAACTCACCACCCTGAGATCATGACCTGAGCCGAAACCAAGAGCCAGACATCCAACCGACTGAGCCCCCCAAGCGCCCCTGGGAGTTTGCACTTCTAATCACCTTCACCCATTTCACCCACTCCCTCACCCCCTACCTCAGGCTACCACCAGTCTGTTCTCTGTGAGTTCAGTTTTGGGGAGGGAGGTTTTGATTCCACATATAAGCGAGATCATATGGAATTTGTCGTTTAATGTATGACTTATTTCCCTTAGCATAATGCCCTCGAGGACCATCCATGTTGTCACAAATGGCAAGATTTTCTTCTTTTTTATGCCTGAATAATAGGCCACGTCTTCTTTATCTATTCATCCGTCAAGGGACATTTAGTTTCCTTCCATGTCTTCTTGATTATAAATCATGCTCCAATGAACACGGAGGTGCAGATAGCTTTTCAAGTTAGTGTTTTGTGGGGTTTTTTTCTTTTCCGATAAATACCCAGGAGTGGAATTGCTGGATTATAGGGCAGCTTTATTTATTTATTTATTATTTATTTATTTATTTGGCAGAGAGAGCGAGAGAGCGCAAGCAGGGGGAGAATCAGACTCAGGAAGCCCAATGCGGGGCTCGATCCCAGGACTCTGGGATCATGACCTGAGCTGAAGGCCGTCGCTCAACCGACTGAGCCTCCTAGGCACATAGGGCAGTTCTATTTTTAATTTTTTAAGGACCCTCCATACTGTTTTCCATGGTGGCCGCACCAGTTTACATTCCCACCAACAGCACACATCCCTTCTCTCCACATCCTCACCAACACTTGTTATTTCTTGTCAAGTTCTTCTTTCTTAGTAGTTGTGTCCCGCACTTGTCTGTATAAAAAAAATTACACTGACTGTTGAAATAGATACTTTTGGGGATGTCAATAATCCCCTTTCATTGACAGTATCTCCATCTCCATGAGGCAACCCTGTTTGGGATTGATAACCCCGTTTTGCTGGCCATGAATGGACACCTGACCCGAGGTGGAGCAGTCAGATTGGAGTTGGCATTCAGAGATGAGTGACTGCCTTTCAGATGGAATGGGGGTTACGGAAAGCGATGAGCAGTAATCATGGAAAGCCGTTCTCATCCACATGCCAGAAGAAGCAGAGAAAGTGGACATTTAAAGACAAGAAGGGGTCGGGATATAGTTCCCGGGGCTAAGCGGCTGCCTTCAGCTCAGGTCATGGTCCAGGGGTCTCGGGATCGAGTCCTGCATCGGGCTCCCTGCTGAGCAGGGAGTCTACTTCTCCCTCTGCTTGCTGCTCCCCCTGCTTATGCCCTCTCTCTTCCCCTCCCTCTCTCTCTGACAAATAAATAAAATCTTTTAAAAAATAAAAGAAGGGACAGATGTGTAAAGTTAGAGGGAGAAAGTGATCTGGCCAGAGAAAGACAAAGAATTAGAGAAAGAGAATGAGAGGGAGGCAGGGAGGGAGGGGAGAAGGAAAGAGGAAGGCAGAGGGAGGGGAAGGGAGTGAGAGAGAGGAAGGAGGGGAGGGGGGGAGTGGAAGGAAGGAGGAAGAGAGAAATTAGTAGTTCCTGATGGCTTTCTAGTTCCTAGTTCTTGGCTATCAGGAGATACACTCCTGCCCTTGGGTTCTGTGAGATTCTCTGGATGTTTTTATGAAAGTTCTCTTGACATTTTATTCTTTTGCCTGACTAGCATGAATGAGTTTCTGTGATTGATGGACAGAAGACCATTGACTAAGACTGCTAGAACCTACTTCTCTATCTTGTTTTGAGCCCCAAAACAAAAGAATAGACCTTGACTCTAACTGAATTCATGAAATGCAGTTATAGACATTCAGACCTGGAATCATCGAACCCAAACCATTTATTATATAGATGAAATAGTGGCGTGTGAGGAAGTGAAATCACCCAAACCTTCCCACTGCACCCTGAATGTCAGCTGTGCTCTGTTTTAACAGCTACTCCCCCGGCATCGTAGCTGAGGACGTGCACAGGCTCCCAGGCAAGGCTGGGAGTTCTGCACAGCGTGCTGTCATCCGGGTCATCGTATCTCATAAGAGATCAGTCTGCTAATACGATGACCGCAGTTTCTGGTTTGCAAATTACCTCGATACGCGCCTTTACCCAGAGGAAATCCACACCCTCGTAGGAGTTCTGGAGTAATGCTCTTGGGACCCCTCTCTAGAAGACGAGCTAATCTAACCGGGTCCTAACAAGCCTCAACAGACAAATAAAAGACAAACAGAACAATAATCTTTATCAGAAATGGAAAAGAGAAAAATGTTAAAATAACCGTTCTGCCACCTTAAAGTCTATGTTTCTCTCTCAGCAGCACCCGTGAGATAATACTGAAAAGGAAGTTTTGTGTGTTTTGCTGAAGGAAGGCAAGACAAATGCTTCGAAATAGGGAGTATGAGAAGCCATTTTAGTTGAAGGTGAGGGCAAGGAGGAGAATGATTGAAGAGCATAGAACATTGAAGTGTTTCGGGGGAAAAAAGTACTTAAAATATAACCTCATACTATTTGTTTCTTTGACATATATAAAAAGAAAATATCTACCAGGTGAGTTTGCTCAGAGAGACATGTTTTGTAGGCAAATGTAGCCAAATTGTGTAACCTAGAGCTTCCTCGAATTTTACATGCACACTTTTTAGAGGGATAACAAAAAAAGAAGTGATTCTGTAAAAATTTAAGATTGACAGATTCAGAAACAAATTTTGGAATGAATTTTTCTGGCCAGAGGGCAGGAATGCTGGAGTAAATCTTTCTCCTGAGGCTGATGGGATATTTGGGTCACAGTGACTCATTTAAGTCGATTTTTAAATTCTTGCTGATCTTCCAGTTTAACTTTTTTTTTTTTTCCAAACGCTAATTGCAATGAAACAAACTGGCACACTTGTGTCTACCCTCTTCCCCCCCCCCCACCCCCGCTGCCTGGGTGTCCCCTTTCCTGAATGTCTTCGGAAGGAGAGGGGATAGCTCTCATCCCTCCTAGGTTGGCCTCTCAGATGTTGCTTCTCCAGATCCTGGGCTCCATTTACCTTCCCCAACACTGTGGTGACAAATCACACACTTCTCTCCTGACCACAACCTCCTGGACCTTGGGGTCGACCGTCCCCCTTGATACCGTGAGACTACCCCGGGTTCATAGGGACAATGTGGAACCAGCCACACTCCCCTCTCCGCCTGATTCCTCATAGCATAGAACCACAAGGCTGTGTGGATGAAGTAGATTTGCTAGAGGGGAGGGCTCATTAAATGGACTTACACTGTGGGAGTAAATAAAAGGTAAAATTATATGGTGAAGTCAGCTTTACTCACACTAGAATAAAAGCCACAGAGGACTTAGAACAGGGGTGGGTGGAAGGGTCGGCTTGAGCAGGAGAACCTAGGGTGTGCCTGGCAATTCCAAATTGGGCTCCTGAGCCAGCACGGGGTTTGCGTATGCCTTCTCGTCCTACCAACACACATCTCCCAAAGACAAACAGTGGTTCAGGGATCGAAGTCAAGCTTCGTGTAAAGAGAAACCTTTCTCTGCATGCAATGAGGGCTACACAGCTCTCCACCCACCAATGGGGTTACATTTTCACCTTCCTTCTGCTTCCAGAGGTAGGACAAGAAAGGGGCTTCAGGAGGCCCTCATGTTTCTTCACCCTCAGGCTACATGAAAGATCTGGCTGAAGTTCTGGAATGACCACTGTCCTGTACCTGGAGCCTGACGAGGCTTCACAGGGCACTATCCAAATGGGTGGGAGGCAGAGTGATTTATCATCCTCCTGTCCAAGCAACCGACTTTCCGAGTTGCATTAGGGAAACCCAGGTTTAAGCGACTCGTGGAGATGCACCGGCCAGGACTAATTTCCGCTGCTTTATGCGCACACCCCTTCTGTTAGTTAATAATAATAAGGCTTACTTCAGCCAGACTAACACATATAATGCTTTAAGTGGTAGAACCAGAAGCTTGCTCTATCCTGAGGTGCCTGTATTAAAAATCAGGAAGGAAAAAAGGGCAACATTTTGTAACATTTACAAGAGCAGAATTTTTTTATTCATGTGCCTTTCTTCTCCGTTGTCTTGTGTATTCGTTTTCTAACAAATTTAGCAACTTAAGATAGCAGCCATTTATTAGCTCACAATTCCGTAAGCGAGAAGTTCCTGCACAGCCATTACATAACTGTGTTCTCTGCTCAGGGTCTGTCAAGGCTTACATCGTGGTGTCAGTCAGGCTGACTTCTTTTCTGGAGACTGCAGAAAACTCACTTTCAAACTCATCGAGGTTATTGGCAGAATTCAGTCCCTTGAAGTTGTAAGACTGAAATCTCATTTCTTGCTGACTGTTGGCCAGGGGTTGCTCTCACCTCCTAGACTCGGCTGCCTGGTCCTTGCCAGGTGACCCGTCCCATCTCCAACATCATTAGTGGAGAATCTCCCTGATAAGGAATCTACCTCTTGCTTTGAATCTTTCTAGGAAAAGCCCAGTCCCTTTTAACGTCTCACCTGATGAGGCCAGGTCCATTGAGGACAATCTCCCTATCTTAAGGTCAATTGATTTGAAATCTTAATTACACTGTAAAATCCCTCACAACAATGCCTAGATTAGTGTTTGAATAATTGGGAGAAGGTGTTATCAAGTAGGCATGGAGCTTGGGGATCAACTTAGAATCCTGCCTAGTTCATAGTCTGTAAATTCCTTGGTGGCAAAAATTCGGCCTTGTATGTCCGGTACCCAATGGATGCTCCATAAATGTTCACTGAACTAAATTGTTTTAAAGGAATTGGGAAATTCTGAAGTCAGGAAATTGTTACATGGGAGCATTAACTTCCAGGGAGGGGACAACTTCCATCAGGAAAAAGATAACAGGCAGTGCCCAGAATGCCTTTGGGCTGGTCACCATCCTGACCTCTGCCTCTATCGAAAGATTAAGGGAGTTTCTACTTTCAGTATGGGAATGCAGCTTGGATTTAGTAAGGGAAGTCAAGGGAAAAAGAATCCCTATCCAGAAATGTGCAAGAGAACAATTTTACAGAATCACACCCATTCTGTTGAGTGAAGGGTGTGTTTGGAGGGTTTATAGTGTCATGAGCTTCCCTTGGCTAGTCTGCCAGCCCTTTCAGGGTGTAACTACCCATTATTCATATTTATATCCCTAGGGCTAGCACGGTGCCGGTTTCTAAAGACCAATTTTAAAGACAAAAGCTGTTTGAACTTTTGCAGAATGAATGCTATTTAACGTGTCTCTCCTAGTAGTCATTCAATTCCTGTGGGCGAGGGCTCTTCCAATGCATTTTTTGCAATCCCGCAATGCCTGTCCCATTCCTAGCAACTAGTGAGCATTCAACAGGTGCAATCATGGGGCTGTGTATACTTGTTTTAAAATGTACTTTCTCCTCTCCCAACTAGTAGTTGGTCATTTTAAGTTATACAATATGAATTGAAGGTGAATAATATTCAAGCTAGTAGTCTTATGAGGCTCCTTTCTAAGGAATATTCAGCTTTATGGTCACGCAAAAAAAAAAAAACAAAAACCCGAAAACCTTTCATTTTCCTTTCAAATGGATACTCATATCAGTGTCTAGTAAATGTATTTGGGAGAAACATTTTTTTTACATCAATCGGAGGACAGACCTTTGATTTCTGCAAAAGAAACCTCCGTTTCCCTTAGATCTTCTCGGCTCCTCCATTGCTAGCCTCAGACAAGGTACAAGTTATCTGCAATTCTGTGGGCGTCCCCTGCACTTAAATCGCATTCGGGAAAACACTTTTCCCGACAAGGCCTCTTAACTACGAATAAACGCTAGCCAGGACTCCGAGTTTTCCCCGCTTCGCCCTAAACTGGAAAGCCGCGGATTTCGGGTCCGCGCTGTGACGTCACCGGGCTGGCGACGGCGGCGCCGGGCTCAAGCTCCGGTGATTGGCTGGGGCGCATGACGTCACGGGACGGGGCGGTGCCGGGCTCGGGAGGACTCCGGGATGCTCCGATGCTCCGGGTTCGCTTTAAAAAAAAA